>NC_133774.1:78172126-78174717 GCF_003597395.2 Chelonoidis abingdonii
GGGAAGGGAAGTGGGTTATTTCCCTTTGTTGTGAGACTCAGGGCATCTGAGTCTTGTGGTCCCCCAGGGAAGGTTTTGGGGAGTCCAGAGTGAGCCAGACACTGGATTTTCTGGCTGGTGACAGCGCTATCAGATCTAAGCTGGTAATTAAGCTTGGAGGTTTCATGCAGGCACCCACATTTTGGATGCTAAGGTTCAGAATTGGGACATATGCTTTATGACAGGGTCTTGAGAAAGTATTTGTAGGACAGTACCGTGGCCACATGGAAGAATTCCTGAACATTGACACTGGAGAAGTGGACAGGTGAGCTTTGCTGCCAGAATGGCAGGAGAGATCCAAGATAAATTTCAAAAGTGGATGCAAATTGGGAAGGGCAGAGTCACATAGCACCTTGAAGGTTATGGCATGAAGACTGAACTTAATGCAGTGAGGCAAATTTGAGAGGAAGGATGGTCTTGTAGGTGAGGCACTAGCCTGGGTCTTGGGATAGCAGGTGCGGTTCTATGTATTAGAAAGATGACCATTTGTATCATTATACCACTGTTATACAATTGAAACAAATCTTGTACAAAGTATGTCATGTAAGGTGTCAATGGAAAAATTACAATCTTTCAATATGATTATCCTGGTTAAATCCATGTAATCATCTTTGCATCTAAAGTTATGACTATTGGCTATATACTTGTATCTTACACATGTTATATTCCTGGGTGACAACCCCTCCGCCCCCCAAAATAGATTTATGTCAAAGCTAGACAGCTATGTGTTGATGGCCCATTAAGGACACTTCACTGTAACAATGGGCCATTGAAGAAATTCATCCTGCCCAGTAGGTTTTCCTGCTGACACCTCAGACTCCAGGGACCAGTGGCCACCCTCCCTGATTCAGTAAACTAGGGTTTTCAATCTTTCCAGACTACTGAACCTCTTTCAGGAGTCTGATTTGTCTTGTGTACCCTAAGTTTCACTTCATTTAAAAGCTACTTGCTTACAGAATCAGACATAAAAATACAAAAGTGTCACAGCGCACGATTACTGAAAAATTGCCAACTTTCTCTTTTTTATTATATAATTATAAAATAAATCGATTGTAATATAAATATTATACTTACATTTCAATGTGACACTTTAGCCTGCTTTTCATTTGTGAGCCTTGTCGTTTTGGAAGGCAGTGAAGCCACAGCAACATTTTTTTATTCACATTCAGTCTATTACTACTCTCGTTGCTGGCATTAGGGGGGTGGCAAGCAAAGTAACTGCCTGGGGCCCCATGCCACAGCGGCCCCATGCAGCAGGAAGTTGCTCGGGCTTTGGCTTCAGCCCCAGCTCTGGATGGCAGAGCTCAGGCTTCGTCTTTAGCCCCACGCAGCAGGACTAGGGCTTTGACTTTCTGCCCCGGGCCCCAGCGAGTCTAACGCAGGCCCTGGCAACCCTATTAATATGAACTCGCAACCCACTTTGGGGTCATGCCCCACAATTTGAGAACCACTGATATAATATATGTAGAACGGTATAAACTGACTTTGCTAGTGCTTTTTATGTAGACTGCTGTAAAACTATGCAAATATTTAGATGAGTTGATGTAGCTCTGGACTTTGTTTGGGACAGTAAAATTCAATGCACATGGCAAAGGATATAAAAATACACCTGAGACATCTCCATTTTGTCTTCATTTCCTCCTCCTTTTCTCTGGACTGGGTTTCTAACAAGGAAGCTCTGAGAAAGGACTGTTTGGGTAATTCTAGAGGGACTTTTGCAAACTAGCAGCTGATTCCATCAGTGCTATGATCCTGATCTATGAACACTAAAAATCACTTGTATGTATATGATCTATTAACCTCTCATAATCTCTTCTTCTTTTCTTTTTAGTTTTTAGTTTCCAAAGGATTGGCATCAGTGTGATATTTGGGTAACAACTAAGATTCACATTGACCTGGAATTAAGTATCTGATACTCTGGGATCAGTAAGAACCTCACATATGGTGAAATAAGATTTAAATAACTCCTCACCATATTAGACCTGTTTATCTGGATGGGAGCCAAGTGCTGGAATGCCAAAGGGGTCTGTGTTTTTCTTCTGGTTAACCAGTGTATTACTGCAGAAGCTATTTTGTTACTGGTTTGGTTAATTTAATTATCAAATAAACCACCATCATTTTTGGGATTGTCTGCTCTATTTCTTGCAGTCTGCCTCAAGTGTGGCATTCTCAGTGTGGTCCTTCCAGGCACCCAGTCACAGCAGGTTTCAATTCTCAGCACTACTGAATGCTGCATGTGTGATCCTGGGCAAGTCACTCAATCTCTCTGTGCCTTGGTTCCTTTTCTCCAATATTTTGTCTTTTGTGTCTATTTAGAGTAAGTTTTTCAGGGCAGAGTTTGTCTCGTACTCTGTGTTTACAAAATACCTAGTACAACATGTCCTAATTTGGGCTGCAGCCTCTAGGTACTTGTCATAAACAGAGAGTTAAAGGTTAATGTTTCCTTTACCTGTAAGGGGTTAACAAACCGTAAACCTGGAACACCTGACCAGAGGACCAATCAGGAGACAAGATACTTTCAAATCTCTGTGGAGGGAAGTCTTTGTTTGTGT
>NC_133774.1:78175148-78208299 GCF_003597395.2 Chelonoidis abingdonii
GAAAGGGGAGGGGGGAAGGAACATTCCTCCCTGTTTTAAGATTCAAGGAGTTTGAATCACAGTGATCTTCCAGGGTAACCCAGGGAGGGAAAGCCTAGGAGAGGCACCGGTGAGGGAAAGGGTTTACTTTCCTTGTGTTAAAATCCAGGGGGTGTGGGTCTTGGGGGTCCTCAGGGAAGGTTTTGGGGGGACCAGAGTGTATCAGGCACTCCAAGTCCTGATTGGTGGCAGCTATCAGATCTAAGCTGGTAATTAAGCTTAGAGGAATTCATGTTAGTATCCCATTTTTTTGAACTCTAAGGTTCAGATTAAGGAATTATGCCGTTACAGTGCTATACTAAATTATTCATAATAACAAGAGTGGAAAAGAGATGGGGAATGATAATGTGGTCAAACAACGGGCAAGGAAGATGATTTTCCATGTGTTTTGTGAATGGAGAAAGTTTTCCAAAGCAATTAGTGATGCTTTTGTGTTTGAAAGTTGCATACAAAACAAAAACAATAGCTGGTGACACCCAAAGTAAAGTTTTTATGAAGATTCATTTGCTAAATCAACCTTAAACTGCCATAGCCAGTGCTGTGGAATTCCTTTATTGTCAAAGTGCAAACCTTTGCTTGCAGGAAATCCTATTCCATGCCAACTATTCTTGACTGCATGTACAATTCATAGGATGGGTGGAAAGAAAATCCCTGAATATTTAACATTTTTAATTAATAAATATTTAAAATGTGGGAACAAACAGCAAAATGTATTAAGTGACTACGTACAACTGGAATATAGTGTAGATCTAGAAATACTTATACTGTTCTGCATATAAATTCAAGGTACTGTTTAGTGTCTTGTATTTAACAAGTACTGACCTTTCATGATTTCTGTAAAGATTCATGATTTAATTACTTATTTCTATCTCATTCCTGTATATATTAAGTATTACCTAAGTAGAAACTTGCTAATTCAAACTGACTGGCAGAGCCATAGAAAATTAATAAATGAATAAACACAAGCAAAGGATGCACT
This sequence comes from Chelonoidis abingdonii, assembly GCF_003597395.2. Lineage (NCBI taxonomy): Eukaryota > Metazoa > Chordata > Testudines > Testudinidae > Chelonoidis > Chelonoidis abingdonii. Next base: position 78,176,167 of record NC_133774.1, read on the forward strand.
TTCTCATGTATTAGACAAGTACAACTTGGTTTTAATTATTTTAAAATTCATAATGTAGTGGATTAGGAAGATTAATTTTATAAAGTTAACTCTGTATTACTATTATGAAACCTCACTACAGAGCTCTTCTATTAAAACTTTACTGAGAAGTAGAGAGAGCATTTATTTGCTCAAATTTTAATAAAATACAGGAGGCAGAATAGAGGGGACTCAGAGAAATAGGAGGAGGAGAGAAGCTGAAGGGAAGATAGCAAATCAAGGGAACCAAAAAGCAGAAATAGTGATGGTTCTAACCGTGTATTCTTTCACTGAGTGATGTTAAATAAGATAGTGAAACAAACCAGAATGAGGTGAGCAGAATTCATGTGCCTCTCATTATGACTGATGCTCTTCATTTTGAACCCAACTTTAACTCTCCACACAAAACTTCTATTATTATTGCAAACTTTTACATCAAGAATGAGTACTTAGGGGATTTGTTAACTTCATAACTGTGACACTGAGGCTAGAGGGGGGAGGGAAAAGCCCAAACTCTGTGTCTTACTTTCCTATTGTCCCAGGGCGGGAAAAGGCTACAGGACAAAGGGAGGGGGAATCTCTTGTGTGAGCTGACTAGGTGAATGCATAGCCTCGGGGAAGCTAGATTGCCTCTCCGGTTGTATTCAAGGAGTGAAGTATAGCATCGCCCAGGCTCACCCAGGGAAAGGGGATTAATTTTATAAAGTTAACTCTGTATTACTATCATATAGCAAAGTACATGAGAGCTCAATCTCCTTTCATCACTCAGTATCAAAGCAAAATGAGCACTTGCTGGAGCTCCCCTCTCCTGCATCCTGTGCACCAGAGCCAGTGTGTTGAGACTGGCTAAATCTATCTGGAGTGGAAAAGAAGTCCTGATTTGCCAGGCCACTGGACGACCCTGCTGTGTGTTCCACATCATCCTTCTGCTCTACTTCCTTGTCTACCACTTCATCACTGGATTTGACTCTTCTGGCCACTGCTTACAGTCCCCCTGAAGTATCCATGGGGCTCTGGCAGTGGAGGTGTGGTCACCACCAAGGATGGCTTCCAGCTCCTTATAGAAATGGCATGTCTTCGGTGCCTCACCAGAGCAATGGTTGGCCTCCCTTGCTTCTGGCATGCCTGCCTCATCTCCTTGAACTTAGCATGGCACTTCTGTGTGTCCCTTTCATGCCCCTTCCTCTGCATGCCACTGGTAATCAGTTAGTAGGTATCAAAGTTTCCACAGCTGGAGTTCAGCTGCTACTCCACAGACTCTTCTCCCCATAGACTCAGCAGATCCAACAGCTCCAGTGCGCTCGACGCGGGAGAGCATCTGCTGCGGAAAGCTGGATTGGTCAGCTGGGAAGATGCAGTGTGAACTGTGCACACCAAGCAAACAGGAAGAGGAATTTCAAAAATTACCAGACCTTTAAATGGAGAAGGAGCACGGAGTTCAAACTGCTGACCAGACAGTCAGAATGGACATTGTGGGACACCTCTTGGAGGCAAATTAAGGTGACATAACCAAGCACAGTGTCAGTACTGATGCTGTGCCATTCTGACTGTGTTGCAAAAAGCTCTCTGCTGCTCATTGAGGTGGTTTTATTATGTTGGTGTGGCAGGGGATTTACCTTGGCAGGAGGTGCCTTTCAATGCGTACACCTCCACCATTTTATCAATGAAACTTGACTTTTGTAAACATATGTGTGTAGTGTAGATAAGGCCTTACTGAATGTTATGGCCAATATCTTTATCACGCCAGCCTTCTTAATTCTTTTAGCACCCCAAAATTTTAGCCTCTGAATAAATGCTCCCTTTAATTCCTTGCTCTCTTTCATTAAATCACTTATCTCCCAAAGTGAGACATTTCTCAGTTGATTTCTCTAGGTGAGACTGAGCTTATCTTTGTGCTATTTTGCACTCATTTTTTGGCTACAATTACTTTTCTCTCTGTGGTCACCTATGGATCTTATTTTTTAGAGTTTCAGTGGCCTTCAACAGTCTTATGCTCTGCCATGCATTGTTTTACACAGGTATTCAAAGTACTCCCCTCTATTCCCCTTATGTTACTGAATAGGAGACACTTCTGTACTATAATTTAATAACATAGTTTTTTTCTTATTCTTGCATTTCTTGTCTAATACTATTTGTCTGGTTTCCTTTTCCATGCAGTTCCACTCTCCCCCTGCCACTTCCCTGGGGAATCCATAGAGACCTTCTTTAGATTGAACCCATCCCTCCAGTGCCCTGAAAACCACCTCAAATTTAAACCCTTACAATACCATTGCTAAACTGATGGGTTGTGATCCTTGACATTAAAACTGTGGTTAAATGCTTCAGCTGAATGGAATCCAAGTCATGGCACCACTAATGTTGGGATTATCTCCAAGACCTTTTCCACTTGATTTATTCAGAATACTTTGTCCAGTTCTTGGAGAATCCTTCGGCCAGTTCTTTGAAATCCAAAACACTCAGACTCCAGATTTCATTAGTCAGGTTCTCTTATGTGGCACACAGCAAAGCTATGCTGAGTGGATCAGACTCAAGCATAAGGGTGCGTATATAGCATACCACACATCCAAAATTACACAGAAAGCCTTTTTCTGAATACACATTTGAACATTGCATTTCTAACCCTATGTTGCACCATATGCTTCATGACTGGCTTGATTACTTTTCAGGAACCAACCCCTGTACAGTATGCTCTGTCCCATGTACTTTTCATGCAGAGCCTGGTCTTTACATTCCAGGTTTATCTTGTCCATGGTCCTGAGTATCAGGGTATTCCTGCTTATTTTAGCTAGCACAGTCATCCTGACTCCACCGTACTGTTTGCAAAGCCCCTATTTACAATTCAACCTTCCATTCACCTTCCCAGTCATGCCCACTAAGAAATGAGGTAAATTACTTCTGTCAAGCCAGGCCTAGATGGTCCAAGTGACAGAGCCAATGGTCAAACCAACCACTGCCAGAAGAACTGTTTTGAGAGCAAATGGCCCTTTCAAAACCCATCAAGGTTCACAAATGGCAATTATTGACAGTGTCCAACATCCTTTCATCTATCCTAGATGTACATATTTCTTTCATTAATTGGCTGTATCAGTTTAAGATGGTTTGATGAATAACTACATTGACTTCACTTGAAGCATACTTGATTTGTACTGATATAAATGGAAAGGGTATTATGCTGTACATATCACCTGTGGTACTTAGCTACTGTACATCATGAAAAGCCTTGAAAGAAAATTCCAACTGTTGGAGATTCAGTGCATGAACAAAAAAATTACTCCAGACTGCTTACATGAATCAATTTGACTGAAAACTGATGCTTGACTCATTATTTTTCAGACAGAATATACAATAATAAACACAGCGGAACTGAAGATCATCTTCACAGGTGCACAAAGAATTTTTTGCATTTTGTGATATGTTGAAATGTTCTGTGGCTCAGCTAAATAAAAGGCGGCATTGCAGTTCCATGTGGCTATGAACAAAAGTACATTACCAATGATTTAAACATTTTTCAAAGTTTTGTTTTCATCAGCGCTAATACATTATTTAGTGATGCAACACACTCTGAGTATAGAACGTTATTTGTATTTGAGATGTGGATCCAAGTCCTTACTGGCCAACCTAATCATAGGGAAATTTTCAAAGAGGGTGAAAATTGCAAAATTTTCAGAGGCCAAACGCGAGGTGTCTCACATTATATCTGGTGATAAAATGGGAGAGCTGCAGGAGGAGCAATTGTTCAGGGAAGCATGACTACCTTCTGGACACTGCAGCAGGGGTAGGCACATATGTTGGTGAAAAACGTTGTAATGTGTTTGGGACATGAGAGAGATGGACACAGAACACATGGCCCCAGCAGAAGAGGTTCAGAGAGACTGCCATGCAGCAGCCCCATATCCTTGCCCTGGGTTGAGGGAGTTGGCTTTCATCTCTCAATGTCGGTGACACTTAGTATGAAACCCAGTTACTCAGACTTTATGTGGGACAAGTGGATTTCACCCCAGATTAATTAGGAAATGCTTCAGGAGAATGTGCTCTCCGTATTAAGACAAGTGCATCCAAGATCATGTGTTATGGAAATTCTAATACTGCGAAACAGGTTGCCCATTGCCATAGTGCCTTGTTTGGTCTCATCTCATCATTTATTTCTCATACTACAGGTTAATTCTGGTTAGTGACTGACAGTGTAGTGTTGTTGTGAATGAAATGTACTTTGGGAAATTTGTATGCACATTTTATAGCTTGCAAAATAAATAAAACAGAGGGGCTTGAGGCTCTGAGGATATGGAAGTAACTAGATGTCACTTTCAATGTCTCATCCCTAAACAAAGAGTTTTAGATATATACAATGAAACTTCATAGCCCAAATGTTCTAAAAAGAATTACAATGAGCAGCGAGATGGCAACTGCAGGAAAGTTTTACTGATTCAGTGCACAAAAGGAAGACTGGTTTTGTGCCCATTGGGATGAGTCTGGCTAACACTTGTAGAGCATAGAAAATAATTCCAGTCAAACTCCCCACAGTATTTTAGACTCAATTAAGAAAATGGAAGCATTTAAACAACAATTCTAGGCTTTTCTTTCTGATGGCTTTGCTCATGATTTTCACAGGCAGGCAGTGAGCAATACACTGTTAAAATGGTGTTTCACGTAAAGCAATTTTATATATTAGTAATAATTAGCTCTCATGTGACAATTTGCAGCAAAACATCTCAAAAAACTTTCCAAAGGAAGGTAAGTAGCATTACCCACATATTATAAATGAGACCAATGAAGCACAGAGATATTAAGGCAAACATTTCTATCAGTGTTTATTAATTTTGCTTGCCTCAATTTTTGTGTGCCTAATACCTGCCATAGTCCCTCTTTTTCATAGGTGCTGAGAAACTACAGTGTCAATAGACTTCATGTAGGGTTGTGGGTGATCAACTCTGAAAATAATGCTCTGGTTGTCTAAAATTGGGACCTCAAATTTAGAGGGTCATGTTGGAAATGTGGAGTTGGCAAAAATCAGTGCTATATAGTGGAGTATAATTTATGGATAAGAGCGGCTAAAAGCTGTATCACCCATCTTCAATGGAGCAATTGAAAACCAAATCTAAAGTGACTAAAGTCATTCTCAGCTCCCAGAAATTCACAGCTGGTGTTATATAGAACATAATCTGACATGGATTTTTTTTGTTGTTGTTATTTTGTAAGACACACATCAATTATTTAAAGTTAAATTTAACAGCAAATTGAAGTTAATATAAGGATATTGTTCACAGGTGAACTTTTTTCATAGGGTTATTTTTTTTCCAGCATTTAGATTATAGTAGAATATAATGTGCTGAGCAGTTTCCAAACACAGAGAGAGCCCCTAAACTAAAACAGAGGAAGGGAAGGGAAAGGATAGAACATAACAAGCAAAGTCATTGTGATAAAGGGCGGGGCAAGCTTTATTAATGATGTTTTGGTTGTAGCTATATTTTAAATTAAAATATATCCTCTTAGTATATCAAAAATTCACTTCTGCATTATTGACTATCTTTTGCTTTTTATACTGTAGTTATAGAGCACAATGTGACTCAAATAGCCTACAGCAATTTGTCATCAAAAGTAGATTTCTTCTTGTGAATGACAATGTGGTCTTGTACACATTGGGAATACTGTCTGTTTACCAAGTGCAGCATTTTTAGTTATTTTTTCTTATAAAGTTATTTGAGTTGTGTTTGTGCTTGAACTCTCAAGGCCGGGAAGATGCTCCTTCCTAGTAACTTTGTCTCATTTAAAATATATGAGCTACCAGAGACAGTTCAGAGAGTCACCTTCTATAACCTAGCAAAGAAAAAGTGGAAGTTTTAAACAGATTGCCTGGGTGTTTGTTTTGCTGCATTTTTTTTAAATGGAGAAAATATAGGAAATATCAAGTATGTAGGAAACATGCCTTTAAACATGGCCTTAGTTACTATTTTCTTCAACTGAGTTGAAGAAAAGTAAGAAATAGTGGAAAAACCAGTTTCTTAACTTTTCAGTTTTTCCAGTCAGCACTACTTAAAGACATCCAAGTTTCCCTGGAATAATCTATTTGCAGTTAAAGAATAGAAGCCCTCTTCTCCTTATTCCATCATCTTTTGTTGCATGATTTCTGTTTCTATATTTTTTCACCCAGAATTACCATTGCTACTGGCAGTTTCAACTAGCTAAACTGAGTCACAGAAAGGCCAGCTATGGCAGTAGATTATCCATGGCTAAGGGAAAAATGTATTTTGCCATCCCTGGACCCCACCCATTGCCCCGAGCTCCCTTCTGCAGCCTTATAGCCCATGCCTGCCCTGCTCCTTGCTTCTTGATCATGGCAGTCACTGAGCAGTGTCTGCTGGGCAGGTGCACAGTTAAGAAGGCAGTGATGCCACCACCTTTACTTCTGCACTGCTGCTGGTGGCAGCACCAGTGTCAGAGCTGGTGGCTGGAGAGCAGCAGCTGCTGGTTGGAAGCCCAGAGGAGCTGGGGCTATGAACTGCCAAACCTAGAGCTGCCAGGGCTCAGCCCAGGCAAGCCCTAGCACAAATTAGGTATTGACACTGCCTCCTCTCCCCATCCGCTGCACCCTGAGTGGGTGCCCACCTTTGGAATGGGCTCTCAAAGGAACCTCTTCATTATTCCAGACTTGCTCACCTGCCAGGTAAGCCACACAGCTTCACCACTTCCTTAGACTGGCCCTCTGGGTCTTCAGCACTCCTGCCTCACACTCTGTCTCCATTCAGTGAGTCCAGCTAAGACAGAGTCCTAATGGAGACTTGTATGCATTTCAGGGGTTAGTGTGCCTCACCAAGCATTTGCATTCACACACTCACACTGTTGTCCAAACAGTCAGCTTTATTAACCGACTGGAACATCTCGTAGAAAGCCCCGAGGGCAGTACAAAGAGCTGAAGGTTAAAGCATGGCTCATTCTAGTTAACTCAGAGCTTGGCCATGCTGTAGTTAAGCCCTTGGTTCAAGTTCTATCTGTCTCCCTCCATTTTACTTCCTTTGATTTCAGACTCCAGGTAAGAACTGAATCTCCTTCCAGCAGCCAGCTCTTATCACCACCGCCCCAGTCCTTTCTTCTCGAGCTGGGGAAATGCTGTTCAGGCTCCTTAAACATAGGTAGGGAAGTCCATGTTTCTCTGAGTTGTTGGTTGCTAAGTGTCAATGTCTGGACAATTGGCTTTGCCATTGTCATCTCAGATGCACCATTGATATGAGGACCTAAGGCCCATGCCCCTTCTTTTCCAATGACCCATTTAATCCCAGACAGCTAGGTGTCATTCGCACCTGTATCTTAACCTGCTCTAAGAACAACCATCCTTTTCCTACCCACTAGGTAACCATGAAGAACAGGAGAAACTGAGGTGCACATGGATTTCATAAACATATTACATAATAATCCCACTTAGTCACAAAAGATTGGCTGTTTTGTGGTGTGTTCTCTGAAGTGCCCCACATGCTGACCTATGGCATACAGATGGGGGTTCCTCTTTGCAGCTTTTTGAGCCTGTGCCACTTTCATTAAATAATAATTGGCAGGGCTGTCCTTAAGCATAAGCAGCATACGTGGCTGCTTAGAGCACCCCAAAGTTTGGGGCACCCCTGGCTCTTATTGTCCACCCTCCAGCCTCTTCCTATCCCTGTTCTGACTCTTCCTGCAGGCTCCCACAGCCAGCTGCTGCAGCATGGTGAGTCTTCCTCCAGAGGGGATCTATAATGTAAAAATGAAAAAGTCTTCCAGCCTGCCAGACCTATTAGCACAACATTGCAACTGTTAAAGAGCCATTCAAGTAGTAATGAAACCATTTAACAGGAATTTGCCAATCACTAGGTATATAGTGTCAGTTTCTGAATTTATTGACAAAAACAGTTGTGCATTACTGCAATATTTACTCAGAACATGTTAGTCTACAGGCCCTTAGTTGAAAATTTGCTTTAAAAATATTTCATTAGTGTGTTCCTGATCAATTGGAGGAGTGGTGTTAATATAAACAGAAAACAATTATCTCATCTCAGATTCATGGACGACAGTGTACTAATTGCCGAAAGCACCAACCAACTGCAGAGCATGCTAGGAAGACTTGACAAGAAAAGCAGTCAGATCAGCCTGAAAATGAACCACTGGAAACAAAATACATATGATCAGATGTCTTACGAAAAGCCCAAATACTGGTAACTGGAGAAGAAATTGAAGAAGAGGAACAGTACATATATTTAGGCCAAGAAGTTAATATGCGCCAAGATCTGAATGGAGAACTCTTGTGAAGGATTTGGGGAGGATGGTATGCATTTAATTCCATCAAGGACATCCTCAAAGGAAAAATCGACAAGACCACACGTACAAACATCTTCAGTTCAACAGTGCTGGCAGTGAAACGTGTGCACTAATGAAGAGAGAAGAGCAGCAGCTGTTGGTAGCTGAAAGGGCAATGGAATGCACTATGTCGGGAATTTCCCTTCTGGATCGCATCCCAAATGTCATGATCAGAGAACGCAGCAGTGTGAAAGATAGTGTCGTGGGAAGCAGATATAACAAGATGCAATGGGCGGGTCACACAGCACGGCTCACGGACTACAATCATTGCTGAGTGGACCCACAAGAACAGAAAAGACCACCTGGTTGGCCTTCAAGAAGATGGGAAGATGACATTGTTAAACATCTTGGACGAATGTGCAGAAGGAAGGCAAGAGTGTGAGAAGAATGGTGGACGTGTTGTGATCAGGCAGTCTTAACGACAGATCAGCTGAAACTTATAAAATCACATCTCTAAAAAATCTTGCATAGATTTTAAGATGCACAATTTGAGTATTAATCTTTTGCCTTAAATGCTTGGATCTTCAGCCATATAGCTTTTTAAATAAATCCCTTAAAGGACCACCCTTATCTAAAATACACATTTTAATTTTAATTACTATAGTACAAAAAAATTTGCTTCCAAACTCTTCCTGTCCATCCCTTTCTCCCTTCACTACCCTGTTGAAGAGAGCCCTTAAAGGGACAACACCCCTTTCCTGCTAGATAGCTGGACAGACAAATTTCCCTTTCTTTAGTTGATCAAATAGTTAGAAGTAGTTTTAAGAGAATCATAAAATATCAGGGTTGGAAGGGACTTGAGGAGGTTATCTAGTCCAACCCCCTGCTCAAAGCAGGGCCAATCCCCAGACAGATTTTTGCCTCAAATCATCCTCTCAAGGATTGAACTCTCAACCCTGGGTTTAAGCAAGCCAATGCTCAAATCACTGAGCTGTCCTTTCCCTCAGTCTTGCATGTTGAACCCTCTAGCAGAATCTGTACCTTACTAAAGCTATAAATCCTTTCTTATGCCTAAAATCTTTGGAAACATTTTTTAAAGTTGGTGGAATTTCATAAACATGTCTATTGTTATGGAGATCACACAAAGTAAATTAGTGTTCCCTTTTTCTAAAAACAACGAACATTGTTATGAACACACTAAACCTCTGTGATAGATTAATTTAAAAATGTTTTTGTTTCAGTGAGTTAAATATGTAGCAATCTGGAATGATTACTTTATGAGGGCTTAAGAGTATGTTTAAAATATAAATCAGCTTAGAAATACTGATTAAAAAAATGTAAAACAGAGAAGAACAGCATCATGTATTCCATAATATTTAATCTTGTATTCAGCAGGACAGCTGACTTGCCCTTTCTACAAAGTGTTTGCAAATAAATCTCTGACAAACTTCAGGGTACATCAAAAAACCTATGCCTGAGATTTTTATTCCCAAATTTAGTGCTTTTAATTAGATACCTTCTGCATGCCCAGTCCTCACCTTCTGGCATGCAGTGGAAAACATGCTCCATTTTCTTTAGGAAGAAATTGCAGAAGAGTGTTTTTTTTCAAATGTCCTTTGCTTCATTTGAGTTCAAGGATTTGGTTGGAAGCGGGTGATCAGAGAGTGGGAGGGAAGAGAGGAGGGAGATCATGGGGAGAGGGCAGGGCCTGGGGCAGAGCAGGGGTGGAGTATGGGCAGGGCCACAGGCAGGCTGGGAGCTAGCATCTCCAAGCAGCAGCTTCACTCACCACCCATGACAGCAGGTAAGAGCAAGTTGGCTCCCACACACCCAGTGCTGTATTCACAGAGCTGAATGTGTAATTGGTGATTGAGTCACTAGCTACCCAAGAATCCCACTGTAGTCCAGCGGTTTGGGTACTTACTAAGCATGTGGCTGAGATTAATTCAACTCCCCCTTTTGTTTGCTTAGGAGGAATTTAAAGAGCTGTCTGCCTCTTCTCAAGTGAATGGCCTAATTGCTGGATTAGGAGGTATTCTGATGTGGGGGAAACTCCATTGGCCTTTTCCGTTGGAGGTGTTCTACTTTCATTCCATATTCATTGCGCCAAAGAGTCAGAAAGCAAAGCAAGCATCCCTGGTAGTTGAGTGCTTTGTGTACTCCCCAGGTCAGGGATGGTTCTGGTTCAAGTTCCTTTTGTTCTTGCTGAGCAGATTTGATCCTTGATCTCTTAGCCCTCAAGAGAATGGCTAAGTGATGGGCTGGGAACTATGCTAATGTGTGGGCCCCCTGATGTGCCTGTGTAAACTAATCTACCTTCATTAAGAGAAATTGTGCCACTGTTAGTTATTCCCAACCTTGGACCCAAACCAGTGGTTTGTATACTTGCCTAAAACAGGAAGAGTTGCTGGTTCAAATCCCCTTTGTTTGCTGACACTGGATTTGAACTGTACTCTCTCACCTCTCAAGAGAACGACTTAGGCGCTGGATTGGGAGCTATTCTGATGTGAGAGTTCCCTCAATCTTTCCTCTTGAAGCTGGTCTACTGTCACTAAATAGTAATTGGGCTAGAGCAATTAAGGAAATCACTTTGTGGTTTGGGTACTTCCCCTAGAATAGGTAAATTGCAGTTCAATCTCTTTTCTGCTGGTACAGATGGGACTCGAACCTTGCTCTCTTATATCTCAAGTGAATGATCCAAGTACCAGACGGGGGAAGGCTATGAAAGGTTCGGTCATAGAGACCACCTTAGGACTGTCACCTGATGTGCTGAGACTACCTCTGAGCCTGTTTTCACTACCAGTTTGGGCCTTCAGAACCCTGTCTTCTCAAGTCAGATCCGTTAATCTGCTGCAACACAGACCCAGGGTCTGATCCATGCCCCCAAAGCTGCAGATTTAACCGAAAACAGCTTAAGAAGTGCTCCTGTCTCCAGCACCCAGACACCTGCCTCGCCATGGGATTCAAACGCCAAATGAATCCATTTTACTCTGTATAAAGCTTATACAGGGTAAATTCATAAATTGTCTGCCCTCTATAACACTGATAGAGAGAGATGCACAGCTGTTTACTCCCTTAGGTATTACTTACTTTATCTGGGTTAATTAATAAGCAAAAGTGATTTTATTAAGTATAAAAAGTAGGATTAAGTGGTTCCGAGTAATAACAATCAGAACAAAGTAAGTTACCAAGCAAAATAAAACAAAACACGCAAGTCTAAGCCTAATGCATTCAGAAACTGATTACAGATAAAATTTCACCCTCCGAGATGTTCCGATAAGCTTCTTTCACAGACTGGATTCCTTCCTAGTCTGGGCCCAATCCTCTCCCTGGTACAGATCTTGTTAGCTCCAGCTCAGGTGGTAACTAGGGGATTTCTCATGACTGGCACCTTCTTTGTTCTGTTCCACCCCGCCGCCCTTATATAGCTTTGGCACAAGGCGAGACTCTTTTGGCTCGCTGGGTCCCAACCCCTCCTTCTAAATGGAAAAGCACCAGGTTTAAGATGGATTCCAGTACCAGGTAACATGGTCACATGTCCTGTAAGACCCCCCCAAAACTTCACTCTTCCTGGCCTGACTCATAGGAAGGCTTGCAAGTAAATAGAGCCATTTACTCCCAATTGGCATAGTTGACGGGAGCCATCAAGATTCTATAACCACCATTAATTGCCCACATTTTGCATAATTACAATGGGACCTCAGCGTTATATTTCATATTTCTAGTTTCAGATACAAGAATGATAGATTTATACAAATAGGATGACCACACTCAGTAGATGCTAAGCTTTGTAATGATACCTTACAAGAGACCTTTTACATGATGCATATTCCAGTTACATTATATTCACGCTCATTAGCATATTTTCATAAAATCATATGGAGTGCAACATCACAGAGACACTCTGACATTGGAGCTCCCTCAGTCTTTTCTGTTGAAGTTGTTCCACTTAAACTACATGTTGACTGGGACAAAGCCTATCTCCAAGTCCCTCTGTGGTATCAGGATTATAGGACTCCTCTGGGGTGTGAGTAACCCTGATTCAAATCCCCCATCTGCCAGTGTAGAAGGAAGCTAGTGCTTGAGTTACAAGGGCTTGTCACAGAAGTGTAGACCATTTGGAGTGAGTTCTGCTGTCTTAATTCACTAGTAATTGGGCTCACACAAAAGACCTCAATCATTCTTTTGTCCCCCCAGTGCCTAGGCTATGCCCCCAGACTGTAGGATACCTCAGGTCACCCCCCAGCCCTCTTCTCTGACCTGGGTGTGAACTGAGCTTACTCATGGAGAGCCAGAGGTGAGCAGGTCCTGTCCAAATCCCCTCTCTGGCCCAAGAAGACAATGGCTGCTTGAGAAAGAGAGATGGTTTGGCCAAAGATGTCCCAGCCCAAAGGGTAGTCATCAGAAATCCCTATATAAACCACCATTGAACAATGCAGACTGGTTATGTGAACAAGGATCTCCAAGAACCCAACCATGTACCCCTAACCACCAGATTACAGTATGACTCTCACTCAACTTAGCCAAAAGAATGTTTGTCAGGTGGAACTGCTTCAAATGGGAGCCCTGCCATGCTATGTACTAAACATAAAGGCCTACATTTGGGCTGCAGAAGAGCACTCTTTACACTGCTGGCCAGAAGGCCAAAGGGGTGGTGGTGGTGGTAGGGGGGGGAATGCAAACCAGCCTCTCCCACATACCAGGCTTTAATCTCAACCACAAGGCTGTGGGAGGGGGAGCCAGGCCTGCATTTGGTACAAAACACAGTTAACTCAAGTGGAACAGTGTCAAGGAACCTCTGCAGCACTATAGCCCAAAGACCAGGATACACTCTAGTGCCTCAGGACTGCCCTTTCCAAACCACAGACCAAGAGGAGTTGAACCAGCAACTCCTACACATCAAGCCAGACGCAGATTAGGGGTTTGTGGGGCCCTGGTCCCCTCCCCACTCTGTCCATCTGCATGTGCTCCTGCTGGGGAATTAGGGTTGGGATGCAGGATCTTGCCCCCACTAGCATCTCCCACCCAGCACTCCTGCTGGGCAGGTGTCTTACAGTGCAGGGATTTGCCTAGCTCAGCCACCTCGCCTGACACTTCTAGGAAGCGGGTTTGGGGCACGGGGGCTTCTCGGCAGGAGTGCTAGGTGGGTGAGTGGAGCACGGCAAGCCCCTGTGCCCTGACACCAGTAGGAGCACGGGGTGGGTGGAGCAGGTCCGAACAATAGGCTGCCCATTTTTCTGCCTCCTCCCACCCCCAATTGGCCAGAGCCTCTGGTCATGGGCCCAGTGGCCAGGGCCAGCTTTAGGTCAATTCAACCAATTCCCCTGAATCAGGCCCCACGCCTAAGAGGGCCCCGTGCCCAAGCCCTGGTACGGCTTATTGGCAAGAGCCGGTGCGCCGTACCGGGGTGGCCCGGCTTCCCAAGGGGGCAATTTAAAGAGTCTGGGGCTCCCAGCAGGGACTGGCGCCCCAAGCCCTTTAAATTGCCACCAGAGCCCCTCCGCTTCCCCAGGGCTTCCTCTGCTATTTACAGGGCCGGGTGGTGGAAGCAGGGGAGCCCTGAGCCCTTTAAATAGTGGCCCAAGCCCCAGGCTGTTGCTGCTATCCCGATGGGGGAGGGAGGAGGAGGAGGAGGCACTCACCATACAGGATGTGCTGTACCCCCTGTACCTGCACCCCCCTGCCTGCACCAGCGCCGCACCCCCTGTCCTGCCTGTAGCCAGCCCCGCACCCCCTGTCCTGCCCACAGCCAGCCCCGCACCCTCCTGCCCACAGCCAGCCCCGCACCCCCTGCCCTACCTCCAGCCCTGTACCCCCTGCCCTGCCCGCACCAGCCCCTGTATCCAGCCAGCCCTGCACTCTCTGCCCTTCCCGCCCCAGCCCTGCCCACACCAGCCCTGCACCCCCTGCCCTGTCTCCAGCCAACCCCTGCCGCACCCCCCCCCGCCTGAAGCCAGCCAGTCCCGCACTCTTCTGTCTCCTGCCCTGCCAACCCATACCACACCCCTCCTGTGACCCTGCTCGAAGCCAGCCAGCCCATCCCACTCCCTCCGTCTCCAGCCAGCCCCGCACCCTTTGCCCTGCATGCAGCCAGACTCTACCTCCAGCCAGCCCCATGTCCACTGGTGCCTTGCAGTTCTGAGGGCAGTAACCCTGCACACCTCCTTCAGTGAGGGGCGGGGGCAGAGAGCAGCTGGGACCCACATATGTGCACATCTTAGGGTGATCAGACAGTGTGAAAAATTGGAACGGGGGTGGGGGGGTAATAGGATCCTATATAAGAAAAAGACCCCAAAATCAGGACTGTCCCTATAAAATTGGGACATCTGGTCACCCTAGCATACCCCCAGGGAGTGGTAGGGACCCACAGATGTGAAACGGAGCTCATTTCTAGTTCAGGCCCATCCTTTTTAAAAAGAACTTTAGGTAGGGTTAACATACATCTGTATTTTCCTGGATATGTCAGGCTTTTTGGTTCTTAAATCTCCATCCGGATGTATGGTAACCCTACTGGTACAAAAAATACATACTGAGGCACATCCATTAAATCAGAACTTTTTATAGGGACCCAGTTGTTAAGAAATAAAGACTTTTTTAACATGTTTTTTTTTGTTTTGTTTTTTTTCAGTCATTCCTAATGGGGCCTCACCCAAAATGTTTGAATTGGGCCCTGCACTCCCTAAAGTCAGCCCTGCTAGTGGCTAAGCCACCATTTCACCAGCATTGGAGCTTAACCAACAGCAAGTAGAGGGAAGCTTACCATGAGGCTGACCCAAAGAATAGTTAGGTCAAGTGGAACAGTTTCACTTTACACAGCCTCATTACACCAGCCCAAAGTTTAGATGCACAGCCAGGGTGCAGGAGATACTGCTTTCTTAAGGGGTACAGGGCAGCATTGAACCAGCATTGCCCACATCCTATGGGCATAGCTGACCCACTGGCCTAGAAAAGGCACCTTGTTTGCTTGCTAACCTAAAGAATAGTAATGTCAAATGCAGCAGTTTCAAGAGGCAAGTGGTGAGGGGGCACCTCCCCCAATTGCAGCAGGTACAAGAGGCCAGGGGAGATGTGCCAGGCTGCTGCCTTTGATGTGTGCTGCCCAAAAGAGTGCCTGAGCTGTGCCTGCCCCGATGCTCCCACACCCACTCGCCCCCCCCCCCCTTGAAGCACTGCCCCCTGGCCAGGCTGGAAGAGGGAGCTGTGGGAGGGAGTGTACACCCCCCCCCGCCTTCCTCGTTCTCTCCTGTGTTGTGTTAGGCAAGCAGATCGCCTGAGCCTGATATGGAGCTGGCTTGAGGCCCCCCCCCCCACCTCATCCACCCCCCACAACCCACACACCCTGCCCAACCTTCTTTCTCTCCCCACCCCCCGACCTGCACAGTGCTGGTCTGAGCCTCTCTCTCTTCCTCCCTGCACACAGGTGACCCGAGCCCCTCTCCCTTCTCCCCGCCATCCCCCTGCTTACCCCTTTTCATGGCTCTGGTCCTCCCTCCCGTGTGGCACTGGCTCAAGTCTTTATCTCACCCTGTGCAGAGCTGGCCCAAGCCACTCACTCGAGTTCCCCTCCTCACCTGTGCTGGGCTAGCCCGAGTCTCCCCACTCATTCTCACCCGCAAGCCCCTTTTTCACAAACCTGGGCATTTGTCCCAATTACTCTTGGCCCCCACCCACCCCGGGAGTCGGGGCCGGAGAAGGGAGTGGGAGCTGTGGTCCGCAGTAGAGCCAGGGGTCCGTGGTTGGCTGCAGCTGGGCCAGAGCAGAGGGCACATCAGAGCTGGCTGGTGTTCCCACCGCACATGGGAGACTGAACCGGGACCCTCTGCAACCCCCGAGCATTTCTCTGTGCCCCTCTATGGCAGTGCACCCCCACAGTTTGAGGACCACTGCCCTATGCTGTAGTAAGAGCAGCCTAGGGAGCCTGGGCAGCTGTAGGGAGTCCCGAGCCCAGCGCCTGCCCTGGGGGCAGTGTGCCTGAGAGCAGCCCGTGTTAAGGTGACCAGAAAGCGTGTGTGAAAAATTGGGACGGGGGGGGGGTAATAGGAGCCCATATAAGAAAAAAGGGCCCCAAATATCAGGACTGTCTCTATAAAATTGAGACATATGGTCACCCTAGCCCATGACCTTACCCCCCGGATGCCCCTTACCCCAGCTGGAGGATCCAGGGCTCCCCACAGCAGCCTAGACTTCCTGTGCAGCTCTTAACATGGCCTAGCTTCTGGCCAGGTCAGGTGGCTCAGCTTTGGGGGAAGGAGAGGTGCCGGGAGTGGGGGCCTGTGGCAGGGAGGATGTCGGGGAGCCTAAATGTTTTTTGTGCTCAGGGCCCCAATAAATCTTAATCTTCTGCTGCCCTGACTTGCTCACCTGCCAGGGTAAGCCACATGGCTTCACTGTCTCCTTAGACTGCACCTCTGGGCCCGCATCATGCCTGCCTCCCACCTTGAGCTCTGTTCAGTGAATCTGCTTGAGACAGAGTGCTGATAGAGTTGTGAATGCTCTTCAGGGAATAATGTGCTTCACCAAGTATTTGCACTGACACTCCCACAGAATTGTGCAGTCAACTTTATCGGTCAACTGGCTCACCACCTAGGAAGTCCTGATGGCAGTACAGAGAACTGAATGTTAAAGCACAACCCAGCCTGGTTGACCCAGAGCCCAGCCAAGCTGTAGTCAACCCCTTGGTTCAAACTCTGTCTGTCTTCCTCCATTTTACTTCCTTTGTTGAGCTCCAGTTGCCAGCTCTTATCATCCACCTCCTTATAACCCCCCTCCCCTGTTTCTTCTCAAGTTGAGGAAATGATGTTCAGGCTCCTTAAGGCCCAATGGGGCAGTACCTGTCCCTCTGAGTCGTTGGTTGCTAGGTGTCAATGTGCAGCCATTGGCATAGCCATGGTCTTCTGAGGCTCCATTTATGGTGTGTGTGTGGGGGGTGCTAAGGCATCAGCCCCTCTTTGTCCAATGATCCACTTAGTCCCAGACAGCTAGGTGTCATTCACACTTATGTATTAGCCTGCCCCAGGAGTAACAGGCCTTTTCCACTCACCAAGTAACAATGGAACCTAAAAGGGAAACTGAGGCATACATAGTTTTGATAAACATAGTACAAAATAGTCTGACTTTGCCACAAAAATGTACACAGGAACCCTCTTCCCCACCCCTTGGCAGTTTTGTGGGAACATTAGGCTGGTTTTCAACAATCTCACATGAAATAGAGGAGTCACCTGAGGATTCCCTAGCTGTGGAAACCACTAAGTGGTAGAAAGTGGATTACTTTATTCCCTCCTCTCCCCTGAGCCTGATCAGAAGGGATTTGAACAGGAGGAGACTGCATTTTCTCACATGATTACCCCTAGTCACTGACCTATGGGATAGGTTGATGTGGGTTGCTGTCTGCAATGTCTTAAGCCCATGCCATTTTCATTAAATAGTAATTGGGCCCATGGTTAGCCAAGAATCCCTCTGTAGTCCAACTGTTTGGGTGCCCACACAGCATGTGCGTGAGGCTGGTTCACCTTTGCTGTCAGATTGCTGAGGAAGGACTTGAAGAGCTTCTCCCTTTTCTTGAGCAAATGTCCTACCTGACAGCTACCGTGCAGTTGGGAATCAGTTTGGAGTGGGCAATTCTACTGTGGGGGCTACAGTGTGGCAAGTAGCCAACACAATCATTGACCAGTTGTTATCAAGGGTAGTGACTCTGGGAAATGTGCAAACCATTGTGGATGGTTTTAATGCACTGGGGTTCCCTAACTGCGGAGGGGCAATAGACAGAACGCATATCCCTGTCTTGGCCCCGGCACACTGGGGAGGCCAGTACATAAATCACAAGGGGTACTTTTCCATGGTGCTGCAAGCACTGGTGGATCACAAGGGACATTTCACCGACATCAACATGGGATGGCTGGGAAAAGTGCATGATGTTTGCATCTTCAGGCACTCTGGTCTGATTGAACAGCTGCAGGAAGGGACTTACTTTCTCAGACCAGAAAATTACTGTTGGGGATGTTAAAATGCCTATAGTTATCCTCGGGGACCCAGCCTACCCTTTAATGCCATGGCTCATGAAGCCATACACAGGCACCCTGGACAGTAGTAAGGCACAGTTCAACTATAGGCTGAGCAAGTGCAAAATGGAGGTAGAATGTGCTTTTGGACATTTGAAAGTGCGCTGGCGCAGCTTACTGACTCGGTTAGATTTCAGCACAACCAATATTCCAATTGTAATTGCTGCTTGTTGTGTGCTCCACAATCTCTGTGAGAGTAAGGGGGAGACATTTATGGTGGTGTGGGAGGTTGAGGCAACTCGCCTGGCAGCCAATTTCGCACAGCCAGACAACAGGGTGATCAGAAGAGCGCAGCAGGTCGCGCTGTGCATCAGAGAAGCTTTGAAAGCCAGTTCCATGACTGGCCAGGCTACAGTGTGAAAGTTCTGTTTGTTTCTCTTGAAGTTACCCACCCCCTATATATATGAAAGGAAATAAAGTCTAAATTGTTTTAAAATTGTTTTTTATTATTTGTTGCACAACACATTGAGAGAAAGCAGAAGGCAGACTGGGGTGGGGGGGAGTTAGGGTGGTGTTGGAGGAGGGAAGGACAAGTCAAGAAACCAAATCAAAAGTTTGCGTATGCCAGCTTTCTGCTGCTTGGGTGATCCTCTGGGGTTGTGTGTGTGGGTCCCCATAGCCTCTCCCCCCTCGTGTTCTTGGGCGTCTGTGTGAGGAGGCTACGAAACTTGGCAAGAAGGAAGGGTGGTTATACAGGGGCTGCAGCGGCAGTCTGTGGTCTTGCTGCCTTTCCTGCATTAGATCCACCATACAGTGGAGCATGTCAGTTTGCTCCCCCATGAGCTTGACCATAGCATCCTGCCTGCTGTCATCACACGCGTCCCTCCTCTCTTCATGTTCCTGTAATGTTTTACAGGACTCCACAATTGTTTGCCTCCATGCATTCAGCTGGGCCCTATGAGTGCTTGGAAAACATGTCTTCCCGAGTTTGTTTTTTCCACCTTCTAATCTGGACCAGCCTCTGGGATGGAGGAGATATGGGACACGTTGAAACATTTGCACTGTGGGAGGAGAAAAAGGGAGGGTAGTATTTTAAAATATACATTTCAGAGATCAAAGGGGACACTTTGGTATGAGTAAGCCATCACACACAGCTGGGCAACAGGATTCAGCTTGCAGGTAGCCTAGGGGCACGTGGGGTACTGCTTCTTCTACATTCATTTCAATGTTTTCAAACTACTGGGACCCCTTTGCCATAGCCAGCAATGCCTGGTGGATTTGCCATAAAGGAGGGCCTGCGGGATCTCTGGGATGATCACTTCACACAACCCCCAACACTCTCCCCCCCGTCACCTGCACCCACCGCTTGGCTCTGATGAGGCTCTGAGAAGGGATGAGCCCTTTAAACTATACACGAAGATCCCAGCGTGGCTGGGTTTCCCCCTCGCCTCCCCACCATGTGTCTCCAATCAGGCTATTAGGGGGAGGCTATTGGGTGCACGTTAAGCATAGTTCCTCACTAGGGGGGAAAATGGATTTCCCACTTGCCGCCTGTGCGCTCTCCTCTTCCTCTTCATCCTCCATTGACCCTTCCTCCTCTCTCCGCGCAACTTCCCCCTTGCAGGTATCCATGGATAGTGGTGGGGTAGTGGTGACATCACCCCCCATAATTGCATGGAGCTTACGATAGAAGCGGAATGTATGGAGCTGTGACCCAGAGCACCCGTTTCCCTCTCTGGCTTTTTGGTACGCTTGCCTGATCTCCTTGATTTTTGTACGATACTGCTCTGTGTCCCTAGAGTAGCCTCTTTCCCTCATGGCCCTGGAGACTAGCGTATGTATTTGCGTTCCTTTTTTTGGAACGTAGTTCTGCCATAACAGACTCATCTCCCCAACATGCGATGAGATCCAGTACCACCCACTTGGACCATGCTGGGGCTCGTCTGCGAATCCGGGACTGTGTGATCTCTTGTGATGGTGGACTCTGCATGGTCGCCTGTGATGATGGACTGTGCTGACAGTCACCTGTGCTGATGGCGACCAAACAGGAAGTGAAATTCAAAAGTTCCTGGGGATTTTCCTGCCCACCTGGCTAGGTCATCAGAGTTGAGAGTGTCTTCCAGAGCGGTCACAAGAGAGCATTATGGGATAGCTCCCAGAGGCCAATAATGTTGAATTGCATCCACAATACCTTTAACCCAGGATTGCGATCTCGATTTAAGTGCGACTCCACTTGTCGAGGTGGATTACAGAAATCGATTTAAAGATCCCTTTAAGTTGAAAAAGCCAGTTTGCTCATGTAGACGGAATCATTTTTTTTCTGAATTAACTCGGCTAATTCTGAAGTAAAAGACTAGTGTAGACCAGACCTAAGTCCCTTTATGGTATGAGGGTTATGGGATGCCCCTGGGGTGTGAGTGACCCTGGTTCAAATCCTATTTCTCTGCCACAGTAGAGGGGATCTGAGGTATAGGAGTTTGTTACTGAACTGTGGGCTATCTGGAGTGAGTCTTGCTTTTTTAATTAACTAGTAATTTGCGGTGATGGTGGGGCACAGAAAAGACCCCAATCACTCTTTTGTTCCCATCCCCCCTAGTGTGTAGGATAAACATTGAGGCTGTGGGAGACCCCAGGTCACCCCCCCTTCTCTGGAAGCGGTGTGAACTGGAAGTGCCCAGGGAGAGTGGGCAATCCCTGTCCACATCCTCTCCCAGTCCAAAAAAGACAATGGCCTCCAGTGAGAGGAGGTTTGGACAAGGATGTCCCACTCCAAAAAGTAATCATCCAGGAGGTGGGAAATCCTGTGCAAACTGCTGCTGAATGAGCAGACTGGGGTTTTGTACCAGACTCTCCAACAACCCAAGTCAGTACCCTAGTATCCAAGTACCCATCCTACCCATCAGAATACAGAATGATTTTGACTCTTGACCTGGCAGAAAGAATATTTAAATGAGGCAGAACAACTTCAAGCTGCAAGACAGTGGGAGCCCTTCAGGTCTATGCACCAAATACATGCACCCACAGCCATGGTGCAGAAGAGCCCTCTTGAAACTGCTTCTCAGCCATTCAAGCGGGGATTTGAACCAGCCTCTCTGCTGGCCGCTCGCCCATCCCCCCAGGCACCTGCTGCCGTCCTGGGCTCCCCACCTATCACTTCTGCCTGTGCTGCCTTCCTGGGCTCCCCACCCTCAACTCCTGCTGCCTCCTCCCCATACCATTGCCCCGAGCTCACTTCAGCACCCTTGCCAGCTGATCCTGGTGTCTGGAGAGCGGTGGCTGCTGGCCAGGAGCCTACAGGTGCCGGGGCTATGAACTACCAAGCCTAGAGGTTCCTTGGCTCAGTTCTAGTGAGCCTCAACACAAATTAAGCTCTGACATCACCTCTGACCATCACGCTCTGGGAGGTTGTCCACATTGCCCACCCCTAAGGCTCGCTCTGTCTACTGCCCTCCCCAAAATGAGGAAGTAATAAAAATGCACTTAATGCTTACATGCTGATGCATATATTACAAAGCAATATTCACAGGATTGATATTGATAGGCTTCTTCCTGAGGAATGATATTATTGACTTTTTGGAGATGAAAGCTATATGGCTTGTTGCTCCTGCTTTTTCTGCTACTTCAGCTTCTGATTATCCCACAGAGGTATCTTACAAGTGGAATTTAACCTTTTGACTCTCATGTCTTCACTCTCGTGTGTGAGAGAAGGGTTCCTTAAAACATCTGTAAAGGTGAAGAGTTGGTGACTTGTTTAATTAAAAATGAAATGCGAAACCCACTGACTTTGTTTTCCATGGAAAATATTTTGCACAGATGTCTTACTTCTGAGTACATAGCCCATGTCAAAAAATCCCTGGAGCAAAATAACTATAGCATTAAATAACCATGTGTCTCCTGGAATGCAATCAGCTGCAAATCTCTAGTAATCTTTCTCAGTCAAGACTGCATAGTTAATGATACTTAGTGAGAGCTAGGCTTCCACAATGATTGCATTGAGCTACAGTTTCTCCTTCTTTGCCCCATAATTGATATAATCCTATCCTGTACAGGAAAATGGAATGAACAACTATCCAGCTTTCCATATTTGTCATCCTTATTTAAAAACAAACAAACAATCTTTTGTATAGCTTATCTTGTGTGTGTGTGTGTGGAAATAATTTTTAAATTATTACAAGAAACATGTTAATTTGTTCATTGAGCATAATAAATACTAGTATGTATTTAATGAAAATTGCCCCAATTATGTTTAAGGAAATGATTTTCTAGTTTTTACAAGATAAAAATCTCTATTTTATCATGTTTCTAACAATTTGTTTTTATGGACAGGGTTGCATTTTTGTCATTTGGCAATAGTAAAGGATCACAATTCATCTTTTCTAATACCTTACTGAAGACTTTATTAGGATAACAAGACAGTAGGGTTTTTTTTTTTGAATAAACAAGGTTTAACTGAAAATATTTTTTCTCAAAAGTTTGATATTTTTGTTGGAAAAAATCAAAACAACATTTCACTATCACAATTTTCAGGGTTTTTTAAAATTCTTTAGTTTGTACTAATGGGATAGTTTCTATTTTCTGTTTTTATTTCTCCCCTTTTATACCTACCTCAGAGGAGACTGGTAAAATAAAAACAAAGAATTAAAACAAGTTTTTGTTTTGAAAGTTTTCATTTTGAATTTGTCAAAAAGTAAAAAAAAAAAAAATCAACTAATTTTGTTCAGTATTTTGAGAAAAAAATAAATTAAACCAGTATTATCCCAACAGCTGCACTTTTTTTCTTTATTAATTGCATAGGTTCTACCTAAACCCTTTCCCCATACTCTTCTGCCTAGCTTTCTGCTATAGTTTTAAAGAAACTGTATACTTGTCCTGACATCTCCCCCACCTCATCTCTACACATAGCACCACCCCTCACACATCTTTAACAAGAATGAATATTTAATAACAGATTATGGCCCCAGATGGCTTCATCGCTAGCTCAGGACATCATCTGACCCAAAGGATGATGTTGTCCAGTTAAATAATTTGGATTCACAAACACCAAGGTTATAAACTCTTGAGCAATGACTCCAGTCCCGTCACAACAGTATATTTCCCTTTTTGTAATGTGGTTTTTAAATATTTCAAGCAAAGTGGTTCTTACTCTTTCCTTTGGAGACTATTCTACTATCAAAAAGAACTCATTGGTTGAAAGATTTTCCTCATATTGAGCTTGTTTCCTGTTTTGTTTTGATTTTTTCCCATCTAATTATACTCCATTGTTACCATTGCTGCTGAGATTTCAAATTCAGTTGAACTGCCTTGTAAATAGAGAAAGATAATCTGTTTCTTCTGGATGGAATAGCTACATCAGTTTCAATCATATGATCCCAGGACCTAGCTTTGTCCAGTTTAAATCATATACATGTTTTAACCTAGCAACTAGATCACTGAAGTTTATAAAAACGTAGTTTATTTCTCAACATTTAGGCTGTTTATTTTCTCTTTATGCATTTCATTCAGCTGAGGTACTAAAAACAAACTATAAATATAGAGCCAGATCTTTGGAAGATGCAAATTAGTGTAGTCCCATTGAAGCAACTGATTTATAATCCACTTCAGTTTTGACTCTCCTGTGCTACAACATGACTATTTTCTATTTGCAACATTACAGGGAAAGACAAAGTCAGTCACAAAAAAAATCATGACCACTTTTCTATTCATGTTAAGTTTTGGAAAGTTTTTAAAAAGAAATCCTAAATTTAGGATATGTATTATTGTCCTTTGGAAGTGTTCTTTCAACCAGAAAGTAGTATTTGCTTTCTTGTGCCCCTCTTCCGTTTCTTTCAATTTTTCCCCTTTTCGTCCTAATTTTTTTTTGACAGGTTTTTGTTTTTTCTGTTTTTTTTTACTCTTCCTTGTCCTCACAATGAAGATCAAACATGATCACATAGGATCTACATGCAATCTCAGGAAAACAAATGGGAATAGCTTCATTTCATGTCTCTGTGAATTCATCAGCTGAATTTACCATTCCTTTTGATATCAATACACAGAGAGCAATATTTTTTCTTATTATCAAGTGAGGCTGTGCTCAGATGGCAAGCTCACAAAAAGAGTTAATTTCCTGATCACCGAGCAAAAGGCAAAAAATGACTGGTTCCAAATACGTCTTAAAGAGAATTTGACCTTTTCATTCCTCTTCTCAAATAGCCTTAATTTTCCTGAGCAATGATCACTAAAACAAAAAGCTACAGCAGTGGACCTAAATACAGACATGGTTGTATGTCCATTCTTAATATATACACATTCCTTTATGTCATAAAATCAGAAAAGATCTAAATAGAAAAGATCTATTAGGTCATCTAGTCCATCCTCCTGCCAATATGTGCTTGTATCACATTATTCCCCAACTCCAAACATTCTCAATTTGTACACTTTTGCAAAATAAATTATCCCATTAATTACATTCCTCATTTGCCATCACAAACAAAAGTTTACTAAATTGAATTTATAATACACCTATCCCGCACCTCATCACTACTCTACCCAGGGCTGGCTCCAGCATTTTTGCCGCTCCAAGCGGGGGAGAGGGGAAGGCGCAATCGACAGCACTTCGGCGGCAGCTCTACCAATGCCGCTTCATTCTTTGGCGGCAATTTGGCAGCAGATCCTTTCCACCTGATTGCTCCGCTGGTGCCTGGAGCCAGCCCTGACTCTACCCACACTCATTTCCCCCTGCCACTTACTATAACATTCCACACCTGGAAGCAGCTTAAAATGGACGCCATTAAAATAAAATATGCCAAAGAAATGTTCCATCACTTTTCCCCAAAGTGGAACTGGCCTGGAATATGGGCAAGATGCAGCGTTGCCCCATTGCCAGCCAATACTTTATGGAACCTCAGGAGTTGAAAAGGGAGGTCTGGGCCCTACTATCCTTTATACTAAAGCCTCTTTATGCCACACAGTGCTTGAAGTGTTTTAAAGCCCCTGTACACTGCTTGAATGCTGTAAAAGGGCTTCAATTAGGGTTGACAGGTCTCTGGTTTTCGACTGGAAAGCCCAGTCGAAAAGGGACCTTGGCAGCTCCAGTCAGCACTGCCAATTGTGCCATTAAAAGTCCAGTTGACATTGTTGCAGGGCTAAGGCAGGCTAGTTCCTACCTGTCCTGGCATTATGTTGCACCCCAGAAGCGGCCAGCAGGTCCAGTTGCTAGGCAGGGGGACCACTGGGCTCCGTATGCTGCCCCCCCCCACCCTGAGCACTGGCTCCGTACTCTGGTTGGACAAGGAACCCTGGCCAATGGGAGCTGGGGGGGCAGTGCCTGCGGGCAAGAGCGGTGCACAGAGGCTTCTGGTCCCCAACTGACCAGGAACCAGGCCTGCTAGCCACTTCTGGGGCCACGTCTATACGACGCGCCGTATCGGCGCGTTACAATCGATTGCTCGGGGATCGATATATCGTGTCTCATCTAGATGCAATATATCGATCCCTGAGCACGCTTACATCGATTCCGGAACTCCACCAAAACCAACGGAGTTCCGGAATCGACATGGCGAGCCGCGCACATCGATCCCGCGCGGTGAAGACAGGTGAGTACATCGATTTTAGATAATCGATTTCAGCTACGCTATTCTCGTAGCTGAAATTGCGTATCTAAAATCGATTTTCACGCTTCGTGTAGACCTGGCCTGGAGTGCAGCACAGAGTCAGAACAGGCAGGGAGCCTGCCTTAGCCCTGCTGTGCCACTGACCAGGAGCTGACTGAGGTAAGCCCACACCCACACCCAGAGCCCCAACCCCCTGCCCAGTTTGGAGCCCCCTCCAAACCCAGAGCCCCATCCTGCACCCCATTCCCTTCATTCTCAACTCCATCCCCCAGTCTGCACTCCGAGCTGGAGCCCTCACCCCCCTACACACCTCAAACCCTGGCACCAACCCATAGCCCCCTTCTACACCCTGACCCCACCTCAGAGCCTGCACCCCCAGCCGAGAGCCAATACCCCCCTCCTGTACCCCAATCTCCTCCTCAACCTGCAGCTCCCTACCACACTCCGAATCCCTTGGCCCCCATCCTGGAGCCCCCCTCCTCCAGCCCAAATACCTCATCCCCAGACCCACCCCAGAACCCGCATTCCCAGCCGGAGCCCTCACCCCCTCCCACACTCCACACTGCCCTAGCCCAGTGAAAGTGAATGAGGGTGGGGGAGAGTGACTCACTGAGGGAGGGAGAATGTAGTGAGCAGGGGCGGGGCCTCAGGGAGGGGCGTGGCAGGGGATGGTGCCTCTGGGAAGGGGTGGGGCTAGCGTGTTCAGTTTTGTGTGGTTAGAAAGTTGGCAACCCTAGCTTCAGGATAACTACTATTCAGATGGAGATGCTTTCTCAAAAGTGTTCTTGTGATGGGTGAGGCCATCTGTTGCCAGCTGTAGAACAAGCAGGGAGCTGCTGTGTTAGGACTCTGGCTATATTAAATTTTGTTGGATTTTTTTGGCCAGTGTGGTCAGGCCTCATTCTTTTGGATATGTTTCAAGGATTGAAACCTCTACAGGACAGGGGCTATATTTTTGTATACTGCCTATCTCATTTTCAGGACTGAACAAGTAACTGTGCCTTTGTGATGGCTTCCACTTTGGTGTATTCCCTTTCAGAAATAACTCTTGTACTCTTTGTAGTTCTGCCCCTCTAAATTCTGTTTCAGTGTTCTTTGTCTTTCACTTTTGACCAAGGATTCAGTTGTTCTAATATGTGGTACTTCTTCACATGCATAGAATGTACATAAGCTTTGGGATGAGTCTTTGCAACACAATGGAGAGGTTAAAAAAGCTTTTCAGTTCTCTATTTTTTCTTTTTCAACACTCTCCTTGCTAAAGGGTCAAATATTTGTCAGGCAACATGCTGATCCTAGGTATTATTCATTTTGAACATTAACATGCTCAACTTTCATTACACTTCCCCCATGCTGTGCTAATTGCATTAATAAACATTTGTACCCAGCAGTTTTTGTTACTTGTACCTACACAGGTTGAACTTGTATTAATGTGTTAAAGTCTATCACTCATCCAGAGTAGGTATGGCCCAATTTTAAAAGGTAAGTAATGATTTCCAATCCTCCGTGGGTTCGGGGACAGAATAGGTGCACTGCTCCTCTTGCATGTTGTAAGAGGTGACTAAAAGGGGGCTGCCTGGAGAGGGATGGGCTCCACCAGGTTAGAAAGCTGCCCAAGACACACCATATGATGAGCAAATCAACCATGTCCATACCAGATTGGTCGCAGCCTGGGTTAATAATGACCATGCCAACCATTTCCCACCAGGGCCAATGTGACAAGTACACGACTGGTTATCAAAGTCAGACTCAGGACTCACAGTTTGTCAGACCACTCTGTTTATTAGCACAGTGCTCTGCTAATGACACCCAGATAATGTGAGCACCATGCAAGACCCACTCTACCTCAATTTATACAGATAAAAAGGGAGCAAACTTGAGAAGATAAGAAAGGGAGCAGAACTGACAAGTTCACCGGAGGCTAGATATACATAGTTAATTTCCTTGCTAACTTTTACCAATCTCCAGCTAATGTTTTACCATTAGCTTAAGTGGACTCATTGTTTATGTCTTAATGTTCCTTTTCTTGACACCTGTATTTTAACATTTCAGCTCTTTTGCTTAAAGGTATATACAGTATTTCTTTAATCCTTTCTATTTTTACAATATAATTCATTCTACTTTCACATGGTGTAACCCCATCAAAGAGGATCTGTGGAAGAGATAACATCACCATAGCCACGTGGAATGTACGGACATTGAGACAAATATGGAGATTGAAAAAATTCATGTACAAATGGAACAATACACCTGGCACCTCCTAAGAATCTCTAACATCAGGTGGAAGAACTTTGGAGAGGCACTAACAGAAAAAGGCCATGTACTCTATTACAGTGGAGAGGACAAACATGTCAATGGTGTAGGATTTCTTGTGCTTAAAAATCTCAAGAATTCAGTATTAGGATGCCACCCAATATCTAGCAGGTTTATTTCCATCCGTCTAAAGGCTGTACTGTTCACTATCACGGTGGTACAAGTCTATGCCCCTTCAACAGACTATGATGATGAGCAAATTGAAGATTTCTACAATCAGCTTCAAGACATCGGTAAGGTACATAAGAAAGATATTCTGATTGTACAGAGAGATTGGAATACTAAAGTGGGTATTGACACAGGCAGATTGGCGAGATTATTGTGGTCCTTTCTGTGATGCAGTAACCAATGAGAGAGGACTGAGACTTTTGGAATTTGCCAGCTATAACCATCTGGTTCTTGCAAACACATTAGGAGCATATAAAGCATCCAGATTAGCAATGTGGCATGCACCTGATGGTTTACATCACAGTCAGATTGACTACATCATGGTGCAAAACCGATTTCATTCTGGGATCAACAAAGCGAAGAACAAGGAGCTTCCCCGGTGCTGATATTGGAAGTGATCATGACCTTGTGATGCTAAATTTTTGGCTGTGGCTAAAGAAAATTGTCAGGTCCACCAGAAACAAGTTTGACTTAGAAAGACTTAGAGACCAAAGCATTGCAGAGTCATTCCAAGCAATGATTGGTGGAAAATTTGCCTCACGGCTTGCTCTAGAGGAAGATGTAGAAACAATGACCAACAATTTCAACACTGTAATGAATGAAGTGGCAATGAACATTCTTGGGAAACACCATAAGAAGAGTATCAGAGGGGTAGCTGTGTTAGTCTGGATCTGTGAAAGCAGCAGAGAATCCTGGATTCTCTGCTGCTTTCACCATAAGAAGAGACAGTCCTGTGGCACCTTATAGACTAACAGACGTATTGGAGCATAAACTTTCGTGGGTGAATACCTACTTCATCAGACGTCACCCACGAAAATTTATGCTCCAATACGTCTGTTAGTCTATAAGGTGCCACATGACTCTGCCGCTTTTTATAGATCCAGACTAACATGGATACCCCTCTGATACCTGACACCATAAGAAGACAAAACCATGGGTCACAAGTGAAATACTACAAATGTGTGACATTAGAAGAGAACTCAAGAGAGATAAGAACAGCACTAAGGGTGCTGATAAATACGGAGTGATTGGCAGAAAGATCAAGAAAGGAATTAAGGGGCCAAGGAGATATGGATTGAAAAACAATGCTCTAAAATTGAAGAGAGTCAATAATAAAAGTACCAAATGAGTCTTCCAGATTATAAAAGATCTGATGAAGGAAAGATGGACCAAAGCTAACGCAATTCAAGACAAAGAAGGGAACAGTCTTACAGAAGAAAAGGACATCATGAATAGGTGGACAAATGACTGCTCTGATCTATACAACCACCAGAGAAATGGAGATCCTACTTTGCTAGACAGCCCAGATTCCACAGAGGAGGATGACTTTCCAATACTGCATGAAGCAGTGAAGACAGCTGTGAAATCACTGAAGAACAGAAAGGCTACAGGTATTTACAACATCCCAGTCAAACTGATGAAATTTGGAGGAGAAATAGTAATAGATGTACTCATCAAGATCTGCAACAAGTTCTGGCAGACCGGTGAGTGGTGCTCCATATGGACAGAGTCACTAATCATCACTCTGCCAAAGAAAGGCAACCTGCAATTGTGTCAAAATTACTGGATCATAAGCTTAATGAGACATCCAAGCAAAGTGATGTTGAAAGTCATATTGAACAGATTGAAGCCACAAGCGGAGAATATCATTACTGAAGAACAGGCTGGCTTTCATGCTGGAAGCAGTATCACAGAACAGATTTTCAATTTTCGTGTTCTATGTGAGAAGTACTTACAACACTAGGAGGACATATACCAAGTCTTTGTTGACTTCAAGAAGGCTTTCACAGAGTATGGCATGAAGCAATCTGGGCAACCATGAAGATGTATAGTGTTGGTCATAAGCTTATTCTTACCATTATACAAAAGATGGTTACTCACCTTTGTAACTGTTGTTCTTCGAGATGTGTTGCTCATATCCATTCCAGTTAGGTGTGTGCGTGCCACATGCACGTTCGTCGGAAGACTTTTACCCTAGCAACACTCGGTGGGTCGGCAGGGCGCCCCCTGGAGTGGCGCCGCTATGGTGCCGGATATATACCCCTGCCGACCCAGACTGCCCGTGTCGTCGTTTGGACATGCTGACGCGCAGCTTAGCTGACCTCCGCTTCCCTAGCTCTCGTAGTGCTTTGTTATTAGTTATCTCTTTACTGAACACGTGTCTTTACTAGCATAGTCAGTTTATCAAAGTTTAAGCAGGTGGCGGGGAAGTAGACCCTTCCCCGCAACCAGTTGCCGGAGCCATGCCCGGCTCACGGGTTCTTAGACTCGTGCTTGGACACCTCAGACCGTTTGCTGACAGGAGATCCACACGATCTGTACAGTGCCTCGGGACGACGCAATTGTCACAGCAGTGCCCATATTGCAGCATTTAAGCAGAGATACAAAACGGTAGCGGCACTTTCATTATTTCCTCCGCCTTCTGCACCGAGCGCTGGCTAATCGGCGCAGAAGCGCCTCCTCGAGCACCGGACCCCTCCAGCACCGACATTACTGACCGACAGTCGACCACCGCTCCCTCTCTCTGAGGTGTGCAGAAGCCCACGACTCTTCCGCCAGTGCCGACAGCTCCCCGGCACGATGCCGTGATTGAGCTCCCGCTCTGCTGCTTCTGTGCCAAACTGCACCACAGCCAGAGACTCATTTCAGTCGCGATCGACCTCGGACACCAACAACCTGCGAGACACTGAGGACACTGCACGTTGATTCGCGTACTGCGGGCCGTTGATAGTTCCTGCCTGCTGCCCCGGCATATTCGCCCGTGGTTGAGCTCCTGCTCCTGCTGCTTCCGTGCCAACGGCACCGGCAGCCAAGAGCTCATCTAAGTGGATTGCCAGCACCACACCTGCCGCGCAGGCACCACAACGCCGGCACCCGTCGATCCGGTCCCGCAGGCCGTCGAATCAGTGCCTGGCCTGCTCTCCCGGCACGCGCCGTGGTTGAGCCTTCTGCTCCTGCGCTTCCGGCCAACGGCACCGACACCAGGCCGCTCATCTAAGGTTGGATTGCCCGTCTCCGACACCGCCGCGGCGAAACCAACAACGCTATGGGGCACCGTCTCTGATCCCGTTGGTCCATAAGGGCTCGTCGAATCCCAGTGCTGCCTGCTCCCGCGCACACCGTGGTCGAGCTCCCTGCCTCTCTTCGTGGAGCAACAGTACCGCAACAGAGAGCTTGTCTAACCGGACGCCCGCACTGACACCTGCTGAGGCATGGCGACGTCAGCACCGTGGATCCGTCCACAAGGGCTTGTCGAATCCGTGCCTGTGACAGCCCCCGGTACGCACTGGGTCGAGTTACGTTCCCCAGCCGGACGACAATGTTCCAACGGCGAGGATCTCATTGCCCTGACAGTAGTTTTTTCGTGTCTGACCCCCGGCACCATCGGTCGGGGTAATATAGTCTCTTTGGCAAGGCCACCTTGATACGACCAATTCCTCGGTCAGCTGCGCGCAGAGTGGCACCGTTCTTGACACGTCCGCAGACGTCCACGTCCGTCGGCGCTCCCACTCCGACGCCTCTTGACAATCCGTGCTGATTACTACCTCGACCAGGTCGCACTCGCTCGCACAGGTCGGGCCGTCACCGACCCGATAATCTCGGCAACCGTTCTGGCTCCCAGCACCGCTATGGGCATTGTGGCTCCCACAGCCGCCTCCAACCTCGGTCTTCGTTCGACCTCCTGCACCACTCTGTCTCAGGTCCGGATCTTCGTTCCGAGGTACCACTGCACCATGGCCATCCGGGGTGCGCATCAGTGTCTTCCCGCACGGACAGCTCTTATG
>NC_133774.1:78210838-78225037 GCF_003597395.2 Chelonoidis abingdonii
AAGAAGGAACTGAAGGGCGGCTGGGTCGGCAGGGGTATATATCCGGCACCATAGCGGCGCCACTCCAGGGGGCGCCCTGCCGATCCACCGAGTGTTGCTAGGGTAAAAATCTTCCGATGAACATGCACGCGGCGCGCACATACCTAACTGGAATGGATATGAGCAAGCACTCAAAGAAGAACTGTATGCTAAGGCTAGCAGTGCAGTTCTCGTCAGTGGCACAATAGGAGAGTAGTTTTGCACCATTGTTGGAGTCTAGCAAGGCTGCCTTCTTTCGCCCTCACTGTTCAACATCTACTTGGAGTGCATAATGACTGATGCCTTAGAAGATCTCATATGCACAGTCAGCATAGGGGGGTGGGGGGAAGAAACTCTCTCAAATCTTCGGTTTGCTGATGACATTGACAGCCTGTCAGGCAGCAAAGATGAAATTGCCAACCTTGTGAAATGGTTGGATGAAACCTCCATAAAATATGGAATGGAAATCAGTGCAGAGAAAACCAAGCTGATGACAAACAAACATGATGGGATAAGCTCACATATCACTGTCAATTGACAAGAGCTGGAGACAGTGAAACAGTTCAAGTATTTGAGGGCAATCATCACTGATGAAGGATCAAAGACAAGAGCTGCACAAACAACTGCAACAGTGGCAAAGCTAAAGCCAATTTGTAGGAATAAGAACATCTCCCTGGAATCCAAACTGAAACTGCTGCACACATTGGCCATCTCCATTTTTCTGTATGCATGTGAGACAGACCCTTGCAGCAGAACCTGAATGGAAAATACAGGTAGTAGAGATGAGATACTTCCATAAAATCCTGGGCATCTCCTACTTTGACCACGTCACTAATGAAGAAGTCCACAACATCATCACCCAATGCGCTGGGTCATATGAAGATTTCCCAACGACTGTGAAGAAATGCAAGTTGAAGTGGTACAGCCATGTAACAAGATCATCTGACCTATCTAAGATTATCCTCCAAGGGGACAGTACAGGGGAAGAGAAGAAGAGGTAAACAGAAGTAGAGATGGATTAAAACATAAAAAAAAGGACAAGAATGGACTTTGCGGAGACTCAAGCACTGACACACAATCATCAGGGGTGGAGACAGTTAGTTGATTGCTCATCAATGACGGTACCCCAATGACCAAATGCTGTTATGGGATGATGATGATTATGATGATGAATGATTTCCAAGTTAGAAATACTTATTATCCTGAGGGGCGTTGAGCTTTGACACTATTCTTATCATTCTAAAAAAATGAATATATAGATTGTCCTTCTACCAGCTCTTCAAGTCTTCTAATCAGCTGATAGGTCTGACAGTGGGAGGAACTGCACTGTAATCCAATGTCTGCTTGATGCAATTGCTATTGTTGTTGCCATATAGCACCATTATAATGTCATGGAGGTACCTTAGCAGCTACAAAATCTTGACTTTGAGTTTTACACTTAACATGGAAATTCCATTCACAAACAGGAACCATTTAAATGAAAGAACAAACCTGAATTTACCACACAGTACTTCTACTACATTCAGCAATAGTTTTCTCTCTCTAAGGAACTCAAAACAAATGCATTTTAAAATTACACTTGGATGCTGACATTTTTCAGATACTTATAACTTAAATACATAAAATCTCCATACAAATACATAAACCCTATATTCAAATCCCCCAGATGTCAGTCCTTAGTAAAGATCTGACATACAGCGCTTTTCAGAAAAAAATAATTAATAGAAACTAACAGTTATTTTCACAGTTCATTATAATTCTCTCTAGATTCACCATGGAGGATAATAGAGAATGAGTGACTGCTGTAAGTTTCCATACCTATAAGGAAGGGTCTGGAGAAGAAGAAAGTTGGCGCTCATTAGGGAGGCTCAGTTGGGCCACATGGCACAGAGACAACCAGATAGAGTGTTGAGTTGCAGCTCATTGCTGTAAGAGGAGAAATGAGGGAAAACTAACCACTTAAATGTTTTTTCTCAGCTGATGGATCTTGGCAGAGGACATTCCTGGTGCCAGAAACCAAATGAGGTGTGCTACAGTAGGATACTCCTCCAACAGATTCTCTAGGAGAACCTCAGGTGCCAGTCCTCCCAGAGACCTGTCAGAACAGATAGATAACTGCTCATGAATGGGCAGGCCAGTGTCTGACTACAAGAGAAGAGCTTTGCTGCAGCATGCCTGCTATGATTGATGGGTAGGAGTCTTCTCATCCTGCTGAGTCACATGATTTGCACAAGTCATGTCCACACTTTCTAAATTGTTAGGGTATGCTAGAAATGAGTTAAAAAAATAAAGCCATAGACTTATAGACTCATAGGTCAGAAGGGACCAATATGATCATCTAGTCTGACCTCCTGCACAAGGCAGGCCACAAAACCCTACCCATACACATTTATAACAACCCCTAACCCCTGACTGAGTTATTTGAAATCTCAAAAAATTTGTGATGAGCCTCAGTCGCGAGAATCCACCAGCAAGCGAGCCCATGCCAACGCTTGCGAAGGGCCGAAAAACTCCAGGCCTCTCAAAGCCGCCCGGAGAAAAATTCTCTTCCCGACCCCAAATTAGGCGAATCAGCTAACTCTGAGCATGTGGGCAGACTCACCAGCTAGCACCAAGAAGAATTCTCTGCAGAACCAAGTTCCCATCCATCCAACATCACCCTCACAGATATTGGAGACTATCTGCCGGATAATCCAAGAGCAATTTGCCCACATAAACTATCCCGCATAAATCCCTCATAATACTTATCAGTTATCTTAAAGCCAGAATAGTCTTTTGCCCCACTACTTCCCTGGAAGGCTTTTCCAGGAACTTCCTTCTAATTAGTTAGACACCTCTCTAATTTCAGTCTAAATTCCTAATGTCCCGTTGTCCATTTGTCTTGTGTCTACATTAGTACTTAGCTTAATCATTCCCTCCCTCCTAATTGTTAGTCCCCTGATAGTACTTTATATAGAGCAAGCATATCCCCCGCAGCATTCTTTTGGCTAGGCTTAACAAGCCAAGCTTTTGCGTCTCCTTTCATAAGGCAGGTTTTCCAACTTCCACGGATCTCCTATAGCCCCGTCTCTGCACCTGTCTCCAGTTTGAATTCATTCCTTCTGAAGTGGGAGACCAGAACTGGCACCAGTATTCCAGGTTGAGGTCTCACAGTGACCTTATAACTCAAACTCCTTATTCTTTGCTGGGAACTACCCGTTGATGCATCCTAACCGCTTTGCTTCTTTACGCAGTCATATCGCATTGGTTGGCTTATATCATCCTGCGATCAACCAATACCCCATCCTTTCCCACTCTTTGTTCCATAATGATTGTGTCCCATGCTATATCTAAACTTCTATATTATAATCCCTAAAGTGCATTACCTGCACTTTTCACGTATTAAATTTCATCCTTTACATTCTCCGTTTCAGTCATCCCAGATCTTCCTGTTCTGCTTCCCGTCCTTTTCGTGTTAGCAATACCCCCCTCGCTTATGTGTTTCATCCTGCAAACTTTATTCACATTTCTGTCTTTGTGCCAGGTCAGCTAGTAACTAAAAGGTTATAGATTGGTCCCAAAACAGTCTTGAGGACTCACTAGTAACCTCTTCCGACTGACAGTTCACCTTCCAATATGACCCTTGGAGTCTCCCTTTAACCAGTTCTATACCTTACAATTTCATATTCCATCCATCTTTTTCAATTTAACTAACAATTCCCCATGTGGAACCGTGTCAAATGCCTTACTGAAATCGAGGTAAATTAGATCTACTGCATTTCCTTTGTCTAGATAATCCGTCACCTTCTCGAAGAAGGAGATCAGGTTGGTTTGGCACGATCTACCTTTAGTAAAACCATGTTGTAATTTGTCCCAATTACCATTGACCTCAATGTCCTTAACTTTCTCCTTCAAAATTTTTTCCAAGACCTTACATACTACAGATGTCAAACTAACAGGCCTATAGTTACTCGGATCACTTTTTTTCCCTTTGGGAAAGAGGCCTATTTTCCAGTTTTCATTCCAGTCTCTGATAGGTTGAAAAAACCCCAGAACCACTCCTGAGATTTCAGGGTAGTCACATCTGAATCAGAACTCTAGAGCTCTGAGGGCACAGTGCAAGGCAAGTGGGGATGTAAATCTACAATGTTCCAGCATGCTATGCACTAGACATCCATGAGGAAGCTCTCTAGTGTGCATTGATGTACTGTGGTTTGAAACAACGCATCAATGCACCCTAGGGAACTTTTAGTAGTCAGCAGCAGGGTCCACCTGGACAGTTAAGAGTACAAGTCAGCTTCCCATGCAATAAGTGTTTGTATAGATGTGCCCGGATTTGACCAAAATGTCAACCCTTGTCTAAATGTACTCCAGATCCAAACATCAATTCCTAGGCCTATCTCTGGTTAATATGGAATTAAAAATACTTTACACTTCCACACCAAGTTCTAGCAGAGGAACTTAAAGCGTTTTATAGACATCAGTGAATTGGCTGTTTCTACCCCAATTGCCAGAGCTGTCCCAGCTTCTAATGGGAGGAATGTATATGTCACAAGTTCTCCTGAGTAGACCCCGCTCTTACACCTACTTCCCCACTCTAACTACTGTAGGTTATTGAAGGGCAGTCTCCCACCTTGGCTGGGTGGGTAGATAGGTGGTTTTGTTTCTCACCTAAGCTTCAACAGATCCTTTTTGGGGCAAGGTCGGGGGAGAAACGGGAAGCACATTAATGGGCCCCCTTGTCTTAGGACTGCTGCAGTCTTTTCTGGCTGCCATTATTTCTTCATCAGCCCCCACCCTCTGTGATAATGTAGGAATCCACCTGCGCAGGGCTTTAAACTGCAATCAGGGAGAAGCGGAAGAGGCCACTCAAGGGCACTCATGTAAAAAACAAACAAAAAAATAAAAGAAAAATCCATTTTATTTTTTAAAAAAGCCATTTACTCACCTTCATTTTTATTAAAAGTGGTCAGTTAAAAAAAACAAGTGTAGTCACACTTTAAGAGATTCTTAAATCTACCGTAGTTTGCTGTCTTTCTTTTATCTACTGTTTGATCTGTCAGTCAGTCAGTACTGCTCTGATTGCCTATCAGGTCACATTCAGCTAAGCTGTAGCCAAATGTTGTATCACCCAGACTTGTTCATCCAGTTAGTTAACTAGTCTGTCTGTTAGCTACCCTATATGGTAACATTATTTTCTGAAATACACATCTATTGCTTTTCTTAGTCTCGTCTCACAGTTTGTAATCCAAATGGAATAAACACTTCCACAATATTTAGTTAAGGATACCCATAGTCACAGAATGATTTTTTTTTCAATTGTATTAAATAGTCATTAACAGAGCCTTATGTTAGAACCTTTTGTGCTAATGTATTTACTAATTAGTGTAGATTTAGTGAAAATGTTGTACAGGTATGTCTGTGTCAGTCTTCTCTGCTTGGTGGTTTTCTCTGATGTGCTTCTCATATCACTAGAGTAGGCAGGCATATCAGTTAGAAGTCTCTTGAGTCTACTCTAACTTACATGCTTAATTTTTCTGATAGATGTTCACTTTTTTATAATTAGAAGAAAATATGATTCAGTTGCTCCCTGACATATTCATCCATTTAGACTTGTTCCCACCACTTTTCCAGCCTGTGAACTTATTTTAACAGATAAACTATCTGAAATGCAGGTGTCTTTGTGTCAGTCAGGTACAGTATATGAAAACTAGTACATGCTGTATAGTAACAGCAAGGTAGGTTCATTATGGACCAATACAAGGAGGCAGTATATAGACCAAAATATTAATTATTCTTAATAAGGAGAAACCTCCATGTTGTTCCTTCCTCTGGGCTTTTCAGTACGTAGTGTTTTTTTTAGGTATATTTTTGACTCTGATCATGCAAAGAGCTCTAGGTAGGGTTCTGTGAGCAGATCCTTAGACCCATGTGGCTCTCCACTGAAATCAGAGGTATTCCCATGCAGAGCAGTTTGCAGGATTGGGGCCTTAGATTATAAAGTCTTTGGAGCAGGGAATGTTTTCATTTTGTGTCAGATGCAGTGCTGAATATACTGATAGAATTTAACAAATAATGGCATATATACCTAGTTCTCTTAAAATATTATAAAAACATTTCTTTTTGCGTAGTGATATTAAAACATAAGCTTTACATGCTAAAATTTGTATTGACAATTTCAATTACCACTAGAGTTGAGGAAATAATTCCTGACCCCCTAAAATCATTTGAAAAATTACACCTTTTTCCCCAGGAATAGTTTTTGAACAAAATGCAAAATTATTGAATATTGTTATTTGAAATCTATGAATTTCTTCATTGAATAATTCTTGGCCTGCAGATTGTTTGAGAGCAATTTGTTGTGAATATTTGTAATTCACTATACTGTCTTTCTTGCTCAGTTACAAGGGTCATATAATGAAACAAACGATATGTACCTAATAGTCAACACAAAGATAATTAAGTATTGCAAATTTTACAACTGTTACTATGTAGGAAACATGCTATTGTGGAATCTTCCAGTATATTCTCGAGCAGCAGAAACCCTGATTCCAGTGGGCTAACATCATGTTATACTGAAAAACCACCATCAGCCTAGAGTCCCTTATTTACTAATTACATAGAAATTAGAAACTGATCTTGAAAACATCCCCCTACTAATGTATGATTGCCACCACAGTATATAAGTAAGTGTCTTATCAAAATGTCTCCTGTTCTGTGCATCACTAATAATGAACTGAGAAAACGAACTTGAAAACCATGTCAGGTTAACAAGAAACCTAAATTATTTAGGTTTTCCTTGTTCTCTTCCTTTCCTTGTTACTCAGGAAAATTGTGTCAAAATAATACTATAGTACCTGCATCCTGTGAAACTAGTTAGATGGTAGAAGTGGGTGGCACAGGCTTCAGAGCAGATTGAATGCTGCAGATTCAAAATTGCTAAGTGAGTCCTGTCTCACTTTCAATAATACCTATGATCATCAGGGAGTAGTAAATAGTTCTGCTTATGATCATATTCCCTCTGACTTTCTACATGTGCATTTTGCATTCATACATTCTTTTCTTTATTGTCACAAAGGTGATTTCTGATACCTATCCTGGGTAAAGCAGGTGAAACTTGTCCTATCCTTTACAATAGGAGATAGATCATACCCTGGACTGTTTAGGCTTGAGGACAGGCAGGCAGGAACAGGAGAGGTGAAGATAACACCTACACACAGACCAACTTTTTGTTCTGTGTTTGCACAGTACGTAGCACAATGGAGTCCTGGTCCAGAAATAGGGCTCCTAGGTGCTATGGTAACACAAATAATAAATAATAACAATAATCTGGTCAGACTATTTGTCTCTAAAACTGTATTTCCTAGGTTTGGCTGTTTTCTTCCATTCACAAACTGACCACTGACAAACTGGTTTTCTATTTGTCTATTTTAAACAATATTTTGTATTAATGTGCTCATGCATAAATGTTCAAGTTGCCTTAAATATATATGGTCCTATGGATTTTTCAAACTGTTCAAAATGCATTTTCCTCATAGTATTTGGTATTCAGAATTTGCTATTTGAGCTATGTGGGTCAGCTAAGTCACATGAATTCCTTCCGTTCTCTTATTAGATAACCTAAAGTTAGCACTTACGGCATGCATTTGCTCATTTTTGTATGAATACTCTTGATATGAATAAAAGTTTTTAAACCATCCTTTGTGGTTCCTTCAAATGGAAGGAATTAACCTTTTGTAGGAGTTTCCTAGCGATTCCTGCAAGGCTCTGCATGTTCTGTTACAACAACCTGATTTGTGCAGCACACTAAATTTGGCATTATCCTTGAAAATTAAGCGGAAGATTCAGCTAGGGTAGAATGCAGTTGCTCAGCTCTTAAATAGAGTTAAGTTTTATGTAGGTAAAATACACAGTGCTCTAAGCTCTGCTCTGGCTACTTGTTCCTTTCTGAGTGAAATTCATTTTTTGTTTACATTGTGTAAGTCCCTACCTAGTGTGGGACTGGTTATCAGAGGGACGGCCTCTGAGCCATCACACAAATCGTGATCCACTGACTCATTCTTACTCTTGGTTTCTGGGATTTAAGTCTTCATGATGGGAGAAGTTCTGTCAGTGTGAATTTAATGAGTAGAGCTTGTCAGCATTTTCAGATTTTTGTCAGGAAATTTTAAGGTTTTTGACCTGTTCAGGTAATGAATTTTAAGGCACAGCATAAGATTTCTCTTTGTGCAAGCCTTTAAAAGGCTTTTAAGTTTAGTAGCAGGGATTGGGGTGGGAGATGTGTACTGTTTCTTTAAAACAGGAGCAGGAAGCCAAGGGACTTGAGAAGGTTCTAGGCTAAAGCTCTAATGTGAAAGAGTAGCTTTTGTGATGATCTTCTAATGTTCTTTGCTTTAATGTTAGAAGAAAATTGCTTTCTTTTCACATGACAGGATAGTGATGAGTTTTAAATTAAATGGATGGTGTTGTCTTTAGAACTGCTTTTATAAACCACCCATGTGTGGGTGGTCCTACTGTAAGTAGAGATGATCTGATATTTTTAGTCAGCTAGCCAGCATACTATGTGAAAATAGTTTGCTTCCTGTGCTCATTGAGACCTCCAGGCCACCTCCTCATGCCTGGATAGAGCCTGGAAGGGGAATTTTGCCTCTTGTACCCTCCCTGAGGGCACTTCATTGGCCAGCCCATATCTTCTCCCTACTCCTTCACTGGGTTTTCTGTGGTTCAGTCCTCCTCCCAAGTCACATAACAGCTTGCTCTCTTTCTGGGGTAACAAGAGGTCCAATTTACAATCCAAATCAAATGCCCAAACCAATTGTTCTTCTACACCTCGAAGGCTCCACCAAAGTCTTCTGCTTCTTGGTCCTTTCAGAGCTCCTTCTCTTGCTTCTTCCCAGCAGAATTCCCCAACTTTTTTCCTTTGCTAGGGCTCCAGCAGTTTTCCTTGGAGGATCTCTCTCTTCTTTTTAGGCCCTAACTCAGGGCTCTCTGCACAAGAGCCATGCTATAGGTCACTGTCTCAGACTCTTTCGAGAAGGGAAGGCCTCTTGCTGCTCCCTGCAGGGTCTTTCCGCTCTACTGATGTCCCAGCTTTATTTAAGTGGGGTTAGTCTTTCTACCATCACAGGTAGGGTTAGTCTTTTTAACTAAGTCCCACTGCACCCAGCTGGGATCACTAATTAGCTCTTATATTGCCAGCTCATCAGTGAGACTGAAAGATTCATGAGCAAGGCTGAATCCAGCTTGCCTCAAAGGGCTAGCCAGACAGCCTGTGACAGACTAATTTTGGCATTTCCCTACAAAAATGAAGTTTTGTTTAATGAAAGTGAAGTTCTCTTTAGAAAAGGATTTTACTTTGCATAAAAAAAAGTCTTTCTTCTAATGCTCAGCTTGGTGCTAGTCAGTAATGGAGTAAAGCTCACCAGGAAATACAAAAGAAGGGTTTTCCTTTACAACTTTGGTTCAGATCCCTTGTATCCCTTACATATCTGCTGATTTCATGTTTTTCAGAAACAATCCAGCCACTGAAGAATTCAGGTTGCTCCTTTTATGGGGTATACAAATTAATCAGAATTCAGGCTTAAAGGATAACTCACTTCCAATGACTATCCAGAGAGATATTGCACCAATTTTTCAAATTAGGTACTTAAGTTTCATCTGCAAGATATGTGCATCTGAGTTTAGGGTTAATTGCACCTACAAAAATATGCAATTGCACAACTGAAGACATCAGTTTTTGATAAACACTTGAGATAAACTTGGCTCGTTATACACTAACCACTGGAAAATGTTCTGCTGCTCTCTGAAAATATATGGGATTCTTCAAGAAAATTGAGTTAAACACTACTATTTTATACAAATACAAATCTTGAATGACACAAAAAAACAAAATAAATACCCCAGCATTCTTCATTAGTCACAGTATGCCAGACCATCTACTGTGGCCCATACTGATCTGCATTTATGTCATGAATGCACATTGATTTTGTTTGACCCTCCAGCCTTAAATGTCACAGTGGAGTAGTCTGCAAGTCCATTAAGAAATTCTTCTTTACTCAATGAAAACTCAGAACTGAAAAGTGTCTATTTAAATAGCAAATTTCAAAATAGAAAAAAGGTTCGAAAGGAAGTAGGTCTCTAGACCCAGATTTGTAAAGGTGGTTAGACATTGCTCTGCTCAGAGTTGCAGTGAGTGACTTAGACTAAGTCACATTTTCAAAATTGATTTAGGAGCCTAAGACTCATTGAAAGTCAGTTAGATGTAGGCTCCTAAGTGCCAGTTTTTAAAATGTATTTAGAAACCTGAAGATGAAGATAGTGACTACTGGGATTTTCAAAGGCACCTAGGAACCTAATGACATTGATTTCAGTTCTACTTTTTATTTGTTCTGCTTTTCTGCTTGATAACGTGCAGTAAGTTGCACTAAAGCATCCTAGCGATATACATTTCTAGTGCTTCTTAACTACTCTTTTGTCCTCCTGTCATTGCACAGAAAGCATTAGATTTCAGAAATATTGAGAAAACTTCCATTTTTAAGGAACTATATCTTAGGAATCTTTTGGTCTTTTGACCCCAAATTTCCCTACAATTTCTATCTGTGTAACTAATCTGGTTTGCCAACATTCAGACTGATCTGATTGTTCGTGTGACTTTGAGACAGAATGCAAAACTGAACTTTAAACAAGCGTGAGTGGCATCTCATTTTGCTGTCATGATTAGATGAAGGCTGGCTGGCTGGCTAGCTGGTAGGATAATGGTGGAAGTATCACCACCTTTCTGACTCCTAGTTACGACTGGTTCTTGAGCAAACGATCAGTTCCTTGGTGGCTGTTAATGGTGTTAAGTGAGTTGCTAGTTATGAGTCAGCTGTTGATCTGATATTTCTTTACTGGTTTGAAATACTCTGGGAGTCAGACTCTTTGACTAAAAACAGATGGAGCCTCAAATGGATTTTAGCCTTTAAGTGTGGCACAAGACTGCTGCCTCTTTTCTGCGCTCAGTGGCCCCTTCTTAATACCAGCTCAGCTATTTGCTTTGTCATAGTTCCCTTTTCCC
The DNA here is from genome assembly GCF_003597395.2 of Chelonoidis abingdonii. Lineage (NCBI taxonomy): Eukaryota > Metazoa > Chordata > Testudines > Testudinidae > Chelonoidis > Chelonoidis abingdonii. The sequence goes on from NC_133774.1 coordinate 78,221,892, forward strand.
CCATGGTTTGCTGGTGGCCTTTTTTTAACCTTCCTTTATCCTACCATAGTGCCACTAGTTCTCTTCCTGACTCCTTTGTCTGCCATCTATGCTTATCCTTCTGTCTAACAGGTTGCTTTATTTCTTCTACCCATTCTGCCTCTTTCTCTGTATTAAACTATGTTCACATGAGTGAGAAAATCAATAACCTGTGCTCTCATTCCCCACAAATACTAACCTCTGCTCTTTCCCTGCAGTAGGAAAGACAACTGAATGAATAACCCCTAATCCTGGTCATATCTATCACAGAGAAAAAAGGACTGGGAAGAGATTAACTATTTTAAAGGTCCTTAATGGTATAATGGATACTCCAATAAGTAGCTAATGAATTAATTAAATATTGTACATGGTACATTAGCAAATGATGAGCTAGTGAAATTTTGGGACTCTGGAGTTCTGTAGGTACATTAATTAAGATTAGTTTTGTCTTCCAAGGGCCAGGCACCTCAAACTGCCATTAGTACCAGTCTTCATATACGGAGATTGATTTTATGCTTAGTCTGATTTTTCTTGCAATAAAAAAAAGTGACTGTAATATGATGAAGATAAAGCCTCCTCTGAGTTTGGGAAAGCCACACATTAGAAAAGCACATCGGTGCTCATGACAGCAGTGAAAGCTGCAAATATTTTATCTGAAGTGATCAGCTTAAGTCCTTCTCAATCTCTTCAGCAGAGCTGGCATGGTGGTGCTCTGGACTTGGGGTTGTGCAGAGCTGAGAATGGGAAGGGAGACACCACAATAGGAGACAATTTAAGGTCTTAGCTACAGTGGAGATTTATTGCACTTCAGGGGCCAAACATTGCTCCAGATGTTCCCATGAAACTTCCTAATAAGACAGTGTAAACCACTAAGCAGTGATTTGCACTCTGTTGCAAGTAGGGGTGAGTTCCATTGATGCAAATAGCTGTTTTACCTGTCTATTATAGGGGTTTGCACTGTTGCAGCTACACAGGCAGCAGAGCACTGAGGATTGAAATCAGGGCAAATTTCCAGTGTAGACAGGGCATAAGCCGCAACACTCTTTCACCTGTTGGTAGGGAGAGCTGCAGCTCAGTTTTGAACTCACCCCACAGGCCATCTGAGGGAACTCAGGCTTTGGTATTTCTTATGTAAAAACAGGTTAAATGAATGAAGGCCCTATACATCATAAAGGAATAACAAAGAACACAAATTACTTTTGTTTTCAGAGTAGCAGCCGTGTTAGTCTGTATTCGCAAAAAGAACAGGAGTACTTGTGGCACCTTAGAGACTAACAAATTTATTTCAGCATGAGTTTTCGTGAGCTGCACCTCACTTCTTCAGATGCACAGAATGGAACACACAACAGAAGATATTTATACATACAGAGAACATGAAAAGATGGAAGTATGCATACCAACAGGAAGAGTCTAATCAACTGAGATGAGCTATCAGCAGGAGAGGAAAAAAAACTTTTGAAGTGATAATTAAGATGACCCATAGAAGGTGTGAGGAGAACTTAACATAAGGAAATAGATTCAATTAGTGTAATGACCCAGCCATTCCCAGTCTCTGTTTTGAATTTTTGTTTTGTATTGCAGATTATCTTTCAGGAATTCATCACTGCCTGATGCTCTGGTGACTGGCACTCTATAAATACCTAAGAATCTAAGACAGATAAATAGTTTTCCAAAAATTATATGGCTAAGACTTATTAAAGTGATTAGTCATTTTTTTCAGATGGCCAACTTGAGCCACCTTAATGTGGTTTGATTCTTGGAGGGTGGACACTTTAGCACTATCTGAAAAATCAGGTTCCTTTAAGGTTCTTCTAAGTCTGCTATCCATATTTAAGACACTGAGAACCACTACTTCTGAACATCTTGGCCTGTGTATCTATATTTTTGCTTTTTTACTTATGCCACCTTCAATTTAAAATATTTCTCTCAAGCTGCTATGATACTTTAATTATTTCATACAATACCTCAAATTACTAATGTCCATGTTCCTCATCAAATTTTAATATCTCCTCAACACCAAACCATATCAAATTCAAAGGCTTTATGGTTGCTTGAATGCAGCAAAACCTTTCCAACTGCTAAAGGGAGATGACCACTATTGTACAACCAAATCAACTAGCTGTCAGAACAGGTCTCTTTTTCAATGCTTCATACAAGCTACACAAAGCACAGTTACCAAAACTGATCTGAAAATCAACAAAGAACTAAATAAAAAATTAACAGAAAAGTGGACACTGCAACCAGCTCTTTATACATGCAATGATACAGTGAATTATGGAGAAACTCAAAGGGAGTTTATTTTTTGTTATCCTGAATGACATTCTTTTATAATCACATAGATCAATCATTCTTTAAGCCTCCCAAGAGCTAATAGAATTAAACTTTTGACATGACATGAATTAGATCAGAATGTATAGACAAATCTCCCCTTCTGATAAAATATGTTTTCTCCTGTACACTCTACCAGAAGAACTAAAATGAATCAGTGGAAAATATAGAAATTGACTTAATCTGTTCTCTTTGTCTGAATATGCCACTCTAGATCTTCCACTTCTGTGAGTTTGTGATAATTTTACGGAATTCATGTGGCCTGAAACCTTAGAAATTAAAGAGCTCTTTATTGCCACCCGTTGGTGAAATGGAAGAAGACTGGCCCAGAGCTTAAACACTTCAGCTGGGGAGGGGATCCATTGGGAACAAAGCTCTCTGCTGGCACCCATTGGAGAGCAAGGAGATTGACGGAATGGGCCAGGCCTTATTTGTATTTTAGTTATGTGACAGTTTGGGGCATTTTAGTTAGAATACAATTAAAATTCTGCTATTGAAGATTTTGGGAAATAAAAGGGCAAGACATCAACAATGCACGTGCTTTGGGTTACCCTGAATGAGACTGCTGTCAGGCACAGCTGGGGAAGTGAGTCTAGACAGAGGCCTAGTCTACACTACGCGTTTAAATCGATTTAAAGAGAGTTAAATCGATTTAACGCTGTACCCGTCCACACTACAACAGCCTTTATATCGATATAAAGGGCTCTTTAAATCGATTTCTGTACTCCTCCCCGACGAGAGGAGTAGTGCTAAAATCAATATTGCTACTTCGGAATAGTGTTAGTGTGGATGGAAATCAA
>NC_133774.1:78228775-78302788 GCF_003597395.2 Chelonoidis abingdonii
ATAGCTACGGAACGGCTACCCACAGTGCACCGCTCCAGAAATCGACGCTAGCCTTGGACCATGGACGCACACCATCGAATTAATGTGCCTAGTGTGGACGCGCACACTCGACTTTATAATATCAGTTTTAAGAAACTGATTTTAGCTAATTCGATATTATCCCATAGTGTAGACGTGGCCAGAGCTAGGAGAAGGGTAGAGAGGAGAAAAGGGCTTCTATGGGGAATGCCTGTCTGGTGAGGCAGACTCTGTAAAAGATCCTAGATACTAGTGATCCCTTCCTAAAGAGCTGAGCTGAGCCTGCTGGAGAACAGGCTTGGGGCGTCTGTTACCACCATTAGGCGGGAGAGAGTTCTAAGCCCTGGAGTAATATTCAGTAGATTAAGCTGCTTCTCCTCCCATGGGATTTATATGCCTGCCCTGGGAGTCACCAGACTGATTCCTGGCTTGTGGATTTGTTGGAGCCCAGCACAGGAGTGACTCATCACCTTACAGACACCAGCTCTGATAAATAGGGGGTCATCCTAGGCTTCTTGTTGCTCCACCCCACTGTTCCTGGAGATCTGGTGCAGTAAAATCTGGCCCTGTGAATCAGAAAGAAACAATCGAAATTTCATAGATCTAATCAGATTTATGGGATCATAACATACAAACATGAAATGGAAGAAATATATACCTACCTACCTACAGCTGCTTCTGCTAGTTTATTATGCTTTCACTACAGCTGGCTTCACTGTTATGTTGCTCTATGTACCCGATTCAGAAAACTTGTTATTTAAGGAAACACAGTGACACACTGGCAAAAAGAAATGATCTAATTTGTTTCCATGATAGTGCTCTAAGAGGCAGATAGCACTCATAACTGACCTCTTTTCCTCAATGTATTTTTATTTAGATTTGCTTCTATTCCCATATGGCAACAACAGAAGCAACCAGAAGTAGGGTCACTTCCAGCATAGCAATTTAATATTTCCCCTCATCTATCAAACAATGGGTCACAACTTCCCTAGGAAAATGCAGCACAATCAATTCAATTGCAGCAGTGACACTCGTAATAGCCAGTGCCCAATTACCAAGCAGGACACAAAGATAACTAGAACCAGGGATGGCTCCATCACATGTGCAAGTAATAATATGTATATATTAAATTGTTTGTATGTGTGTGTATAAGTGGATGATGGTGTACTGTACCATAAAGACTTTATCAGTATGCATTTTGAATAGGTCCATTACACACAGGAGACAAACCACAAGTAAGTTATGCATATCACGCCAGACAATCACTGGTAAAACTATAAATCATGAGTTCTGTATATGTTACATAAGTTATAGCACAACTACCTCAGGGATGTTTTAGAGAGGGTTTTTTATAACTATATTGAATTATTTCTCATTCCTCCAACTGCAAAACAAGATGCCTCAACCACCATGAGCTCAAGCGTACAGGGCTCTCAGGAAAACCATTAACACCATTAAAAATGACTGTCTCATAGCTTTGCCATATCTAACAATATCAGAACTTTAAAATCTATTATGGTTGACTCTTCCGGTGTGAATGCTGGATCCCTCTGAGAAGTTATAAATCTCCCCTTCCTAAAGGTATAAAGTTAGAACCCACACATCTTGAAGAAACTCCAGTTACAGGCAAGTAACCTCCATTTCTTCTTCAGGTGATGACCCCTATGTATACTCCACACGTGGGAGACTAGTAAGCAGTAGTCAAACAGGACGTAGGTGTGAGGATGCAAATGCTATATCTGTGTGTAGTACTGTTGTTCCCACAGCTTTATCTGTAGTAGAAGACTAGACCAAAATGTAATATATTGTGAAGAGTGTAAGGAGCCCCATTACCACCTTACATATTTCAAGTAAAGGTGCATCTCACAAAGGTTGCTTGTGCTCAGATGGAATGGGTTCTCACTCTCAATAGGGTGCAGTGGAGGGGGAATACGAGGTAGTTAGTAGCAAAGGATGATCCAGCCTGAGATCTTTTTAGAGAGTCTCTGAGCAGATAGAGCTTGACCTCTCAATCTCTCTGCTTTGGCAATAAAAGTCTAGGTGTTTTTTGAATTGCTATTATTCTGGCTAGATAAAAGGACAGTGCCCACTGAGCATCTAGGGAATGAAAACTTCTCTCCTCATTGGAGGCATAGGGTTTTGGAAAAAATACTATTAGATTGATGGTTTGATTCATGTGAGATGCCGACATTACCTTAGGGGTGAATTTTGGATGGAGGCAAAGAGAGCTTTTCTTTATGAAAGGTGGTTTATGGCAGATCTGCCATGAACACTCCCAGCTCATTCACCTTTCTGGCTGATGTGATGGTGACTAGGAAGACAACTTATTTTGAGAGAGACAGGACAAAGCAGGTGGCTAATGGTTCAGAAGGAGGTTTGGTGAGAACCAACAGAATGAAGTCAAGGTCCCATTGAGGTGCTGGCTACACCTTGGTGGAAAGAATTTAATAATTTCTTTTAGAAATCTAGTCCTCGTAGGATGAGTGAAGATAGTGTGGTCCTCAATACAGGGATTAAAAGTGCTGATTGTTGTCAGAGGGACCCATGGGGAACTGATAGAGAGACCCAATGTCTTAAGGGTATATAGGTAATCTACGATAGCAGTCCCCCAGTGGACTCTGGAGATAATTGGTGTTTTCATGACCAAGAGGAGAAATGCTACCATTTGTATGAATAACATTTCCTGGTAGAATTCTTCCTGCTTTAGTTGAGGATGGATTGAACCACTATTGAATATGAATGCCATACATGTGATGTCCATCCAAATACCATGTTATGTCAGCAGATCCGGAAATGTTCAGATCTGAACAATGGAACCAAAACTGCCTTGGCCAGCTGGGTGCAATGAGGACATTTAGCAGGACTGGTGGTATCATGGGATGAGAGGGAAGGCATAGCTGAGGTGATCCATCCTGTGCAACAAAAGGGCATCACCCTTTGAGCCTTGGCCCAGACCTGCTTTAAAGCAGTACAGGGGGAGTTTTCTGTTCCTCTCTGAGGCAAAGAGATCCCAGGATAGTGATCCCCATTCATTACAAGTCTCTTTGAGAACAGATTTCTGACTTTCCCATTCATGGGCAGTTGAAAAATGTCTGCTGATACTGCCTTCTAGGGAGTTCTGCACACCTGGTAGGTATACTCCTGAGAGTGGAATAGCTGATACACCACTTTCAGAAGTCAACTGTCTATATGCATAGGGGCGGGGGGATCTTGTTCCTCCCTGACTGATTATGTAGAAGACAGGCATCATATTGACCATTGGATGAGTTCAGAATGTTTTGTAGGCCAGACAGATCACCTTTAATTCCACTATGTTCATGTTATTTAATTTTAAGATGAATATATTCAGATAGCATAGGTCAAGAATCTCCAGTTTCCACTGGATTTCTTGGTGATCAAGAAATGTGGGGAGTAGAATCCCATCCCATAATAATGAGGGGACCCCTGGTTCTTGTGTTATGTGAAGGGGTGAAATAACATTTTCTTATTCACTGTCTCCACACCATTCATAATTGTAGAGACCTCTAGCATATTGCCCCTTAGTTATCTCTTTTCTAAGCTCAGTCCAGTTCTTTTAAATTTATCCTCATATAGAAGTTTTTCCATACCCCTAATTTTTCCTGCTCTTTTCTGCACCTTTTCCAATTTTAATATATTTTTGAAATGGGGCGACCAGAACTGCAGTATCCAAGGTGTGGTTGTACCATGGATTGATATAGTGGCCTTATGATATTTTCAGTTTTATAATCTCTCTTTCCTAGTGAACATTGTTAGGGTTTTTGATTGTCATTGAGCAGATGTTTTCAGAGAACTATCAACAATGACTCCAAGATCTTTCTTAAATGGTTATGGGAAGACCCACCCTCAAAGTGCCAGAAGACAGGACGATGTCCAGTAGGCCCTGTTGTATATCCTGGACTTCTTTGAGAGGTATCTGGAGCTTGGATGCCACCCTCTGCAACAACTCTTGTTACTTCTTGTGGTCATTGGGTGGAGAGGAAGATGATGGAGCAACCACCTCATCCAGTGAGGAGGATGACATATTTGTTGGAACAGGCAAACCCTCAACCTCCTACTCTACTAATTCTGGTGGACCCAGTTGGTGTTGCTGAGAGATTCTTGCATAGAAACAAGGCACCTGCTATATGGATCTCAAGGTCCCCAGTAAGACTGGTAAGGATTGACCAGAGAGGGAGAGTCTCACGGCCTTGGGTATGAGTGGTTCCATAGGTAGCAATATTTGGAAGGAGGGGGACATTTTCAATATTTTGTTGATTGTTTCCCTTGTGGGGTAAGCCTTATATGCAGCATCAGATTCACTTGATGAACTGATAGGCTCTTGTTCTACCAACGGTACTGATGGGAGGATGTTCCAGGTTGTAGATGTAGTAGGGAAGGATACTCTTCTCTTCAAGGTGGTTTCCTCAGGTGTAGGGTTTTCTCTAATAAGAACCAGGTCAGACAGCAGTGGTGATTTTGGGTAGGACAGAGTGAAGTTTGTTGAGGTAAAGGTTTCAGTCTTCCCTGATGTCTGGAGTGGGAGGGCTCTTTCTTAGAGGCGAATCTGGAAGGAGATTTGTCCTTACACATATGTTCATGTCCTTGACTCTCATGAGAGGATTTCTTAAGCTTCAGAGTTTTTGCCTTGCCTCTGGTGGAGTGCTGCTCACCATCTCGGGCCATTGTATGGGGTGTTTTCCCAGACTGAATCTGAATGGGGCTTGGGGTTTCACAGCCTGCTTCATGAGGTGTTTCTGCAAATGAAGTTCTCGTCCCTTGTGAGTTCAGGGAGGAAAGGAGAGGCAGATATTTCACTTGGTGGCAATATGAGCCTCCCCAATGCAACAAAGCAGTGCTGGTGGTTGTAACCAACAGAGATGGAACAGGGGCAGGAGACATAGTTTTTGAACCTGGAAACTCTTGGCTTAGTCCCTCTTTAGAGGAAAAAGCTCCCCAGGGTGCGGAGAAATAAATTAACTATGTGAACTATAAATACATTTGAACACTAAAATATTAAACCATTAAAAACTATTTAAAAAATATATTCATAGGATCAAAGTAAGGAAGATTGAAGCAGATATAGAGGACAATAAGAAGGAATGGAGGTGGCTTCAGTTCTCATGCCCTTTATACTCTCAGTCTGGAGCACCAGGAGGACAGCTGCACATGTGCGGACAGGGCCAGCGTAACCACTAGGCGAACTAGGCAGTTGCCTAGGGCACCAAGATTTGGGGGTGCTAAAAAGCAGTGCCTCTCAAATTTTTTTTACACTACAGTGGAGTCACATCTTACATGGGGGTTAGGTTCTAAGGTCAGAGCATAAGAGGAAAATCATGTATAGTGAAAATTACCATAAAGTATAGTACACATAGTATACACTGTATACACTAGAAAAGAGGTCCTCAACCTACAGCATACATGCCAAAGGTGGCACGTGAGCCAATTTTTTTTTAAATGGCAGGCTGTGGGTCCTGGCTGCCACTGAGCCCGCTGCTGGCCTGGGGTTCCGTTCAGGCAGCCGGCAGCGGGCTGAGCAGGGCTGGCGGCCGGAACTCCAGACATCTGAAAGTTCATAATAAGCGATGCTCCGGGGGCAAGGGGGGGTGCAAGGTGAAAGTTTCGCCTAGGGTGCAAAATATCCTTGCACCGGTCCTGTGTGCGGACCAACAGACACTACGTATTTGAAATTGCTCAACTCAGGTGCATGGTGCACATGCATACACATATGCAGAATACACATAGGAACCATCATTTGAAAAAAAAGAAAATATCTTGGGCAGGTTACAGTGCATGGTCCTAGCTTTAGTGAGGCTCTGAACAGGGATCCATCTGTCGGGTTCACCTTGCAGATTTAGGACCTGTAGTATTTTGTTAATACTACAGTATTCTGTAGTTGGGTGTTTCTGGCATCAGCCACAACTTAATAAATTGGTAATAGACATAAACTCTAATGGAGTATCTGCCTTAAAGCTCAACATCTGAAGACTCAGTTTTTTAAAAGCTGATTCTCTGCAAAGTTCTTCTTAATACTTATATGCAGTGGTTTAAGCACAATCCCAATGAAAAAGATTTTTGAAATGTTCTTGAATACATTTGGAGCTGAATCTTTATTAATACACTTTTTCCTTGGATTATATAAGTTATGTCTTGTAATGTATTATTCCTTCAGACAATATAGCTTGCTGTGAATACATTAAGTCCTTTAGTTTGTAATTCTTCCATTTACTTGCTGAGTCCTTGGAGACCCTTAGTACATCCAGCCTACTCCCTCCACATCAGTAATCGTAATAATGAAAATTTTAATGGCACTTTAAGACAAGTAACTTAAAATGGAATTAGATGTTATAAGCATAAAAATCTTTTCGGGCACAATTCTGTCCTGCTTTGTAGCTGTGGATGTGAATACCTGGAAAGGAGGGAGAAGGCAATAAAATATATTTTTAAATTATAGGTAAACTGTTAATTAATAAAAAATTCCAAGCACACTAATTGTTGAATTATCAGAGCTCTTTTACATTAAAGCCTAATATTCTGTGCTCATATTTCCCATTTTTAAGAGAAAGAAAATAATTTCATAATTTCATATTCCTTATGGCATCCAATCTGGTTTACTATACATAACTGTTTCTATTATAAACTATACTTTCAGATAAGCATATCTTTGTGGAACATTCAGTTTGGAGGGCAACATGTTTCAAGGGGAATTCATTTGGAAGGTATGAGCAATATATGGTCCAGCCAATTCTGAGTGACAGATGAGTAGAAAAAATACATCATTCCTATTTATATACAAATTATTGCTATCTTTTTCTTTTAACCCGCCAACAGGTTAAATGGCTGAAAGTTGTATAGTTAACCTGAAAATACACCTCCTCATGCAGCAGTGAATAGAGCCTTGATCTGGACAAAACTGATTTTGATTTGATCAAGTATAAGCCTTGGAAAATTGCTTTTTGAGCATGCACAGTAAAGTGTGATTTTTTTTTTTTTGCTGCTATTGTTGTGACCTTCTTAAATGCATACTTAAGGAACAATGCATTGCATATACTTTTGGCAGTAGTTGAGTGTGCTTTTAAATGCTTCTAGGTGTTTCCAATGTTGTACTCAGTTAGTGGTGGGGTTTGGCTGATACCAGACATAGGTTAGTCTGTCATTCCCAAAGAGTTTCAAAGTATTTTTAATTTGAAGGTTTCCCTTTAGTTGAAAATTAGCTTCTGATTTTTGCATGTACAAAAAATGCACAACATACTAACAACAAATAGACATTTTTGTGTGCAAAGCAAGTAATGAGTTTTGCAGCTTAACTTGTGCATGACCAAATGAACATCCATTGCTCATGCCAATGTGAGGTTTGTATGCCTATAAAATAAGGCTGACTGAAAATATGAAACATAAGTTTGAGGATAAGTTCAGTTATAGAATCTTCTGTGACCTCAAACAATCTCTCAGATCTCTTCATTCCTGCCTATGGAACCAACATATCTAGCTACCTCCCCATTACAGCATCCTCCCTTAAATCTGAGCAACTAGCTCCTGGCTTTAGAGCTGCCTATATTTCTCTAGACACAATAAGGGCTTCTTTTGTCCACTCAGGCTCATTCCTTTTCACACCCTCCTCATATCAACCTTTAATGTTCTTTTGTAGAGTCTAGCTGAAGCCTGTTGGCTCCGCTTTAAATCTTGGAACGATTCCTATATAAAGCAGTCTGCAACTTCATACACCTTAGAGCACACACACAATACTGGAAGCACTAATGCCTTGTAAAGAGGAAAAAGATGGATGGATAAGGGTGAATTATCATAGATTTCAGATATGGATTCATATCCAGGCATTTGGATGCTAATCAGATCTATTTTCCTATTTACCTGGAGTCTCATCTTTTGTGGTCCATTGGTCTGTCACAACACTCCAGTGTTTGACTACATGGTTCATCATTACAGCAGTGGCTGTGATGTTGCAAATGCTAAACTATGACATTGCTATAGGAATCGAGCAAGAGGAGCAGGTTGATTAGAAAGAATAACACAAACAACATTGACTATTAGCAAACTGGGGAAAGAAATATAGCTATTGTAAAGTGCTTGACAGTTAAGTCAAGTTTTGATGAAACATAGCATTTGCAGAGTTTGTCAACACGTGGCAGTGGTTCTTTAAGGAACACTGAACTGTTCACTGTTTGCCACTGGCAAGTTCAGAGCTCCTGCCATTAAAACTAATGCATTTTGCAATTGTAGTTATTACTAGAAAATATTAACCTCGAGTGCTGAAGAGCAGCACATTTATCTAGCAGCATTGGCTATTACTAGTGGCAAAGCTCAAACAGGAAAACAGGATTCTTAATCCTGCCACTTGAATTGATTTGTGTATTAACAATAACTTACTGCTTACATTAAATATAAAAAGTAATATTGAAGAAATGTGTAAAACTGGCGTTAATCTCAGTGTTAAAGTCAAGAAATAAAGACCAGAGAAATAATAAAATTCTCAAGTTAAGGTTCATATTGCCACATCCTGTACATTTAACAAACACAAACGGTAATATATTAATAGGTTTGAAAAGATTAGATTTTATTTAGTAAATGTGGATTTCACCGTACACACACACACACACAGATGAAAAAAAATATTTGCATTGATAATTGAAATCTATATTTAGGCAAAGTTTGAAAAATACTGTTTGAGAACTTATTAGAGTTTAATTTAAGGATATACATGCATTCACAGCAAGCTATATTGTCTGAAGGAATAATACATTACAAGACATAACTTATATAATCCAAGAGTTTAATTTAAGGATATTTCATTTGCACTCATAGACTCATAGGTCAGAAGGGACCAATATGATCATCTAGTCTGACCTCCTGCACAAGGCAGGCCACAAAACCCTACCCATACACATTTATAACAACCCCTAACCCATGACTGATATTGAAATCCTCCAAAATTGTGATGTTGAAGACCTCAAGGCTGCCAGCAGAGAATCCACCAGCAAGCGACCCATTGCCCCATGCTGCATGAGGAAGGCGAAAACCTCAGGGCCTCTGCAATCCGCCCTGGAGGAAATTCCTTCCCGACCCAAATATGGTGATCAGCTAAACCCTGAGCATGTGTGGGCAAGACTCAATCCAGCTAGCACCAATGAATAGAGAATTCTCTGCAGTAACTCAGTTCCATCCCATCCTAACATCCCCTCATCAGACTCATTGAGCAGACTTATCTGCGGATAATCCAAGATCCAATTGCCAAATTAAAACTATCCCATCATAACATCCCCTCCATATACTTATCAAGCTTAGTCTTAGCCAGATAAGTCTTTTGCCCCCACTACTTCCCTCGGAAGGCTGTTCCAGAATACTTCACTCCCTAATGGTTAGAAAACCTTCGTCTAATTCAAGTTTCTAAACTTCCTAATATCCAGTTTTGTACCCCATTTCGTCCTTGTGCCTACATTAGTACTAAAACTTAAATAATTCCTCTTCCCTCCCTAACCGTTAATCCCCCTGATATATTTATATAGATGCAAGCATATCCCCCCGGAGCCTTCTTTTGGCCAGGCTAAACAAGCCAAGCTCTTTGAGTCTCCTTTCATAAGGCAGGTTTTCCATTCCTCGGATCATCCTAGTAGCCCGTCTCTGAACCTGTTTCCAGTTTGAATTCATCCTTCTTAAACATGGGACACCAGAACTGCACACAATATTCCAGGTGGGTCTCACCAGCGCCTATATACACGGCACTAACACCTCCTTCTCCTGCTGGAAATACCTTCGCCTGATGCATCCTAAAACGCATTTTGCTTTTTTTTAACAGCCATATCACATTGCGCGCTCATAGTCATCTGCTAATCAACAATACCCAAGGTCCTTCTCCTCCTCCGTCGCTTCCAACTGATGCCGTCCCCAACGTATATCTAAAATTTCTTATTATTAATCCCTAAGTGCATGACCTTGCACTTTCACTATTTATATTTCATCCTATTACTACTCCCACCAAGCACAAGAAGAAGAACTCCACATGGACTCCTCCTGAGGGTCGAAATGACAGTCTGGACCTATACATTGAATGCTTCCGCCGACGTGCACAGGCAGAAATCGTGGAAAAACAACACCGCTTGCCTCATAACCTAAGTCGTGCAGAACGCAATGCCATCCACAGCCTCAGAAACCACCCTGACATTATCATCAAAGAGGCTGATAAAGGAGGTGCTGTTGTCATCATGAACAGGTCTGACTACCAGAAGGAGGCCGCCAGACAACTCTCCAATACCAAATTCTACAGGCCACTTCCCTCAGATCCCACTGAGGAATACACTAAGAAACTGGACCATCTACTCAGGACACTCCCTACACTAACACCAGAACAAATCAGCATACCCTTAGAGCCCCGACCAGGGTTATTCTATCTACTACCCCAAGATCCACAAACCCGGAAATCCTGGACGCCCCATCATCTCGGGCATTGGCACTCTCACTGAAGGACTGTCTGGATATGTGGACTCTCTACTCAGACCCTATGCCACCAGCACTCCCAGCTATCTCCGTGACACCACTGATTTCCTGAGGAAACTACAACGCATTGGTCACCTCCCAGAAAACACCATCCTAGCCACCATGGATGTAGAGGCTCTCTACACAAACATCCCACACACAGATGGAATACAAGCTGTTAGGAACAGTATCCCTGATGATGCCACAGCACAACTGGCTGCTGAGCTCTGTGCCTTTATACTCACACACAACTATTTCAAGTTTGATGACAATATATACCTCCAGATCAGTGGCACTGCTATGGGCACCCGCATGGCCCCACAATACGCCAATATTTTTATGGCTGACCTGGAACAACGCTTCCTCAGCTCTCGTCCACTCACGCCCCTTCTCTACCTACGCTACATTGATGACATCTTCATCATCTGGACCCATGGGAAGGAGACTCTAGAAAAATTCCACCACGATTTCAACAACTTCCACCCCACCATCAACCTCAGCCTGGACCAATCTACACAGGAGGTCCACTTTCTAGACACCACGGTGCAAATAAGTGATGGTCACATTAACACCACTCTATATCGAAAACCTACCGACCGCTACGCCTACCTTCATGCCTCCAGCTTCCATCCCGGGCACATCACACGATCCATTGTCTACAGCCAAGCACTGAGGTACAACCGCATCTGCTCTAACCCCTCAGACAGAGACCAACACCTACAAAATCTCCACCAAGCATTCTCAAAACTACAATACCCGCACGAGGAAATTAGGAAACAGATCAACAGAGCCAGACGTGTACCCAGAAGCCTCCTACTGCAAGACAAACCCAAGAAAGAAACCAACAGGACTCCACTGGCCATCACATACAGCCCCCAGCTAAAACCCCTCCAACGCATCATCAGGGATCTACAACCCATCCTGGACAATGATCCCACACTTTCACAGGTCTTGGGTGGCAGGCCAATCCTTGCCCACAGACAACCTGCCAACCTGAAACGTATTCTCACCAGCAACTGCACACCGTACCATAGTAACTCTAGCTCAGGAACCAATCCATGCAACAAACCTCGATGCCAACTCTGCCCACATATCTACACCAGCGACACCATCATAGGACCTAACCAGATCAGCCATACCATCACTGGTTCATTCACCTGCACGTCCACCAATGTAATATACGCCATCATATGCCAGCAATGCCCCTCTGCTATGTACATCGGCCAAACTGGACAGTCACTACGGAAAAGGATAAATGGACACAAATCAGATATCAGGAATGGCAATATACAAAAACCTGTAGGAGAGCACTTCAACCTCCCTGGCCACACTATAGCAGACCTTAAGGTGGCTATCCTGCAGCAAAAAAACTTCAGGACCAGACTTCAAAGAGAAACTGCTGAGCTTCAGTTCATTTGCAAATTTGACACCATCAGCTCTGGACTAAACAAGACTGTGAATGGCTTGCCAATTCGGAACCGTGTCAAACGCCTTACTGAAATCGAGGCTAAATTAGATCACCGCATGTTCCTTTGTCTAAGTAAATTCCGTCACCTTTCTCAAAGAAGGAAGTCAGGTTTGATTTGGCACAATCTACCTTTAGTAATGCCATGTTGCAATTCGTCCCAATTACCATTGACCTCACATGTCTCTTAACTACTTTCTCCCTCTTTAAAATTTTTTTTTCCCAAGAAACCTTACACACACTATCAGAACGTCAAGCTAACAGGCCTAGTAGTTACCGCGGATCCACTTTTATTTCCCTTTTGATTAAAAAATTGGAACTACAAGTTAAGCAATTCTTCCAGTCGTACGGTACAACACCGCGAGGTTTTACCGAGTTGGCTTAAAAATTCTCGCTACGGGCATTACGCCAATTTTTTACAGCACGCCAGTTCCTTTTAATATAATGCCTGCGTGATCGCGAGATTGTCCGGGCCCTCCGATTTTTGTCCGCATCAGAGCTGTTCAAGTTTGGCCATCTACCTCAGATGCGGTAGATATTCCAACCTCCATATCCTGTAATATCCACCTCCATATCCACATTCCCGTTTATCATCCCTCCATCATCCCTAAACTCCTCACTAGTCTTATTAAAGACCGAGGCAAAGTACTTATTTAGATATTGGGCCATGCCTAGGTTATCCTTAACCTCCGTTCCATCCTCAGTGTATAGCGGCCCCATTTTGACATGATTTTGATCATTTGCGTTTTAACAATTATAAAGGTTTGACTTTTGGAATCTGTGTCAACTGTTATTAAATAATTCTCTGACACATCTCCTCTCCCTATGTGACCGCTCCCATAATTTCCCACAACTGTAAATATTTAAATAGATGCAAATGGCAAAATGCTTAAAACACATATTTTTGAACAATAAAAATAGAAAAAATGCTTAAAAATAAACCAGTATTGGCCTTAACTATAAAAAAATCTAATTCTGCCAAGCGTATGTAAAATGTTTCACTTCACCACAGAAAGCAGAAATAGAAATTACTATGTACTCTAATGTAACAGAATTAACACTTCTGTAGAAAACCTGAGCCAGATTGACTGCAGCTGGCACTGGGAGGCATGAATTCCCCCTTGCAGCAGAAGATGGATTTGCCCCAGTGGGACAGCTTTAGTTTTCAAGCCTTAGACAACTTTCTTATCAGGTTTGGCAGAGGGATGATAAATCTATTCATTCCCAACTGTTCTGGCTAACTTCCATCCCCAGTTAGCACTGTCCACCCTTGTTCCCCTGAAGGCTCCCTAAGCAAAGGGAAAACTATAGTTGTCTCGCAAGTTGCAACACTGTATTCTCCTTGCCTGCAGACACTCCATTGTTGAGATCCTGGCCCTCTGGCATGGGTTAGTGGAAGCCAACAGAGAGCAGCAGTGAAAGTCAAACATTCGCAATTTGCTGACTTTGTGTCCTTGTTTTCTCATTCTTAACATTGCATTAGCATTCTTAAAAATGTAATTTCTCTGATTTTTTTATGAGAAAAAGATGAAGATTAAGGACTGTTAAGCCTCCATAAGTGCTTCTATAAAGTGCTATATCAGACTCTGGATAGTGACAGTACTGCTAAATATCTATGGCAGTGCTTCCTGTTATTAACTCAAATGGCCTGAAACATTTGAAAAGCTATGGCCTTAAATACTTATGCACAAATAACCTGTTCTAAATATTAAAATAATTGACTTATTTGAAACTTGGATTGTTTTTCTTTTTATGGCCCTAATCCTGCAAATATTTATGCAATTGCTCAGCGTCACACATGTGAAGTCATTGAAATCAAATGGACTGCTCATATGAGTAAAATTAAGAACTTACATAGCTGTTTAAGGAAATTCATGAGGACTAGAAATCAAGTCATTTCATTTTTCTTTCTTCAGCTACATTTGAGCTATTTGAACACAAACCTTCAAAATCGGAAAAGTGTGGGGGTTTTGTACATGTGCATATGGATGGTAAAACTTTAAACTGAAATGAAGCATGAAAAATAATCAGTTCAAAATGAATTATCTGAAAAAGTGAAATTTGCATCTCAGCCTACCTCTATTGTACCTTGTGCGTATTCAGAAAATGAATTCCAAAAAAGAGATAAGTAAGGGAAGAGAGAATAGATTGAAGATTATAGAAGCTCTCAAGAAATTATAACCTAAATATACTTAGAATGGTTATTTCCTTATATATTTACTATAAAGGGTTTGTATTTTTTCTGTTAGAAAATGTGCTCTAGAATAAGCCAAACTCTCCGTCTACATTCAATATTTCAAGAAATTGTTTTATGTATCAGGCAGAGTACCTCCTCCTTTCAGATAGAATTAAAAGATATTCAGATACTACAATAAATTCCATTCAATAAAAGTGCCCTGACACAATTACATGTTAAAACCTCTGAATCAGGTTTTTGTGTTCTGTAACACCATTCCCTGAAGTGATCCTGTTTACGAGAAGCAAAAATTTCAGCCTTGACACTGGAAAACATTACCCTACATTACTTCATCTTAGCAAAAGAATGGGTGTCAAAAAGATCTGTTCTTCTCACAAACCAGAGAGCATTCTTATATTTGAAGATAATGTATTTGAATCTGTAGGGAGTAACCAGGACATCTCTAGTTAACATACAGTGACAAGTATCTCCATTAACCAGAGTCATGAATCATCCATTTGAAAATATTTCGACATAACATTACAGCTTTTATATACACTTGACATTTTTAAGACTGGAGTGAGGGTTAGCACAATATAATGAATATATAGGGCTGTCAACCGATTAAAAAATTGAGATTAATCACACGATTAAAAAAATTATTGTGATTAATCGCACTGCTAAACAATAATAGAATACCATTTATTTAACTATTTTTGGGTGTTTCTACCTTTTCAAATATTGATTTCAACTACAACACAGAATACAAAGTGCACAGTACTCACTTTATAATTATTCTTATTACAAGTATTTGCACTGTAAAAAAACAAAAGAATGGTACTTTTCAATTCACCTAATACAATTACTGCAGTGCAATCTCTTTCATGAAAGTTGAATGTACAAATGTAGAATTATGTACAAATAAACTGTATTCAAAAATAAAATATTGTAAGATTTTAGCGCCTATAAGTCCACTCAGTCCTACTTCTTGTTCAGCCAATCATTCAGACAAACAAGTTTGTTTACTTTTTCAGGAGATAACGCTGCCTGCTTCTTATTTATAGTGTCACTTGAAAATGAGAATAGGTGTACTCATGGTACTGTTGTAGCCAGCATTGAAAGATATTTACATGCCAGATGCGCTAAAGATTCATATGTCCTTTCATGCTTCAACCACCATTCCAGGGGACATGCATCCATGATGATGATGGTTCTGCTCGATAACAAATCCAAAGCAGTGCAGACTGATGCATGTTCATTTTCATTATCTGAGTCAGATGCCACCAGCAGAAGGTTGATTTTCTTTTTTTGGTGGTTTTGGTTCTGTAGTTTTTCATGCATTGAGTGTTGCTCTTTTAAGACTTCTGAAAGCATGCTCCACACCTCATCCCTCTCAGATTTTGAAGGCACTTCAGATTCTTAAACCTTGGGTCAAGTGCTGTAGCTATCTATCTTTAGAAATCTCACATTGGTACCTTCTTTGCGTTTTGTCAAATCTGCAGTGAAAGTGTTCTTAAAATGAACAACATGTGCTGGGTCATCATCCGAGACTGCTATAACATGAAATATATGGCAGAATGCAGGTAAAACAGAGCAGGGACACAGTTCTCTCCCAAAGAGTTCAGTCACAAATTTAATTAAACACATTATTTTTAATGAGTATCATCAGCATGGAAGCATGTCTTCTGTAATGGTGGCCAAAGTATGAAGGGGCATATAAATGTATAGTATATCTGGCACGTAAATATCTTGCAACGTCATCTACAAATGTGCCATGCAAATGCCTGTTCTCACTTTCTGGTGACATTGTAAATAAGAAGATGGCAGCATTATCTCCTGTAAATGTAAACAAACTTCTTTGTCTTCGCAATCGGTTGAACAAGAAGTAGGACTGAGTGGACCTTTACATTGTTTTGTTTTTGAGTGAAGTTATGTAACAAAAAAAAAATCTACATTTTTAAGTTGCACTTTCATGACAAAGAAATTGCACTACAGTACTTGTATGAGGTGAACTGAAAAATACTATTTATTTTGTTTATCATTTTTACAGTGCAAATATTTATAATAAAAAAATATACACTTTGATTTAAATTACAACATAGAATACAACATAAGAAAATGTAGAAAAAATCCACAATATTTAATAAATTTGAATTGGTATTCTATTGTTTCATGATATGATTATAACATATGCCTGTCTCATGGAACTGGAAGGGACCCTGAAAGGTCATTGAGTCTAGCCCCTTGTCTTCACTAGTGGGACCAAGTACTGATTTTTCCCCAGATCCCTAAGTGGCCCCCTCAAGGATTGAACTCACAGCCCTAGGTTTAGCAGGCCAATGCTCAAGCCACTGTATGGTCAAATTATATATCATTTCATTTTTGAATGCTCTCTAACATGGCGTATCTAACATAGTATTCTGATATAACATGACACGTAAGGGAATTAAAATCAAAAGTAATTTATTTAAGAAGCTAATATATTGTGGAACTACTAAGGTTATAAATAGAAATCTAGGGACAGGACTATTACTGCTTATCTTTGAGAATATAGCAATAGAAAATTCTAACTCCTAACTGGGAAAAATGTATTATGATTTTTCTTTTCACCTCTGTGTTCCTTTTTACTTGACTACCCTTTCTATAAATTTTTCTTTCCTATTTCAAATATATCCTGCATATTTCTGTGTTCTTCATAATTTGTTAACCACAAATTCCACTTTTTTTAATCTGTGAGATATAGACAGACATATCTATATCTCACAGATAAATATATATATATACAGTATATATACTGTATATTTTCTGTCCCTTAAAGTTCTTTTTTTTCTCCTATCTAACATTTTAATTAAATACATTTTTCAGTTACTCTGATGAATGGACTCCATTATAGAAATTTATTTTAAAAAATATTTCTTTTCAATGCATTGATTTAGGTTAATTTTTCTTTAGTATTTATTAATATATCATTCTACATTTTGTCTCATTCTATATACTATATGTGTGATTAATAGATGTGCAATAGAATATGGCTTCTTTAAATGAGAATTTTGTTTGTCATTGCAAAACACCCCACATAAAATATAACATACATACTAATTAAAAAAAACATCCAAATATAGATCAATTTTACAAATGCACACAACTTCCTTGATAATCTGTCAAATATTTTAAGTACCATTCCTAACAAATGAAATAGACTTTGTTAAAGTCAAGTGTTTTAGTCTGAAAAACTGGATATGTGGACTAAGGGTGGCAAGGTCCGTCAGTGCGGTGTTTGTTGTAATTTTCAGATAGAAGTATATAAAGAAACATTAGACCAGAGCTACTAAATGTGCAAGAGACATTATTTCAAGTATTTGTAACTTTTGAATTAATCCCCCCCCCTCCCCCGACAATACTTTCCCTAGTTTCTTCATAATATTAAGTGACTGAAGTTATAAGGGAAATTAAGCTTTGGAATAAATTTCCAGAGAGACTGTGAAATCTCCATCATTGAACGTTTTTAAGAAAAGTTTGGATGTCAGGGATTCTTTAGGTTTACTTGGTCCTGTGACAGCTCAGGGGGCTGGACTTAATTTCTCACAATCCCTTCCAGCATTTCCATGATATTGTAAGTTTGCTATTTGTGCTGTACATGAGGCTATTCCCTGAAAACCATTTGGACATTAAAGCTGGTGCTGAAAGGAATGGCTTGTTGGGAACATGACACCACTGCTTCAGGATCTACACTGTTCTCCGGGTGGAATTTAAGGTACTGGTTATGACCTATAAAGCTCTAAATGGCCTATAAAACTCTAAATGGTCCTTTGTTCTGAAAAAGTCTGAATTTAGTGACTTTCTGGTCTCTTTGATATGGATTTTGGACAGGACTGAGGTTAAATTCCCGGGATGAAGGGAGAATAGAAAGGAGCTTTTGGGAGCTAGCTGGCTGGCAGAGTTATTGTTCTTGTCAATGTTTGCTTGTTAAAGCTCTCTATTATTATATTGTGAATGTGACTGTCAGTGTGCTTACAGTTTTTGTATAGGAACTTATTTTGTAAACTAAAATCTTTCATTTGCCTATCAAATACATGATACTAAGCAGTGCCCAAGGTAAACCTGCCCTCTATAGTTTTAATTTATTCCAGGACTGAATGGCTGAGAATCAGGGAGCTATAATCAGCTGCTTGTCAGCCATGGCACTCCAACCCCCACTCCCCCCCAATCACCCTATTCTTGTCTTCATGAGCTCCTCCCCAGAATCTCATGGGAAGGAGAGTAAAAATTTCCAGCCACTGTCCATTGTTCCTGGCAGAAGTGGGAGGGCAGAAATCCCTTCTCAAGACCAAAAAATCTACAAGAAAATGTTACGTAGTCAACATTGCAGACTCTGGATTATCTGAAACCTCCTAACTTTCCAGTGAGTATTCACGCTGACTTGAACAGCCAAATCTCATATTTAGAAAATTCTTAATGTAGATATGTTTAGCTCTTTCGCAATACCTTGTCTTTTGATTAAAATAATGGAAATTAGAAAAGAATGAATGATATTTGTATAGTATTCATACTGTAATATTGGATATGATGATATTGTATGAGAAATCTCATTACATGAATTTGAGTAAATTGCTAGTACCAAAAAATGAAAAATAAAAATCATGGTTCAGGATCAAGGGCAGATAGTAAAGAATGGCCAGAAGAGGAGGGGAAAACGAAGAGCACTGTTTACCAGGAGAAAAAAAAGACAGTTACTCAGATTTGAATGCAATCATGCTTATCCTCACCATGCTCAGTGATGTAAACTTCTTGCCTCTACCCTTTAAATGTAAGTGCTTAAGTTAAAATTGAAGACTGCCAGAATTCCTATGGAAGTATATAGTACTATACCTCATAAAGGACGGCTATTTTTTAAAAAATATTATACATATGGGGGCCAGGCCAGGTAAAAGACCCCATGGTACTAGGCATGGTGCACACATATATTAAAGAGTCCCTAACTCCAGGAATTTATGGCTGGCACATTTAGCCAAGAGATATCAAATTTCCTTTGGCTTCTTTGAAAATCCCACCCTTTAAGTTAGTATCTGATGAGAGAACAGGTGGGAGAAAAAATAAACACATGGGGTCAGGGCAAGGTAACAGGGGAAATGATTGTTTGGGATGATAAGTAGCAGTCTGAGTACATCAACTGCTCAACCATTGTAACCACTAGCAGATCCTCACACTGATGGGAATTGTAGGTGCTGTCAGAAACAGGCCCTATAGTACTTAAAACAATAATAAATAATAATAATAATTAAAAAACCCACTTTAGATCAAGACTCATGGCCTATAGCATGTGATATGAATTGGGTAGCTCAATGACCCAATCAGGCACTATCATTTTAGTACCATTAACTTACATACTGACAGTCTCAGCAGAGAGGCCAAGCATTCAAAGGCAATTAAAATTGAAGTACCTTGGCATGCTATACTGGATCTGTTGGCAAGCAGGTCTGTTAATCAGCATTTTTTAAAAGGGGGATTCATGTACATTAATCAGATGTTGCCCATTGCTATAAAATAAAAACATTTTTTCCCCTTGCAGTATTCCAAGTGGAATGAAGCTGCATGGTATTAGATTTTCTTAATGCAGAAAAGTGAACTAAAGATGCTTTATTTTATGACGGTCTACAGTTCTGGAAACTCTGAACATAACCTGGTCTGTATAAACACAGAAGTTGAATTAGTGTATCCTTTTTCAGCCACAGGGCATTTGCCTCTCGATTTTCAGTATATCATACTGAAGATTTTACGAGATGTGTGAGTTACCAAAATAAGGTGTTTACCATGCTTTTGAAAATTTTAAAGACCTGAAGATGACATATAGCATTACACATTGAAGAATGGGTTGGGAAATCTGTTAAACCGGGGCAGTGATTTACCACAAATATTCCAAACCAGTGCCCACAGATGTGACATTTTGTATAGTCCATGATAAATGTATGCATAGGAAAGATTAATCTAAATTTAAAGCACAGTATCTGGAGTATGATAGATGACCTAGGTTACATGAGGGTTTTGTTTGTCTGTTGTTTTGGGGGGGTCTTATTTTTTTCTTGTTTGAAAATGTAAAATAAGTTTACTGAGCCTAAGCATGAAAACAAATCACATTTTTTATGCAAACCCCTTCACATAGATTCAGTGCAAAGGGAGAATGCTACTGAACTCTTGGGTCTCCAGCTATAATGATGCAATAATGGGTTATCTGGAACATAGTAATGAGATAAAGAAACATGCTTAAAATAGTATAATACCCCCCCAATTTGTATTTTATTGTATCATAATTAATAATGAATTGCATTTTGTTGGCCAGATAATGCTACTTGCTACGTTACAAAGATTTGTTACGATTTTAGTGATGAAGACACTAAGGGATGGACTGTCCCTGGCTTTCATGGAGACAGATGGCATTGGAATAGTACAAGGAAATTCTCTCTCCTGCCCCTCTGTGGACCCCACTGAACTGCAGTGTCTGGGCTCAGAGGAGTACCTGCAGTGGTTTTACCTACTCACAAAGACAGAACTGTAAAACTTTTAATGGCAACCACTGTGGCTCATTCTCTGACTTAATATATTACTGTGTATGAACTGCACAGTGTTGATTCTTATTCCTCCTCCTATTCCAGTTCTTGGTTCATAATGTCTCTCTCTCTCTCTCTTTTTGTATGCATTTATTTTTGTGGAATATCTATTACATAAAATTCAATAAACAAAAATTGCAGCTAATCAGTCAGAGAAAATACGAGGTTATTACCAATAGCTTAGGTAATGACGGATAAGGCAACAGTGCATGTGCACTCTGAAATAAGGACTCGTACACATATAACCTACTGTCTTAACCTTCTGGATATTACAAGACTCAGTCACAGGCAGTGTCTGTGGTGATGATGAGACATTTGTGTTGCCTTAAGGGTCCTTTGGATGCAAGTGCTGTTATTCATATCTTCACTTGTTACAGTGAACATGACTAGGAGCTTGTTTCATGTCTGCACTAGAATTAGCAGGCTGGTTAATTAATACATATTAAAACGCAAGTTGAATTCCCAAAGTAGACGAGCCCACACAGAGTAGGAAAAGTTTATTCAGTGTGTGCTTGTCCCTGCTTGTCCCTGGGGGGTATTGCTAACACGGAGAAGGACCGGGATACTATTCAGGAAGATCTGGACCACCTTGTATACTGGAGTAATAGTAATAGGATGAAATATAATAGTGAAAAGTGCAAGGTCATGCACTTAAGGATTAATAATAAGAATTTTAGATATACGTTGGGACGCATCAGTTGGAAGCGACGGAGGAGGAGAAGGACCTTGGGGTATTGGTTGATAGCAGGATGACTATGAGCCGCCAATGTGATATGGCTGTTAAAAAAGCAAATGCGGTTTTAGGATGCATCAGGCGAGGTATTTCCAGCAAGGAGAAGGAGGTGTTAGTGCCGTTATATACGGCGCTGGTGAGACCCCACCTGGAATATTGTGTGCAGTTCTGGTGTCCCATGTTTAAGAAGGATGAATTCAAACTGGAACAGGTTCAGAGACAGGCTACTAGGATGATCCGAGGAATGGAAAATCTGCCTTATGAAAGGAGACTCAAAGAGCTTGGCTTGTTTAGCCTGGCCAAAAGAAGGCTCCGGGGGGATATGCTTGCTCTATATAAATATATCAGGGGGATTAACGTTAGGGAGGGAGAGGAATTATTTAAGTTTAGTACTAATGTAGGCACGAGGACGAATGGGTACAAACTGGATATTAGGAAGTTTAGACTTGAAATTAGACGAAGGTTTCTAACCATTAGGGGAGTGAAGTTCTGGAACGGCCTTCCGAGGGAAGTAGTGGGGGCAAAAGACTTATCGGGCTTTAAGACTAAGCTTGATAAGTATATGGAGGGGATGTTATGATGGGATAGTTTAATTTGGGCAATTGATTTTGGATTATCGGCAGATAAGTCTGCTCAATGGTCTGTGAGGGGATGTTGGATGGGATGGGAACTGAGTTACTGCAGAGAATTCTTTCTTGGGTGCTGGCTGGTGAGTCTTGCCCACATGCTCAGGGTTTAGCTGATCGCCATATTTGGGGTCGGGAAGGAATTTTCCTCCAGGGCGGATTGGCAGGGGCCCTGGAGGTTTTTCGCCTTCCTCTGCAGCGTGGGGCATGGGTCGCTTGCTGGTGGATTCCCTGCAGCTTGAGGTCTTCAAATCTCAATTTTGAGGATTTCAATAACTCAGTCATGGGTTCGGGGTTGTTATAAATGTGTATGGGTAGGGTTTTGTGGCCTGCCTTGTGCAGGAGGTCAGACTAGATAATCATATTGGTCCCTTCTGACCTATGAGTCTAAGACAGCACCCAATTTATATAACTGAATACAGGATCTCTCAGTGTGTTCTTATCTGACCCTTGTGATAGTCTTAGGCCCTGATCCTGCACATAATTAATATGTGGCAGCAATTACAAATCCCAGTGTAAGACTGTATATACATATCTGCAGAATTGAGACTATAGTTTGTTAATTCCTCAGACCAGGGACTATATCTTTTATTTATTCATGGTAGAGTGCACTGTTAACACAAACACTTCATAATTTGGGATCAAATTGTGAGATGCATATTCAATGGAAATTTCATTTCCTTGAGTAAGATCAGATTAAAGATCTCATGTTTTTGCCGACAGGGGAAGAGTATGACTAGTGTGATAAGCTTTTAGTGGCATGCTGAAGAATGATTGTCTTCTTATGCTTGAGAACACAAGATCTCTCCACTTCGTAAGTCAAGTGGATGTAATGGATTACATAGGCTATATGAAGTTGTGCAGCTTCCTTCTAAATCTGAAGGATTATCCCAAAAGTAAGATTAATAGTATCCAAAACTTTTCTGGTGAAAAATATTTGCATACTCATCTTTGTTTTCTTGAAGTTATAAATGGCATGCTTTAGGAATTTTAACTTGGAATGGGTGTTTTTGTTGTTTTCTGAGACATGTCAACTACAATTGTAAGTTGCACTTAATTGGACAACTTACTTTATAGATGCTAAAGGATGTCTACACATAAATAAGGGATGACTGAAAATTAGAATAAAAATGATGTAAAATGATTTAAGAGTTCCAATTTGCTTGAATTTACATAATGAAATTCCTCAGATTATATATGATTTGCTAAAGAACCCAAAGAATCAAAGACTGTAAATTTCCCTTCCATGCTGGTTTCTAACTACCATAGACTGGCGATTCGTTAATCCACTTGTCAGAATTTTTTTTAAAAGAATATTGTTGACATGGATTTTTATAAATTGTGGAAATACTTGAACATAATATAGAATTGTTCAGTCAGCTAGCAACATATGTTGTGGTAAGCAGATTTCTTTATAGAAACAAGACTTTTCAAATTGGATTTGTGTAATGTCACATTGCTAGGTATTATAATACCTAGTACTTTTAATCTATAGACCTCAAAGTGCTTTAAAAAGGAGGTGTCATTATCCCTATTTTACAGATGTGGAAATTGAGGCACAATGGGGAAGAGTAACTTGCCCTAGGCCATTCAAGCCCCAGGCGCATGTGCTAACTACTAACTACACTGCCTGTCAGTATTGAATGATTACATGTATTCAAAATTTACTAACCCAATATTCCAATAGGCAACCATTTATTGACAAGTATATTATAAAATCAGCTGTTCCATATATGTGTGCAAATATATTCAGCTAATGATTATGGGCCAGATCCTCAGCTGGTGTAAACTGGCACAGTTCCACCATAGTTGATCTAGCCAATGGCGTGTACATAACCTGAGGCCTGTCAGGTGCCCCCTTTTTCACCATGTCATTGTTAAACCTCTTGTTCTTACCTTCCTCGTCTGTCACAGCTATGCACTTCCATATGCACCCATGTGTTTCCTCTTGCTGTGTGTCCCCAACTCCTTCCACCCTGCCAGTGATGTCAGCCTCATCAACATGTTTCTCAGCTACTTAGACTTTCTTAAGCTGCTTAACAGAGTAGCTTTGTCAGAATTGCCATGGATCTTTCATGGCACAAGGAGAGTGAAATCTATATTGTGATGCACTGGCATTATCATAACAACTGTGGCAAGGCAAATTCGTGTAAGTAACTTTGTTTGTATTACTGGTGTTTCTTTAATAATTGCCAAATATTGTAGGTCTGCTCAGTAGTCTACAGTCTAACTAGAGCCAAAATAACATTATGATGAACAAGTCACTGATTGAGCCATTGTGTGTATTTCATAAAAATAGATCTAGCAGGATCAAAACCCTATGTAATGGTGGTGGTGACTTGGCAGCTGCCACATAGTGTCATTTCTGCTACTCTACAAACATTAAAAAACAGTGAAAATGAATGATGATCTCACACACACTACCTGGCGTAGTTAGGGTTGTCGTAAAAAGTGGTTTAAAAAAAATCTGGTGCCTTTGTTGGTCACATCTATGATAATGATTTGTCTAGACCAGAAGGTACAGGCACTGTCTTCCTAATGAGTGTGAGATGTCTTCATTTTGTTAATATAATTTTGGATGCCTTTCTTGTTTGGACTGTACTCTTAGACTTTAATATCATTTTGTCATAAATAATTGCCTTGCATTTACTTACCGACCTTTGGAATCAATCATTGAAATATGTTCTGTCATTATTACAGTAACACCTAGTGTACCCATTGTAGATAGGTGCTGTGCAGAGTAAAAAAAATAGTCTCTGCTCTGAAGAACTTAAAATCTTTAATTATACCCTCAGTGTTTGATGCTAACTTTATTCTCATCACAGCCCTTAAGTAACACAGTGTGATCAGCATCATCATTATTCTCTCTGACAATGACTATTAACATCTGACCTCCACTTCTCTCTTGTTGATATTCCTGTTTCTTCAAGATGTGGGAACAAACTCAGCCGTCTCTCTAAAACACTGAAGTGGCATGTAGCAGTTGCAAGCCTTTCTATCCAGTAATTAGGCAACTTTCAATAGGTTGTTTCCTCCTGATTTGTTACAGCAGATAATGGTTAACAACAATGGACCTTCTGGGACCAGCAGTTCAAAGTGTTAATCCTTTGGTGATGCTGATAATTTCCCTCTGGCTACCCAGTTTCTAGGCAACAACTAAGCAAATCATTCCCTTTCCTTTAATCATCACAGCGCACTAATGGCTTAACAGCACATCTGAAACATCACTGGGATGAACTGGATAACAGGGCAGAGCTACAGAGACGTCACTCTGCTTTCACCAAAGCATCTTTCTTCACCATTGTCATGTTCTCTGAAAGTTAGATTATTTCCCCATTGTTTTTTTGCAGCTCTTGGTTATATGTGGTTTCTTCAGTGTTTAGGACTGCACTTCATGTATTCTATCATTAGAAGTGTCAGAATTCCTTTCATCCTTCTAATCTTCCATCTTGTCTTCCTAACATTGCCAATTTTCTAATCACACAAAACTGAACCCCCTTTCCCCATCCCTTCTCTGAGGCCTTGCCTCCACTCACTCCATCCATCCTCCCTCCCTCTGTAGCTCACTCTCCCTCACTGAGCTTGGGCAGGGGGGTTGGAATGCAGGAGGAGGTGAGGGCTCTGGCTGGGAGTACAGGCTCTGGAGTAGGGGCCAGAAATAAGAGGTTCAGGGTGTGGGAGGGGACTCTGGGTTTGGGATGGGGGTAGGAAGGGGTGCGGGCTCTGGGGTGGGGCCAGGGATGAGGGGCTTGGTGTGCAGGAGGGGACCCTGGGCTGGAGCTGAGGCATTCGGAGTGCTGGATGGAGCTCAGGGCTGGGGTGGAGGCGGTGGTGTGGGCTCTGGGGAAGGGCCAGGGATGAAGGGTTTGGGGAGGCTCAGGGCTGGGGCAGAGGGGTTCAGCGTGAAGGAGGGGACTTAGGGCTGGGGCATGGCAGGGAGTTGGGATGTGGGCTTTGGGATGGAGTGTAGGTGCAGGAGGGGACTTAGGGCAGGAGGTTGCGGTGAGGGAGGGGAGTGCAGGCTTAAGCCGGGTGGTGCTTACCTCAAGTGGCTCCCTCAAGTGGCCAGCATGTACCTCCTAGGCAGAAGGACCAGGGAGCTCTGTGCGGTGCCTGCACCTGCAGGCACCACCCCTGCAACTCACAATGGCTGTGGTTTCCAGCCAATGGGAGCTGTGGAGCTGGTGCTTGGGAAGGGGGCTGTGTGCAGAACCCCCTGGCCACCCCTGTGTGGAGGAGCCAAACGTGGAGTCTGCTTCCAGGAACCGCACAGAGCCCGGGGCAGGCAAGGAGCCTGCCTTAGCCCTGCTGTGCCACTGACCAGACGTTTAGCAGCTCGGTCAGCACCAGGGTCCCTTTCAACCCAGTGTTCCAGTCAAAAACCAGACGCCTGGCCACCCTATGTCTTACCCTGACAACTTTTTGTGTCTGAATTGTTTTGCCTGTTTAGACTGTAAGCTGTTTGGGTCAGCTTACAGTCTCCCTTCTCTTTTATATAAGACAAGGTACATTGTTGGTGCTTAAACAATATTTGCAAGTAAACCATAGTCATGATCACTGCCCCCCGAGCTTGATCATCTCAAACATGCAATGGAGAGCTGCTTCCCAGTTGAGCAAAGAAATATTCACTTCTAGGCCATGGAGCATTTGCTTAATGCAGTGATGAGTAGCAAGTGGATACAATCTAGTGGTAGAGATAGGCCCTATGCCCTCCCACACAGCCACCAAATTTTGCTGTGTGACAGCATGCAAAGAAGCCCCTTGCAGAGCTGTGCTCCATGTACAACATTGGTGGGCATGATTTGCAGTGGCTCTCTCATGTTGGAATTGAACTGATCCCCTAACAGGCCCTTTCTGCACTTGCAGAGGACTAGGCAGAATTTGTATCCTTTTAAAATTTCTCATTGGTGCTTTTGTTTTTTTGGGGGGGAGCACTGGCCCTTAACATCAACATTCCCAGTTTGTTTTTCTTATAGCTCGCAGCATGATGTCTTGGAGAATGGGAGGGGGAAGTTAAATGGCAACTTTCAAAAGACAGCTATGCTGCTCTTTTTCAATAGAGAATTTAATTGTGCTTAAACTATTTTAATTTGAGGGAATACATATTTTATTTTACCTGCATAGTGAAAGAAGCTCGAGTTCTGAAAAGCATTTAAGCACACGTGTAAGTCCATTCCTATTCAGCAAAGCATGTAAGCATATGCTTATAAAACTTTGATATCAATGGAATTTTTCCATGTGTTTAATGTTAAACGTGTACTTAAGTGCTTTATTGACCCAGGTGCACCAATAGCAAACAGTTGATTAGTGGTGATTTTCTTCATGTTTTAAAAGTGATTGATTACCATAATAAAATACTTTCAGTGTGTAAAGCGACCTTTCATTAAGGATATTTTATTTTAAAAAATGTACTATCAGAAATACAACCATTTGTCAGAAAAATATTGACTACTATGTATACCTAGGGTAAAACAAAATGTGGTGGAATAACACGCATGAAAATGAAAAAGTGAGACCATATGCACTTGATAAATCCGCTATTTGACAATACTGTATGCATTTCAGCTCCAGGCTCTGGACAGAGTACTCCAGGAGGAAACTTATATAGTTAGCTTATGACATCTTTGGTGCCTGGTTAAAAGGCTTCAACGTTAAAATGAAATGACAAAAGCAAAATTGTTCTTTGTACTACTGCAGAATATTACTTCAAATATCTATCTTAGAGGGTTACAGTCCCAGTTACCCCAAAATTTTGCCTCCTAATATAAGGAGTCTTTTGCAGCCTTTATATTTTCACTGTTCTATCCTTCTGTTGCATTATTATTATTAAAGGTGTCATTGCAGTTACCTGGTTTTAGACCAAAGAATAGGATGACAAAAAGTGGCAACAAACACTGATTTAATTTAAATTTCAATGGGTTAGAGATGTTGTAACGAGTCGGGACTCACCGCCCTGGCACCTCCTGCTAGACACTTCTGGGAATTAGCTCATTTCCAGTGGAGCGCCCCCTCCTGGTGGTGTCCTGTCCATTGTTCTGCCCTCTGTCGGCGTCTCTGGACCCGTGTTGCTCCCTGCTGAAGAGGACGCTGCCCTCCGGCAGTGCCCCTCAGTCCATCTGCATCCCCTTCCGGGGATCGATCGTCAGCAGTCCTCCAGTCAAGCCTTCATTTGCAACCACCCGCCCTCAATGTCTAATCCCTCTCGGCAGGGATCTGGCGTGGTCCGTAATGGCCAGTGACTGGATGTACTGCAAGGAGGAAAGGGGGGGTGGGGGACCCAGGCCCGCCCTCTAGTCTGGGTCCCGACCCAGGGACCCTCTGGCGTTAGCCTTGCTGCGGTGCTAGTCTCCCCCTTGGAGACTGACCTTCTCCCTTCAAAGCCCTGGGACAGACTGACTGCTCCTGCTCTGGGCAGTCTTTATATACCCCTGAGCCTGGCCCTGATTGGCTGTCTGCAATCTGTGCCCTGATTGGCTCCCTATAAGTCCTCTTTTAATTGGCTCCTGGGCTGTGCAGGCTCCGTGGCCTGCCCCAGCCCACTCTCCCAAGGAGTGGGGCAATCCACCCCACTACAGATGTGAAAAAATAAAATGGAGAAAAGGTGCAATGAAAAATTGCTAGTCAAAGTTCACTTAATACTGGAGGCTCAGCAATATATGACCAAAACTACTAGTTAGCCTATGCACACTGAAATCAGCAGGCTTTGCACACTTCTGCTGAAAATGGCTTCAGCCTCCTTTCTAGAAAAGTAGGGTGATGGTTGATTGATCCCCTAGTTATAGCAATTCTCAATTAAAATTAAAAATCTTCATTAACATGCATTTTCATGTTGGTCTGAGAAGACCCAGCTGCCTTTTTTCTGGTTCTGTATGTTATAAGGGGATATTATGTTCATAAAGGACTTTGAGATCTCCAGCTACAACTGCTGTATAAAAGCTCTATATTTTTGCTACTACTACTACTATCCAGTTGCGTCCTTCAGCCTCCTGAAGGAGAATGCCCATTTGGTCATTTTCTTGCATGACCTTCACCGTTATACATTATTTAAATGTATTTATTACAGTAGTGTCTAGAGACTGCAAACAGGATCAGGGCCTTATCATACTAGGTGTGAAATGCTGTACAGACATAATACAAGTGAGCGAACACTATCAGGCCTTCTGTTTTGTACCAAGAGTTAAGCATGGGTACACTACACTTGTTCTCAGGCTCTCAGACCCAAGTATCAGTAGTTTTGCCTGCATTTGTAGCTGACATTTGACGATCTCCAGCTCTCCCATCTTGTTTAGTTTATGAATCATTTGTGATGGCAGAGTTTCTTATACATTATGGGACCATTAAAGGCAGCTTCTCCAACCTAGCCTTCGACAAAATATGTTCTCCTTAGGTGAGCCTAAAAGCCTTAATCAATATTTATACTTATACAGTCACTATAGGTATCACAGAGACACATATCAATTACTTTTTTAAATTAGACCAATACGTTTTGTCAATTTCATCAGCACAAATTATATTCTCTGCATTAAACAGACATATAAATTCACCTGTTCTTTCATTCATTTATCTATCCCTTTCATTTTAATCCTGACTGCTCAAATTCAAGTAAAAATACTTTCCCTTCTTCCCAAATACCCATATGCCCCCTAAATACATGGTTTCTGTGATAAAAAGCCAACCAAAATAAATGAACTTGCACCATTATGCATGGCAGAGCAACATAACACCACTGGGCCCAATTCACTAAATTTTAATACACCCTTTATGCAACTTCACACTCAGATAACAAGAAATTTATACACTCAAAGTGACTTGTATATCCAAACTGTATAAATCTTCTCTCTTTGTCTATAAAAGACTCCACACTCACTACATGCATCCTCATCTAATATGTGCCTCCAGGGTACATGAACCACAAAACGAGGCAGGGTTGGCTAAAAAGAACTTTCCTTTGTGGGCACTATTACTTACTGAAGTAAAAATTCTAAAAATGTTCCCAGATGTGCCAGCTGTAAATTAGAGCAGTTAAGAGCAGCATTAAGCAACTATTCCGTTAACCCTGCTTTACCTCCAGTATCTCAAGTCATATATCACTTTTCCTATAAAAGAGAATAAATGAAAGATACCTAGACCTTCGTCTAGTTTAGGACCTGAAATATATATATCAGACCAAACTGAATTAACTTTCCTTGCTTAATAATCAAGCCTAGTGCAAGGTTACCAATGTTTTATGTTCAATTCAAAACAAAGAACATTGCCAAGCAGTGCTTCAGTTAGAAAAATAGGAGTAATATTATGTACTGTGATTCAGACAGGGGCTTGAACCTGGGTCTCCCACATACTAGGTGAATACTCTAATGCGAAGGGGTGGGCCACTCACTGCTAAAATGGTGCTGCCTCCTCGCAGTTGGGGATTAGCTGAGTCAACCTGAAAACCCTCCGAACACTACACACCATCAGTTTCTCCCTCACATTGCCACTCTCACAATCACTGGCAGGGAAACCTAGACCCACCCTCTACTCCATGTTCCAGCTGAGCTCAGCAGCCAAGCTTTGTTCCCTGCACCTTACTACCTTCTCCTGAGCTGCTTACATACCTCCTAGCCTTCCCTACTCCTCTGGGTTTGCCAGTCTCCTCACTCCCTCCTCTCTGGAACAAACTTTAGGCAACTCCTCTTTGCAACTCCCGCCCCTTTCCTTCCAATTTCCTGTGTTGTGTTGAAGCCCCACCTGTGCCTCACGGTGAGCTTCTCTCTAATTAGCTGCCTCCAGCCCAAGGCTCCCCTCTTTGCAGCCTAATAACTGATTGGGCCCATTCCTTTTAAAACAACAACATAAATTTGAAGCCCATTGGTTAAGCTTTGCATAGTACACTAACAGAGCTGTGTTTAAAAAGAATGTATATTGAAAGTGGAAGTCTACAGACCAAAAAATGGATTTTCAAGAATTAAAATATCCTCATAAAGGGAGGAATCGATGACAGGGTATGCAAGGCAGAAAGGGGTGGAGACCAATGCATTAGCAAATGGTGTCAGCTTGGAAAGGAAGTAATCCGCCCCTGTTAAGGGGCTGTCCCAAATTATTTCCCCCTTGTAGTAAATGGAAGCAGGGAAGGAATTGTGACTCTCTTCCTTCAAAAGTTTATTCCAATGTATATTGTAAGATTGTGGCATCAAAATATTCTATTCAAATCTCAGACTTCTGCTGTCCCCAATCTTCTCAGATGACTGTGATTCAGAATCTGGTGCTGGATCTATATTGGAAATTTGTGCATGGTACCTACGTCTATAATGAACCAAAGGAAAAAGCATCTGCACCAATCTTTTCATCTCCTAGCTCGGGAATTTTGAGTGTCTCAATTGATAGGGCTCTGAGTGTTCCAGCTTGGGTCCATTTCTTTTTGAAATACATTTCTGCTCTAGAATATATGCCTTATTTTTTTGGGGGAGTGGGGGTATATGAATGTTTTTTACTTATAACTATAGTTCTTTGACATGGCTCTGCATATTCATACTTATTTTTCTACCACCTAGTGCTGCCAGGAACCTTTCTTAGAATGCTTGAATGCCCACTTCTACCCCTCTGTTCAGCATCTCTGAACACTCTGGGGAGGCTATATAAGGTAGTGAAGCACCCTCTACCACCTCAGTTCCTTCCACTGCCAATCCACAAACACAGAATAAAGGGTTCTAAGAATGAATGGAAGGTGAGTGGGAAATGTGAATGTGAGGAGCCATCTAGAAGAATTCCAGTTACCTTCGATTCATCTTCGAGTGGCTCTGCATATTCCCACTTATGGGGAGTTTGATAAACAGTGCTGAAAATAACCTGGAGGAAACAGCCCTAACTGACTAGAGTGAAGCATGAGTATACCAAATCTAGCAACAGCCCTTGATGCCAAATTGAGAGCATAATGTTTAGTAGAAGTGTACTCAGAAATCCAGATTACAGCCCTGAAAACCTCAGGAAAGGAACTTGATTAAGGCAAAATGACATACCAGGGTACAATCTAGACTAACAAGTAGCTGTGTCATCCCTGCCCTGTAACCTGGAGTGCCCTTTACAATGCCTTGCTGCTTACAAACAGCCTCCAGTATGTAAGTTACTCCCAGTTATGTCTGTGTGCCGCAGCCAGTCAGCCACACCTTGGCTCTTACCAGACTTAAAAATTACCTCAGTCCTAGATTTCCACCCAGAAACATGTGTCCTATATTGCCCAGCCCTCTTTGTACTGTACAACTATATTACGGCCATTATTCTTTTAAGGGAATAATATGCACAGAACTTGTTACTCCAAATGGAGTTACCCAGACACTTCAATTTGAACACACTGGATTAGACAAAACAGAACAAAAATGTACTAACTACAAGGAGATAGATTTTAAGTAAGTACAAATAATGAGGCATAAAAGTCAAAAATAGTAAAAAGAAAAATAAAGATAAAATGCCTACTGTTGCTACACTTAACTATATTAGATTCAAAGCAAAGTTTTCTCAACATATGCTTTCAGCAGTTTTACTGACCAAATTCTGTAGGTAAAGACTATCCACCAGAGTCTACCTGCTTCTTTTGTCTCTTACGGTACAGTGAATGCAACAGGCAGATTGAGGGGTGTGTGTGTGTAGGGGTGTTTGTCCCTCCTTTTTTATGTTTCAGTCCCCCTCTTGAAAAACATTTCATCTGAGAACCAGGAGCCAGAGTTTATGTGGAAAGATATTCCTTGCTGGTTTTCCCCTCCTGTTTGAACTTCCTGCATCTTCCCTTCCTGCTTGATGACTCTGTTTACTGCTTAAATGTAAATTAAGCAGAGCACATATTCCTTTGTTTAGGATAGACCTGCTTGCCAACTTCTGTCTGGGCAGAGGGGTGAGGTTTGGAACATGTATTAACATCAGACAGGAGAATACCATTATTTCACATACAATGTTGCCACACGTGTTTTATTAGGACAATACTGACCAGCAAATTACTAGTTTTCAAATGACACTTTCTACAAACATAACAATGGTATAGGGTGTGAACAGAGGGGTACAATTTGTCACGGAAAGCAAATGACACTGCCCCAGGTTTGCTGGAATGAGATTGGATATTTGTAGGTACAGAAATTTCTGCTAACATGCAGCATTCAACAATACATTGTTTAATCTGTCTAGGAATTGTATGGTCCATGTAATTTTTAGCATAAAATACAAATAATCTAGATACTTTTAGAAAAATTTTACTTATGTTTAAATAATATGAAGAGCTCTTCTTGCATCCAAAGTCTGTAAAACAAGGTTTCCTCTTACTTAGTATGCAGCCTTGGAAAAAATACTGGCAAATTAATTGTGTGATGTAAAATTCAGAAACTGCTTTTGGCAAAACCTGGGATTAGGCATAAGAACAATCTTGTCTTTATGAAAACATGTAAATGGTGGGTTGGCTATTAAGGCATTTATTTCACTCATTCTTCTAGCTGATGTTATGGCATTAATGAATGTCATCTTGAGAGAGAAATAATACAAAGAACATTCAGCTAAAGGGTTTAAAAGGTAGCTTCATGAGTGTAGTTATGACCAAATAAAGATTCCAAGGAGGGACAGGGTTCTTCAAAATGGGATGCATATAAGGTAATCCCTTCAGAAACTGTTTAACTGTATTATGCACCAACAGCAATCTGCCAAAACATGGTAAGCTGAAATGGCTGCCAAATGAGCTTTCAAAGATGGGTTAGATAACGTCTCAGTTTTTAAGTATATTACATATTTTAAAATACAAGGTATGGAAGCTGAGACAGGAGAATCAGATTTTCCCTGCCTCCAAACCACAATTCTGGACTATTTCCACTAACAGCAGTTCCTCACAGACAGTTTGCTAGAATTAAGCAGTACATTCTGCATCAACAAGAAGTATGAGTGTTGAAGAGTAGATAGAATCAAAGTCTGATTGCCCAGGCTGTTTAGGTGAAGGGAAAAGTGCATAGAAGGCCCCTATTACAAAGCAGAAGGAAAGCATCTGAGATGGATTAACTGTTTCTTCCTGCTCTCTAGAAGAAGAAGTGACACTTTCTGTTGAACCACTTACCAAACAGGTGTACATCTGGTCAACCTCAACTGGAAAAGGTGCTCTGAATCACCAGATCCTTCAGGGACTATTTGTACATTTGAGAACTATCCTGCTGAGAAGAGCTGCAGTCACACTGTTCTCTCCTGCTAAATGCAGGGCCATTGGGTGAGTGTTGTGGAGTTTACACCAATCCCATGAGCTGATTGCCTCTGCACATAGTTGAGCTGAGTCAGCACCCCCATGTTTCTTGATATAATATTTAGCAGAAGTATTGTACATGACTACTTGAACAACCTTCCCATGTATGTGAGGGAGGAACTGAGGCCAAAATGAATGGCTCTTAACTCCAACATGTTTATGTGCAAACCTCTTTCCTGAGAAGTCTGGCGACCTTGAACTGTAAGATGACTCAGATATGCCTCCCACAGCCATTGTTTGATGCATTTGAAGTTAAATGGTGAAGAGGGATTGAACTGGATGATGCTGAGGACATTTGGTCCGACTGCCACCATGTCAATGGGTCCAGAATGTCTCGAGGCGTGTTGACTAATATTTGAAGACTGTCCAGGATTGCCCGAGACATCCATTACTGCATTGGCCTCATTCTGAGATGCCCAAAGGGAGTCATGTAAGTAGTAGCTGCTATGAGACCCAAGAAGAAAAATTACTTTCTGAGTCCGACATATTTGAATGTTTAAAACATATTGCATTATTTTTAAAAATCAGTCCTGTTTGCTACCAAGTCCAATAAAGAATCAAGAATAAAATTATTTCAGTTTGACAGAGACTTGACTTTCTGATGTTCAGAAGCAGCCCCAGGTTGCCAAAAAAGGTTGTGGTATAAGTGATCATTGTGAACAATATCCTTTAACTTCCAGATGTGGGTAACCAAAAAAGACCTTGCTTTATCAACCACTACCACAGAGAGGCACTCTGTAAATACTCCTGGAGCTGTGAACAGGCTAAAGGAAATGCCTTTAACTGGAAATGGTGTCCCATCACCATGAAGCAAAGGTACTTTCGCTGACTATATCAGAGAGAAATAGGAAAGTGTACATCCATTAAATGAGTCATGAACCAATCCCTAGTTTGAAGGCAAAGAGATTATGGAGGTCAAGGTCATGTTAAAGTATGGAACCGAAACTACTGAATGTATTCATTCAAGTTCCTTAAATCTAAAATTGGATAAATCTTCCCATCCTTTTTTAATACCAGAAAGTATCTCTAATAACCCCCTGACCTCTCTAGTATGTGGTTACCTCCCCGATAGCCCTGATCAGAAGCGATCACTGCATACCTGACAGTAGAATAGCTTCATGAAATGTTTCCCTGAAAAACGAAGGTTGAGGGAATTGAAAGGGGCTAGTTTCTCAAACTGAATGGCATCACCCTTTTCTATAATTCCGAGGACCATTTGGCCAGTGTAATAAGCCTCCACTTGCTGTTTGGAGACTAGCCTGTCTCCAAACAGAGGAAGGGAAGGACCCTTGCCTATTGCTTCTTGACTACGAATCCTCATGTCAAATCTGAGGCCTAGTGCTCAATAAAGAAAATAGGGAGGAAGCAGATTGTTTATATTTAGGCCTCAATTTTAAAGACATTGTCCTGTGTTTGCTCTAGAAAGATGTAGTCTGCTGATTTTGTTGCTTACATCTTTGATTTGATGAAAAATAAGCAAAAGAAAGACTGTGAATAATACTGTCTCAATGGAGAGAAGGAATAGGTCTCCCCCAGCAGAAGAAAATCAAGCCCAAAGAGCAGGACTTCAAGCTTTCATCTTTTCACTGAAAAGACCATCCCCTTTGAAGGGGAGATCTTCCACCTTAATTCTAGTATCCAGAGCCAGAAAAGAGGAATGAAGCCAAGCATGTCTCAGATAAACTGCAGAAGCCAACACTCTGGCAGAAGAGCCTGAGGCCCTGGTCAAATGAAGCCCTGAGAGCATGCTTTGCCACATTTTGAAGCTGGAAACAACCTGGGTTTTAGCCTTGGAGCCATAGGGACCCTTTCAGAATCTGATGGATCTGAAAAATCTGCCATGTGGGATCTGGCTCTGCTAACAGTGGCCATCTTCTCCTTTACTGTTTTCTTTGGAACCAACACACCTAGAGTCAATAACATGTTTCTTGGTTCTGTAGCAAGCGGTCTGCCTTTCTCCAACTCCTGACTGCCTAAACAGCAGGATCCATAGTCATACCCAACAAAAGTTCTGATTTCCTGGAACTTTTAAGCTGCTTTGACTTGCTGGAAGAAGATATTAGACCCAATGAATGCCTTGAGGGTTTAGCCTCAAAGGTCTGCTTAAAGAAAAGCACCTGCAATCTGTTCTGCCTCTTCTTGCAAGCTCTGGGGTTGAAAGTCCAACGGATGGAATACCCAGAAGGAGAGTGGCCCTCTTCCATGCACTTCAGGCACCTAACATGGTCATCCAAAGCCTGGAAGACAGCTGGACATTAAGCACTTCTTTTTATTCACTTCTACCCTACCCTGGAACTGAGATACTAGCTAATTTAACTATCTATACCAGGGGTAGGCACAGGGCCGGTGCTTTCATTTAGGCGCCAGCAGTATGTGGGGGGCGGCAGGCAGCTCCTGTGGAGCTGCCGCAGGCATTTCTGTGGACAGTCCGCCAGTCCCGTGGCTCTGGTGGAGCTGCCGCAGGCATTTGGGAATACTAAAAGTATGTGCTGAATTGCTCTGCTGAAGCTGGGCCTGAATTTCCAAGATGACCCACCACTTTCTCACTAGAGAGTCCTGTATAAACTAATCTCTTACCTGATCCTTTCACACTGCTTTGCTTTTTATAGAGAAATTTCATAGAGAATGTCTAAGCATGAGATGGCTACTCTCTACGGCTAAACAACATTGTAACTTCCATCTTCAAGCCATTATTTATGCTGACTTTCTGGCAGTTAAACTAATGACTTAGTAGATGGATTTGTCAGGCTGCTCCACGGGGATTTATGTGGACTATGCTGCACTGTGCAGGTAAAGAAACAATGTACTACAGCAATATGAAAAAATAAAATACAGGAAAGAAAGAAAGAGAAAAACTGATGGTAAAGGAAACATTTAATTGTACTAAACAGCAGTAGTATGGTAAGGAAAGAGACAATAGTATCAGGAGTTAATTGCATCATTATTGGTGATATTGTCCAACTGAATCTGACGATACACCATATCTGAATTCCTATGGCATTTCCAACTGGAAACAATGCTTTACAGTAATGCAACTCAGTGGTAGCTCTCTAATACAGACATGATTGTGGTAACCTTAACTTTGAACTTCCTGACATTTGGTTCTTTCAGGTCTGAGTTTTAACCCTCTATTAATATAGTTTTTGAAATGAACATAATTGCATTTTGACAACTTCTATAATTATTTGATAGTCTCTGGGGAAGACCTGAGCATCCCTTACTGAATCACACTGATTAGAATAATCAAATAGTTCTTATTTGAACCTTGTAGGAATCTGAGTGAGAACCTCTTCATTATCGCATCTTTTGCTTGAAACCTTTTAAAGAACTATTGGCACTTTGAATAAATCCTGCATCTTAATGACATCTTCATGAATATTAATATAGCGGCACTGTGAGGACTTCAGATCATGTTGATTTTGTTGATACATTCTGTCACAGAAATATACTGAAATATGGATTTTAAAATAAAATCATTTCTGGATTACTTTGAGTTCCTTAGGTGTTTTTAAGTTAAAACATGAATTCAGCTTGTGTGTAAATGTTTAAAATTGAATCAATTTCTGTTTATTTTTATTATTGTATAATACAGTCAAATTTATTCTTGTTCATATTTGTTAAAGGCCCTTTGAGAAAGCCCATGCAAAGCTAGGTACCAGGCCTTGCAATGAGTTTGCACTCCCTGCACAACTTCTCTGCATCCAGCCCTCAGCTTGTGCAGTAGAAGTGCATCAGTTTGGCCACCAGGAGATTTCCAGGCCCACAGAAGAGGAGACTAGATTTGATTCTAAAGACAAACTTCTGGCCTATCTTGTTTGAATGTACAGGAAGGGAGAGAGAACATGGAATGTAATTCCCCAGAATGGACTTGCTCAGCTGAGAACAGAATAAGGACCTAGAGCTCCCTTGCACATTAGTGGGAACACTAGCCAATCCAGAGGTGGTCATAGCTAGTTGGTTTGGGTATGTGACCAGGCCTCTTGCAACCTTATAGACATGTTACAATCAGTAGGATGCACTGGGGGAAGCATTTGCTTTTCCTTTGTAGCAGTAATAAGGTGCATTCCAGAGCAGTGTGGTGTACAGACAAGATGGCTCAAATTAAGTTTTTCATTTTTGGCCCTTAACAACAGTATAACTACATCAGCTCAAAATATTCTACTGGAGTTAGCAACAAATGTCAAGCAAACATTGTGCATAATATGGCTCCATGCAGGCATAGGTTTCTATCTGCATGAATCCAGTTGCAGGATCAGGGCCACCAAGGCAGTTAACTAGTTGACCATCATATACACTGTACCATATAGTTAAGCAAAGATCAAATGTTAGATTATGAGGAGAGGAAACAGGTCTGGAGATGTAGGCTATAGGACTTAGAAATATATATTATTTATTTTTTGTATTAGCAAAATTTCTACAAGCCCTAGTCATGGACCAGAATCTCTTTGTGCTAGGTGTTGTACAAACATAGAACAAAAAGATGCTCTCTGTCTCAGGGAAGTTGCAATCTATGTATTAGACAAACACAACAGATGAAGACTGGAGGAGTAGAAGGAAACACTGAGACTATATTGACCAGCGTGCTAGGCTGGAGACAGTACACCAGCAGCTTCACTATATTAAAGATTTTTTATGGGCATCATAGCAAAGGAAGGCTTTGAAGAAAGATAAGGAGGTAATTTTGCAGCTGGTCATGGGGTGTTCCTCCCAAGAGTGAAAGGCAGCATGGAAGAAGCACAAAGGTGCTTGTTTGAAATTTTAACAAGTGGGCAATTGAGGCTGGCATTGTTGGCTGATCAGAAATGGGCATTGACATCCCAACAATGAATGAAAAATGGTAGAGTGGGGTATCTCATGATAGTAAAGACAAGCAGTTTATGTTTGATACAACACAGAAGGGAGAGCCAGTGGCGATACTCATAGAAGCATAGCACTAGCAGGACCTCAAGAGGTCTTCTATTCCCAGTCCCCTGCACTCAAGGCAAGGCTAAGTATTATATAAACCATCCCTGACAGGTGTTTGGTCCAACCTGCTCTTAAAAATCTACAATGATGGACGTTCCACAATCTCCCTAGACAATTTATTCTAGTGCTTACCCACCCTGACAGTTAGGAAGTTTTTCCTAATGTTCAACCTAAACCATCTGGTTGCAATTTAAGCCCATTGTTTCTTGTCCTATCCTCAGAGGTTAAGAACATTTTTTCTCCCTCTTCCTTGTAACAACCTTTTATGTACTTGAAAACTGTTATGTCCCCTCTCAGTCTTCTCTTCTCCAGACTAAACGAACCCATTTTTTTCAATCTTCCCTCTTAGGTCATATTTTCTAAACCTTTAATAATTTTTGCTGCTCTTCTCCCTGACTTTCTCCAATTTGTCCACATCTTTCCTGAAATGCGGCATCCAGAGCTAGACACAATACTCCAGCTGAGACCTACTTAGTATGGAGTAGAGCAGTCTTGCTTACAACACTCCTGCTAATACATCGCAGAATTATGTTTGCTTTGTTTGTAACACTGTTACACTGTTGACTCATATTTAGCTAATGAGCCACTATGACCTCAGATCACTTTCCACAGTACTCCTTCCTAGGCAGTCATTTCCCATTTTGTATATGTGCAACTGATTATTCCTTCCTAAGTGGAGTACTTTGCATTTGTCCTTATTAAATTTCATCCTATTTACTTCAGACCATTTCTCCAGTTTGTCCAGATAATTTTGAATTTTAATCATATCCTCCAAAGCACTTGCAATCCTATTTGCCTTGGTATCATCTGCAAACTTTATAAGTGTATTCTCTGCGCATTATCTAAATAATTGATTAAGATCTTGAACATAATTGGACACACAACTGATTCCAGTGGGGCCCTATTTGATATACCCTTCCAACTTAACTGTGAACCACTGATAACTACTCTCTGGAAATGGTTTTCCAACTCCTTATGCACCCATCTTGTAGTAGCTCCATCTAGGTTGCATTTCCCTAGTTTCATTATGAGAAGGTCATACTAGGTAGTATCAAAGCCTTACTAAAGTCAAGCTATACCACATCAACCCTTCTCCCCATCCACAAGTCTTAATATGCTGTCAAAGAAAGTTATTAGGTTGGTTTCACATGATTTGTTCTTGACCAATAGTCTATGCTGACTGTTACTTATTACCTTATTATCTTCTAGGTGTTTGTAAATTGATCGCTTGATTATTTACTCTATTATCTTTCTGGGTACTGAAGTTAAACTGACCAGTCTGTAATTCCCTGGGTTGCCTTTATTCCCCTTTTTATACATTGGCACTATATTTGTCCATTCCCAGTCCTCTGTAATATCGCCCATCTTCCACGACTTTTCAAAGATAATTGCTAATGGCTCAAATATCTACTCAGTCAGCTCCTTGAGTATTTTAGGATGCATTACATCAGACCCTGGTGACTTGGAAACCTCTAACTTGTCTAAGTAATATTTAACTTGTTCTTTCCCTATTTTAGCCTCTGATCCTACCTAATTTTCACCGGCATTCATTACGTTAGACATCCAATTGCTACGGAACCATTTCTGCCATTTCCACATTTTCTGTTATTGTCTTTCCCCTCTCATTGAGTAATGGACCTACCATATTCTTGGTCTTCCTCTTACTGCTAATGTACTTGTAGAATGTTTTCTTGTTA
Organism: Chelonoidis abingdonii; assembly: GCF_003597395.2. NCBI lineage: Eukaryota > Metazoa > Chordata > Testudines > Testudinidae > Chelonoidis > Chelonoidis abingdonii. The sequence goes on from NC_133774.1 coordinate 78,269,787, forward strand.
CCCTTTATGTCTCTAGCTAATTTAATCTCATCTTGTGGCTTGGCCTTTTTAAATGTGTCCTTACATACTTGTGTTAATTGTTTATATTCATCCTTTGTAATTTGACCTAGTTTCCACTTTTTGTAGGATTCTTTTTGAGTTTCAGTTCACTGAAGATCTCCTGGTTAAGCAAGGGTGGTCTCATGCCATACTTCCTATCTTTCCAACACAGTGGGATAATTTGCTCTTGTGCCTTTGAAAATGTCTCTTTGAAAAACTGCCAACTCTCTTGAACTGTTTTTTCCTTAGACTTGCTTCCCAATGGATCTTACCTACAGACTCCCTGAGTTTGCTGGAGTCTGCCTTCTTGAAATCCATTTTCTTTATTGTGCTGTTTTCCCTCCTACCATTCTTCAGAATCATGAACTCTACCATTTCATGATCACTTTCACCTATGCTGCCTTCGACCTTCAAATTCTCAACCAGTTTCTCTCTATTTGTCAAAATCCAAGCTAGAGCAGCCTGCGTCCTAGTGGCTTTCTTTGCCTTCTGAAATAAAAAATGGTGTCCAATGCATTCCAAGAACTTATTGGATAATCTGTGTCCTGCTGTGTTATTTTCCCAACAGATGTCTGGGTCTCCCATCAAACCTCCCATCAAGTCTCCCAAACCACCAAGTCCTATGCTTTGGATGATTTTGGTAGTGGTTTATAAAAAGCATCATCCATGTAAAGAGATGGGGTGATATATTCAAAGGGATGGGAAATGATACAGGAGCTTGAGAAAGAAATACTTGCTAGAAAATCAGAATATGTGGAAGTCAGTAACCTGGTAGTATAGACCTATAAGGCTACAAAGCTGATATATATGCAAGAGACTGGGAAATCCTGGAGACCTTTGAAAAATAATAAAATAATAATATACCATAATAATCTTCACTTATATAGTGACACAACATGTAATCAACTCCTCCTACTTGAAGGGATATAGTGCTGAAAGGTACTTAGTGCTATCAGTTGCAAAAATAAAAGGATACAAGGTTCTCTTTAAAACAGAGAATGAAAATGATGGAGTAAAATTAGATCTGAAAAGTTCCATAAAGCTGCAACAGCAAAGGAGAGAAAAACCTATGGAGATCAGTATTACATTAAGAACAAACAAATTTGAACTTACTAGGCTGAGTCTTAAAACATGTTTCTTCTAGGGCAAAAAATCTTTCAGTGCAGATGAAGGCATCACTGTCATTGGTAAATAAATGATGAAAGTCTCCTATGCTTTTAACCGATAACCACTCTAATTAGTTATGCAATGATCAATGTGCTTCCAGAAAGGAGATGTCTAAAACACACTTGGAAACACTGTAAACAATTTTGGATTTATACAGTATGAACACAAAAGAATTTCTTAGTGTAATATGTCATCAGTCGTCTTGAATAGGCAATAAAGTCTGGGATGCTATATATTTTCTGCTTGTGGAATTAAAACAACAAATATTCCTGTAAAGTAATCCCAGCCACATGTACAATGTAGAAGTGACTTGTTCATAATTAAATTTCAAACTCTACTCTAACCATATCCCAGGACATGTAAAATGCATTACAAATTCAGGATAGGATTTATCAAAACAAGTAATGTGCAACAGGGAATCCACAGATTTCAGCCTAGGATTTGAACTAGTTACCAGAATTATGATTTTTTATGAATGTGGAAAATTAGCTCTTTCGCTTTAAATTAGACTTGCAATTTATCAGAATCATGCCAGAGTCTAGACTGAATGTCACATAATACTTCTCTGACCTATACATAATAATGTTACTCTCAGAATTGAAATTTGAGTGTGACTTTTAAAAGAATGAAATCAATAACATCAATATGTAATTAAAATCAATAATAGGCTAAGTGCTCAATCTTAGAGACTGGCAGTAGTGAAGACTCAGATTGTTGCTATTTACATATTATTTGACAGTGATTTAACAAGTAATCACTCAGCCACACTGGAACTAATGCATGAAATTTCTTTTTTATTACATGTAATTTCCTTTGGGGTTTGCTAGCTCCTGGAACACTGAACGGAGCCTCTAAGGGTCCTACCCTCTGGCTTCAGAACCTCCAGACACTATTTCTCAGCCTGCTTAGGGCCTTTGGCAGGTGTCTACAAAAGCCAGTAAACAGCTTCAGATGGAGTGATTATATAGATATTTTGCTGGACCAGTGACAAGCCAGGCATGCTCATTCCCCAGTGGGAGAGGACAGCCTGACTCAGAGAAACAGGGACTAGTTTTGGTTCCAAGTTTTGGGCTGTGTGAGTTTGGAGCTGAGAAGGGCAGCGTAGCCTGGTGCGTCCCTAATCAACTCCTGCTCACCACACCAACTGAGACTGAACTACTGTGGGATTTAATATGTGAATGGGAAGTGCCAACCTTGCAGTGACCAGCAATCAGGGATCCAGAGAACCATTCCCATGCAGGCTACCTACAGTCCAGTGAGATCTCCACAGAACCCCGGACCAGAAGCCAGGAGAGGAGCCTGCCCCCGCCGAAGGTTGAAAACACTTTTAAAAGGCTCCTTTCATTTTCTTTAAACTGGTGAACATTTGCAGTGCTGCTGCACCTATCTCTGGACTCATCCTAGGCATTCCATCTACCTGGGAAGGTGCCAGGGAGGGAGCTGGGGATTGTGAATGGTGGGAAGCAAGGAATTTGTTATATTGTTGATTTTGTTAGCATTTTACTTCAACCCTTTTTTCTCTGGAGCATTTGTTTTCTGTCCCCAGTAGAGTCCCTTATGTTATTTTGGTCTTTTGGTATGTGACATTTCAGGAGTGGGGCTTGTATTAATGTAGTGTGGTGTTTATGTTCTGGGTTATATTAGTTGTTAATGGAATAGTATTAGTCATTTTCCCAAGGATTCACATCCCTTCTGACTCAGGCACAGAGGAGTCATCTTGGCTCGAGGCATTGGGTGCTAAAATAAAGAATCCAGAACTCAACCTATGTGAGGAGAAGGAAGAAACCACTCTGATTAGCAAGCACCAGAAAGAAGGATTGAGCCATGCTTTGGAGGAGGGGCTGTATATAATTTTACCAACAGTTCAACTGAAAGCTTTACTTAGAGCAATAAAATTTCCTCCAGGCACAGTACCACCCTGTTCACTCATTAATCCATTAATAGGCTGATCAAAGGCCCCATGAGGCTGGTGAAAAAAATTGCTATTGATTTCAGCAGTCTTTGGATCAGGCCCTAAAATCCACAGAACGAGTAGAAAACTCTCTGAAAAATCAGTTCTCCAAATTGTCCTCTTGGGGTGAGTGGATTGTCTACCACAGAAATGAGTTGGGGGCCTGTCCTCCCCCCAACCTGATGGAGCCTCATGAAAGCAGGCATCCATATGGAAGCCTTGTGCTTCTCTCCCTGTAGAGGCCTTTATCTGTGGGGCACCTCACACCACTCCATTAAAGCCACGTTAGCAAAGATTCCCCTTATCCTTGCCAGCTTCAAGAACCTATGTGCGAAAGGGACTGTATTACTTTGTAGACAGAGCTCCAAGAGTCTGGGGCAGGGGGTGGGGAAGATGATGTACGTTTCTCTGATTCATCACTTCCTCCACCTATCTCATCCTTTCTGCACTCCCTTTGTCCACTGGATCTGTGTGGGGGCTGGATTAGAGAACCTCCTTCTGTGCATATTCAGATTAAGGGGGGCAAAAACTTCCCCTCTGCCCCAAGTAACTTGCAGTTATCCATTGACACAATTAGATTAGACACCTATATTTCGAGGTCATAAAGCAGGGGTCCCTGGCTCAAAAATTCTATTATTTCATGTAACTGATGCATTTAACTTTGCCAATGTATTTGTCAGCTTTGTTGAGAATGGAGACACCTTTGGATTAACATACGGGTAGCTCCTTTGAAGACCACTTGTGAAGTTCAACTGTGCAAAGTGTGGCTGTCAATTTACTGAACAAGGATCTTTACAAACTTGTATATTGCATCAGTGGTCCAAAAACATTACTTTCTTCCAAATTGTTTCCAGGTGACTCCATGATCTTGTTCTATGAAGTCTTAGATGCTTTAAGCTGTGGCTAGCCTATTGATAACTGTTGCCCAAAGCAAAGAGCATATTGTTGATTCAGCCAGCTTTCAGAAAGTTTAATCGACACAGTGCTTAACGTGGTTGTAAAAGCTAGCTAGAAGATGATCTGTATTAAGGGAGCCCAGTGTTGCTTAATCCAGTGGAACTAAATCAATATTGGCAATTATGGGAAATTTTGTCAGATTTCCCTAGTACAAGGAAGACTTTCAAGACTCTGTCTCCTCCTGCACAAATCCGGACACACAAAATGAACTGGACACTCTTTCTGAGAGTCTCCTGATTTAAAGCTGTGAGGTCCCATCAGAGTGTTAGGGGAATCTTGGTTCTGGAACTTGCTTCTTCCAATGGCTGGGCAGAGTCCATGATTGTTCTCCTTCAGGGAACATTGCAAAGCCCACCTATGTATTAAGCCTTTATCCGAGGGGGTGGTCTGGCTGGCAGCTTCATTTGAGTTCTTGTGGCCTGAGGAGTTTGCTCTGAGTCCTTGTGCATCCAATTATAGTAGCTTGTTTTAACTGCTGTTTTACAATTCATGTACACGCGCTTCGAGGTGGAGAGAGGCATATTTTATAAATCAGTAAATCAATATCTATTTTATTTATGCTTGCACTAGATGGATGTAGAATGTGCAATAGTACCTTCTAGTAGTTCTGTATATGAAATGTGACCTGATCCTGCCAACCCTTACTCACATACATACTTCCATTGATTTTAATGGGACTGGTAACCCAAGGAAGACCTATCCAAGTGAATAAGGGTTTGTCTGGGGGCTCAGTCCTATAACTTTAAGCTAAATTTTAGAATTTTTATAAAAACAGTTTGCTCCTGTTTTTCTCTAGCAAACAGACACTGACAAAAAAAAATCAAACCATAACAAAAACCAAACTGTATAAGAATGCAGAGAAGCATAAAATATTTCATACACAGTGCTAATAAAAACATGGTTCCATGTTAAAATCTTGTGGTGACTTTGAAACTTATAAAACACAAACTGAGAAAATCTGAGTCAAAGGTTTAACAGGTAATTTGGGATTCTGTTAACATCACAAACCATTTATTTCATATCAAAGGTTAGCCTGATGTCACAGAGCACCATAAGAGGCATGTATGGTCTTAAAATTAAGTTACTTTTGTAGCAGTGTATTAGCAAAATCTTCAACTGTTGGGGAAAAAGGCAGGGTGGGGGGGATAACGTAGAATAGAACTGAAAATGGAAACCAGCTCTTGTTTATAAGTAAAATTGATAAATATTGGGTTTAAAAATAACATGTATCTTATTTGGGCTGCTAGACTGCCCTGTCACGTGGCTACACTACTATTTTTAGCGTGCTAGCTAGCTAGTGAACAGAATGTCTTCCCGAGCTGGAAATTGTGCCTCCAGCTCCAGTGTAGACATGCCCTCAGTCTTAAATGCTCATTGGAATTTTACAATCCTGTTCCCAAGGAAGTATATGTTAACTAACTGTAACAAGTACTTTGCTACAGGGTTTGAGTATCAAATAAGTCTCTCTGTTGAGCTGCTGCTTTGTTTTTGCAGCAGTAAATCCTAATAATGTATTTATTAACTGACAAACACTCTAAGTCTACAAGTGCCAACTGCATCCATGAAATCCATCTCAGCCTATCACTTCATATTTTTAAATAAAGATTTGTGATATCCAAAGAAGATGCCTCAACCATAAATTGTACCAAGAGTTTTGTTGTCTAAAATATAACAGAGTGCTAGCTGTTTTAGGAGGTACATAAATGTATATCTGATCATGATGGCTGTTATAATGCATTCACCTGCCTGGCTTTAGAAGAAGAAATGGAATGAGTATCAAAATCTCTTCTAGTGCTGGAACTTATGGGAAAACTTACACTGTGGTAAGTAATACAGAAGTCTTCCAGAATAGTTTCACTGTAACAGTGGGCTGTAAGACTTACTGAATGGTCACCTCTTAAAGGCACTTTGAAATCCATTTCAGGTACTTATGTACCCCCACACCTCATTACCACAGTACCTTAGAATGTATTTATTCTCACAACCCCTGTCAGATAGGAATGTACTATCATCCCCATTTTATTGATGAGGCACAACTTGCCCAAGGTTATCATCCTCGTCCCTAGGCCATCCTGGCTTTCCAGCCAATGTTAGTCAGATTATCTCCTTTATTAATGTTGGATAGATTTGTGGGTTAAATAAGGATTAATGTTCTTGTGGGGAGGAGAGAATATGAGACACAACAAGTAGCTTGTGAGGTAAGGAACAGATTCAAAGTACTTAACGATGCCCATAACTTCAATTACATAAGTAGTCCCACTATCTTCAGTGGGGCATCAGGTGTACAGACAGAGGGTGAAGTTAATGAAAAGATTGCCATTGACTGCAATGGGTTACATGCCCCAAATGAGATGTTAGGTAAATACAAAAGCTTGTTGTAGTTAAGATATACATTTTTCTTATTTTATGTGAGTTTGAAAATTTTGTGCTGCTGTCAACTGGCCTTTTCATTCATGTAGGATTAGGCAGGTAGCATAAGGGAAGAATTATTCCAGAGGTAGTCTGTGTGGAAGACCAGTGATTTGATTTACCTGATATGGGCTTCATTTGCAGATGAATCATGCCCATACAAATTTCCATGATTATAAGCAGATTATATATGAATTGTCTATGCAGTGATAGGTTGAAATCCTTGTCACATAATTATGTTTAATTTCTATCATGTGTAAAGCGTGGATGATTTGAGTCTTAGAACTGTTGCTGATGTTTAAACCTGTCATAAGCATAAGTCCCACTTCTGAACCTTAGCGTCCAAAATGTGGGTGCCTGCATGAACCCTCCAAGCTTAATTACCAGCTTGGATCTGATAGCACTGCCACCAGCCAGAATTCCAGTGTCTGGCTCACTCTGGTCTCCCCAAAACCTTCCCTGGGGGACCCCAAGACTCAGAGGCCCTGAGTCTCACACAAAGGGAAATACACCACTTCCCTTCCCCCTCTTTACCTCCTCCCAGATCTTCCTGCCCTGGAACACTAGGAGATCTCCGTGTTTCAGTCCTTGAAACACAAACACAGAGAGGACCATTCACCTTCCCCCTCCTTCTTTTTCCCCTCCCAGTCTTTCCCTGAGAGAGACCGTAATCCTGCACAGAGATTCCTATCCCCTTGAGCCTCAACTAGAAAAAATCCAACAAGTTTAAAAAGAAAGCTTTATATAAAAAGAAAGAAAAAAACATAAAATGGTCTCTGTATCAAGGTGACAATATACCAGGGTCATTGGCTTAAAAGAACAAAATGAAAACGCCTTATTCAAAAAGAAATACAATTTTAAACATTCCAGCAACTACACACATGTAATACAAAAACAATTAAAACTATATTGTCTTATACCTGTACTTAAAAATTGGGAAACAGAAGATTTGTTAGCTTTGAAAAATCCAGTTTCCTGATTGGTCCTCTGGTCAGGTGTTTGGTTCCCTTTGTTAACCCTTTACAGGTAAAAGAAACATTAACCCTTAGCTATCTGTTTATGACAAAACCATACTGCTATATTGATGAGCCCCATTCTGTAGCTGTCACTCACATAGACAGTCTCATAGAAGCCTGTGGGACTTTTCATATGAATGAAGGGGGTGCAGGACTGGGTCCTATAGTTGAAATTTTAATATGTTTATTTTATTGTATCTTTTGTAAATTCTAATAGTCAACATGTTAAATGTATTATTCCCTTTGCTGATACCTCTGCTGATTTAGCTATAGTTCAAGTTGGTACTTCATGCTTTTAGACACAAGAAATTAATAACATTGTCAGAGAAGCAGCTCAACATTAAGGCTTTGATCCTGCCTTTTTTGTGTGTAGCCAAATCTGACGGAGATCCTTGGATGCTCCACAGGGCAGGTCTGCCTCCATGAGGAAGCTTGCAGGATTGGGACCTTAGACAATTGCACAAAGGACTCAACCCAACATGTTCGATTAATCAGACCTGGAAGTCATGTCCCCTCAACAAGGTATCACTTGGCTACTTCTGATATATAATGGTAACAAGCTGTAGGACAAATATGGGAAGTAAAAGATTTCTGTATTTCAGGTAAGAGGAAAATGACTCATGTCACCATGGGCTCACCAAAACGTCATCAACAACAGTCAAAGTGAGAATTTTAATAGGACAAAGTTTCCAGAAAAAGTAACCCTTGCTGAAAGCAGTACGATTTTTAGAATACTGAGCTGCATTTGTCTTCATGGCAGTACTAGTAGTAGGATCACTTAATAGTCCCTTGGATCACCTATTGTGCCCCTGAAGCAGAGCAATTGGACATTGTCCATAAGCAACTTCAAAAACATTGTCCCTGGGGCTTCTCAGAGTGTATATCTTTAAAAAATTGAAGTTTCAACACCTTTAATACCATGGCTAAGTGCAATGTTTAGAGACAATATGGTATTGTAGCTAGAATAGTAAAGTATGACTCAGATGTCCTGGGTTCTAGTCCCACCTCTGCTACTAGCCTGCTGGGTGATGTTAGGCAAATCACTTTTTGCTTCAGTTTCCTATCTGTAAAATGATGATACTAACATCCTTTGTAAAGCACTTTGAGATTTACTGATGAAAATCACTACATAAGAGCTGGGTTTTAGTATTAAAGAAACTTTAATAAGTTTATGCCTATTCATCTTCCTCTCATTAATTAAGACTTCAGGTAAAGAATTAATGAAGAAAGTGAGCCTAACCCTAATTACCGATCATTCCAGATGTTACTGCATATCCCTGATGAGGATGAAAGAATCAATAGGATCTAAATTAGATTTTCACACCCTCTAACTGCAATATTTGAGACAGCAATGGACATCCTTGGGAAACACCGTAAGAAGACAAAACCATGGGTCACAAATGAACTACTACAAATATGTGGCATTAGAAGAGAACTCAAGAGAGATAAGAATAGCATTGAGGGAGGTGATAAATACAGAGCGATTAGCAGAAAGATCAAGAAAGGAATGAAGGTGGCCAAGGAGATATGGATCGAAAAAACAATGCTCTAAAATTGAAGAGAGTCAATAATAAAAATAGCAAATGAGCCTTTTAGATTGTAAAAGATCTGACAAAGGAAAGTTGGACCAAAGCTAACACAATTCAAGACAAAGAGGAGAACAGTCTTACAGAAAAAAGGGACATCATCAATAGGTGAACAAACGACTGCTCTGATCTATACAACCACAGGATAATTGTAGAATCTAGTGTTCTAGACAGCCCAGATTCAAAAGAGGAGAATGACTTTCCAATACAGCTATGAAATCACTCAAGAATGGAAAGGCTACAGGTGTTGACAACATCCCAGACAAACTGATGAAATTAGGAGGAGAAATAGCAACAGGTGTACTCACCAAGATCTGCAACAAGATCTGGCAGACCAGTGGACACAATCACCTCCACGTGGACGCAGTCACTAATCATCACTCTGCCAAAGAAAGGCAACCTGCAATTGTGTCAAAATTAGCAGACCATAAGCTTAATTAGCCATCCAAGCAAAGTGATGTTGAAAGCCATAATGAACAGATTGAAGCCACAAGCAGAGAATAACATCACTGAAGAACAAGCTGGCTTTCGTGCTGGAAGAAGTAGCACAGAACAGATTTTCAACCTTTGTTTTCTGTGTGAGACGTACTTACAACACTAGCAGGACATCTACCACATCTTTGTTGACTTCAAGAAGATGTTTGACAGAGTATGGCATGAAGCTCTATGGGCAACTTTGAAGATGTACAATGTTGGTTGTAAGCTTATTCTTACCATTAAACAACTGTATGCCAAGGCCAGCAGTGCAGTTCTTGTCAGTGGAAGAATAGGAGAGTGGTTTAGTACCACTGTTAGAGTCCTGCAAGGCTGCCTTCTTTCGTTCACACTGTTCAACATCTACTTGGAGTGCCTACTGACTGATCCCCTAGAAGATCACATATGCACAGTCAGCATTGGGGGGCGAACAATTTCAAATCTTCAGTTCACTGATGACATTGACATTCTGGCAGGTAAAGAAGATGAACTTGCCAACCTTGTGAAATGATTGGATGAAACCTCCACAAAATACGGCATTGAAATCAGTGCAGAGAAACCAAGCTGATGGCAAACAAATATGATGGGATCAGCTCACATATCACTGTCAGTGGACAAGAGCTGGGGACAGTGAAACAGTTCAAGTATTTGGGGGCAATCATCACTGATGAAGGATCAGAGGCAGAAATTCTGTCAAGAACTGTGCGAACAGCAGCAACAGTGGCAAAACTAAAGCCAATATGGAGGAACAAGAATATCTCCCTGGAATCCAAAGTGAAACCGCTGCACGCACTGGTTATCTCCATTTTTCTGTATGAGTGCGAGACATAGACCATTATGGCAGAATTTGAACAGAAAATACAGGTAATAGAGATGATATACTGCCATAAAATCCTGGGTATCTCCTACTTCAATCACACCACTAATGAAGAGGTCTGCAATCTCATCACCCAATGCTCTGGGTCATATCAAGACCTCCTGACAACCATGAAGAAGTGCAAGCTGAAGTGGTACAGCCATGTAACAAGATATCTGTCCTATCCAAAATCATCCTCCAAGAGACAAAACAGGGGAAGAGAAGAAGAGCTAAATAGAAGAAGAGATAGATTGACAACATAAAAAACTGGAGAAGAATCGACTTCACGGAGACTCAAGCACTGACATACAATTGTCATGGGTGCAGACAATTGGTTGATTGCTCATCAAGGATGATGCCCCAATGACTAATGTGGTTACGGGAATAATGATGATGATAATGAATTGCAGTACTGCAGGAGATGACTATTGCCCTCTGTTTTCCTCTTATTCTGCTGGTATTAAACCAGGGAACTTCTAGAACCTTCCTTCTGAAGCCTGGGTGGGTATTTGTGCTCTAAGTCCACAAGCCTTTTAAGGTTCTACCATAGCTCTTTAGGTCAGCAGGTGATCTTACATTTGCTGTGATAGCACCTAGGCTACAGAAATAACACTTGCTTCCTGGTCTGTCAAAACTTTCCTAGCTCTAGCAGGTTGACTAACAGGCTTCTCGTTGTCTGGTTATGAGTGGTAGTGATAGACCTCTAGAGGATAGCTCTGGAAGCACAGATGTCACATAATTTAATCTTTTTCAGAACTTTTGATGCATTGTTGCTAATAAGAGGGTGTTTTTTCAATACTTTTATGAGACCTAAAAATACCTATTTCTCCCATGACTGTAATTCCCCTGACCTCTGCAAAGTGATAGACACTTAGTAGCATGTTGATGAAAATATTATAGCAATCCCTTTGTCCATATTCAAGAAGAACAATGGCACAACAACTCAGTTACGTTAAATTGAGAAAATACTGGATTTCATTCTAAGTCTATTTTTTCTCCATTTTCTGTTCAAATTCATGAAAGTCCTAAATTTAAAATGGTGCATAGTATTTATTGCTAGCCCTCATGGTCTGTGAATTGCTGATCAAAACTGTTTCAGGTCCCTCAGGCTAGCAGGGTTGCTTTAGCACTGATTCAGGAGTAAAATTAACAAACTCTGGCTGGCGGAGCAGTGTAACTTTTGTTTCTCTCTCTTCTTCTTTAAATTGAAGAAATGATAGTTGGAGGAATCTGACAAAACTGAGGCGGGCTATTGCCTAATATCCATATTGAATCTACATCTGCATTATAGCAATACTGAATGCCTACATAGTACTTTATATTTTCAAAGCACTATGCAAATATTACATTTTGTTGTGAGGCAGGAAACTATTGTAAGTTTTACTACACTCATTTTACAGAAATACAAATGAGATACAGTGACTTAAAATGATTTGCACAAGTCCATACAGAGTTGGTGAATTTAGGAGTTCCTAGATTCCAACTGAATACTCTAAACACTAGACCGCTCTACATCTCTGTATATTCATTCAATATTCTTCCTTTGTAGAATGAATAGTAGTACAAAATCTACATTGCCGCAAGATAACAAAATGTGCACTCTGCATTGAAACTTAGAGGGCTATTTGATGTCTTGACTCAGCCTGCCCAGTTGTATTTTTCTTTAATCTTTCTGTACACCATCCAATTTAGACAATGAACATCTAACTCTTATTTAATTAAGCCTCTTTGAACTACATCTGACTCCCATCTAATCCATTTTTTGCCTTGTTTATGCTCTCTTCTCATTCTATTACAAGTACAGCCTTTCCCCTTAACTGAGTTATTGAATACATCAGCTTTTTGTTCTCAGCACTACACATATGTATTATAAATCATGTTATTAATCTCTGCTACTGTAGGAGTTAGTAAAGTGCTCTTGTTCCCCCCCATGTGTTACATATAAAACATTTATAAACAAGTGGCACGTACAGTAAGAATATATATTTTAAATATAGAAATAAGTATTTCATATTTTAACCATTTTTAATATGCCTGTGGTTCTTTTCTTGTTACCTTGCATGTCTTTTGGTTGTAGAACCCTTCAGCATTACTTAAGATGACACTTTTAACAGCACAAAGGCATTGAAGTGAGGCCATTGATATATAAAGGCCCTGCACTCATCTTAAAACATGGTTCTGTGCTTCTCCCTTGCACTCATCTTAAAACACAGTTCTGTGTTGTAGGGTACCTAATGTCGTCTAGACATTTTTTTTTTTTTGCTTTCCATCTGTCTTACTTCCAGACAGCCCTTTTAATCAGTCAGGGTAATACAGGCATCCATTTTAGAGAGGCTGCCTTTTTACCAATAGGAACTAAAGCAACCTGGTATGTCAAGTTACTGTATATAATCTGATAATGGCAGGTGAAGTGACTCATCTAATAGGTTTTTTTTAAGCCTTTCTTCTGTGCAGAATTTAGATAACTGCTTAATTTCTTATTTAGTCAAAAAGATCATTTGGTCAGTTTTCTTCACACTCCAGGCATAAAATAATAGTTCTTCTCCCTGTTGCTATGACACCAGCTGTTTACCAAACTATCTAAACAATGTATACAGTAGGTGGTGCCTCAATTATTTCAGCAATGAATTAGGATGGATTCCTTGCCCTTTCCAGACAGCAACTGAGTCCCAAAGGAACGCTTTTGTTTTGATTTTAATTCTTTAACTTATGGTTTAATACATGGATTTACTCTACTTTACAAGCATCACATGAAAACATGAGCTAAAAGAACTCAAAAAGCAGAGCCGAGACCATGAAACATTTTCCTCTTCACTCCAAGACTGATGTCTGGAGAGAAAATAGCTGTATTTACAGTGTTTTAGGTTAGTTTCCCTTAAGGTTGAGCCTCCTAACTCCATATCTTAGATAGGAAAACATATTTCAAAATAGATAACTAAGGATGAGCAAACTGGTTTGGTTAAAAATATGAAAACCCAACCTGAGTCATCAGAGACTCCCGGAAATCAAAGCTTTCTTTTGTCCTGCATATGGTGAGATTTGAAGCACAGTTAGTCCCTTTCTAGAGCACCGCACTTAAATATATTTAATCTAGAAAGATGGTAAACAAATGTTCAATTCTCATTGCAGACAGAGCATTAAGATACATAAAAGTTTCATTACGAACAGGACTGCTGCCCAGATCTTCTCTCAGGAGATAAGAGAGGCCCACCGTGGCCACTGTTCCTGCTCGCTAAATCCATTAACTCCCAAAAGATCTCCCCTTTAATGTCAAGTAGATCCATCCTTCTTTCAGAACCACTTACCTTACACAAAATCTCATTGTTGGGCACAGCACTTTCACACTCTCTCTCCTGAGCCCCTGCCCAACACTCAGCTAATGCTTATGCATTCCATGGTATATGGGATGTGCTAGGCTGTGCCACTTCACTGGTGCTGCTGCCAGAATAGAGCAAGAGAGAATCAGGCTGTTTCTATGATACATGGATCTGAAAGTGGGGACTCAGACCTGTGGGACAATGATACTCAGAGCTACAAATGGAAAGCACTATTATTATTTATTAGAAGCATACTGTCCCTCAGAAAACAAGATACCACGAAGGAGGAGAGCTTCCCCAGGAAGAATAGTTATTGGTTGGAGCAGAACAGCTTCTAATCTACCCAGAAATGCAGCGAAGAAGGCTGGTAGGAAGAAAGTTTGGTCACATGAAAGCATTTAGTGCCTGATGGTGGAGGATCCAGAAGAAATTGTGATAGATAGGGAGGTTGAGGGTCAAGTTTCCAAGAGGCCTTAAGCATCAAATCAAAGTGTCTACACTTTCAGTTTTCACTGAGGCAGCTACATTGGTGATTGGTAGTTAATTGCTGGAATTGGGGCAACTGCAATTGTAAACAGTTAAGGAGACATTTTCAAAAGTGCTCATCAATGACTTAACCCTGCTCTCATTGCAGTCCATGCCAAAATTCACATTAACTGTAATATGCATGGTATTAGGGCTTAGAAAAACCCCATAGTTAGATTGCAAGCTCTCTGGGGCAGGGTCTTTGTATGTATTTGTAAAGAGGGACTGCACATAGGAGGAAGCACTCCTTAGAGTCTTCTTATTTTCTAAGTGGATTTTCCTCTCATGCCAAAATTGCCTGAAAAGACATGCCATAATGCTGTAGAACTCTTTGGAGAGAGGGACAGGAGAATAATAGAGAGTGAGGGGGTCAGATAATTGCTGTAGTCCTGGGGAAAAAAAGGGAGAACAAGATGTCAGCCGGAACTCATTCTCCCAGCTTGCACTTTACATCACTTCCCCAGGGGAGGGCTAAATCTTTTTTTCACTACATTGTTTCTGTGAAATAATCTTTTGACTTGTAGGGGGGAAAGTGTACTTGATAGAGGTGGTTGAAAATTGGAATTTCCATCTCATGGGAAATTCTGATATTTCAAAATTGGTTTTTGTCTCCAACTGGGATGAAAAGTCAAAATATCAACATTTTTTCATGGAGTGGAAAGTTTATAAATGCTGATATATTTTTGAGTGAAATAAAATACTTCAACATTAATTAATTAAAAATATTATTGTGGTTTGTTTAACTAAACCGAAACATTTCATTTTGGCTTAGTTTGACATTAATCTGTGCCCCCCGAGTTGCCATGGTGCTCATGAAGCACCTGAATTATAACTCCCATGTACCTATCCTCCAGTAAAGGCTGGGCTTCCAGGTTGGACTCCATCTTCCATGATGAACAATGATCATGGGATTCCTCCTATACTGCTTCAACAAGGGGAGACCACAGTGCACTATGGGACATGTAGTCCAGCTAAGAAGCTTGACCCTCTGGAATAATAGGGTCTGATGTAACCACAATTCTATGAGGCACTGTGACAGCTCAAGCAAACAGAGATTAATGTCAATCTAACTCAAAACAAAATGTTTAGGTTCATTTAAGCAAATAGAAATGTTTTGTTTCAGGTTGACTTGACCCAAAATCATATGGATCACTTGCCGTGTCAAAGTATGAGGTATGAGGTTAACAATAGTAGGGAAGCCTAATGCCATGATGACACTGTACACACAGTATTGGGGACATGCACTTTTCAGTCTGTACAGACTGTTCAGAATTATTAGTTCAAAAGCAAAGCTGACTGTTGAGTAGGTTGTCATTTTTCTCTAGTATTTCCATTACAAAAGCATACATTGTCTGACAAAAGACTCTCACATAGGTACCCTATAGTGATTACTTTTTGCCCTCAGTGGATACTCAAAGCCTATCTAGATGATCAGCTATTTTTCACTTTCCATCTCATGATACAGAGCAGTAAAATAGCTTTATGCTATAATACGAATTTGCTGTTTGAATGCCAGATTCTGAATGTCAGTAAAAAGCAGCCTCCAAAGAATCTATCAGTGAAATATAAAGAATTATTCCTAAATTTAAAAAGTAATTATAAAATGGATAATATGAAGGTGGTATTTACAAAACGGACAAAACAAATCCAGTGACAGATTTGCATTCTCTTACCTACAGGCAATGAGCTCTTACATGGTTTGTTCAGGTTCATCATTAGCTAGTCCCTTTTTCATTGTAAGATATCATCATGATTTGCAATATTTACAGCAGTAGTACACCTAAAACGGCAGCACGGCATTAAGAGTAAGTTATTCGTATAATAAATTATGACAAGTGAAAAACAAAGCAGTGCAGCAGCCTACGTACATTCTATCAGTTATGTTTTGAAAAAAACGATAAAAATGTTGTGACAGATGTGTGATTAAAAATTATTTTAAATCCCCAAAGGGAAGTGTCATAGAATTTGATAAAGATGAAACCAGTTGGATTCTATAGAAATCTAAGATGACTTTAGCAAAATTGCTCTAAAAATGGATATAATTTTAACAGAAAATCTTAGGCTATCTCTGGGTTTCTTTCTTTCTTTTTTTTTTTTTAACCTTCATTATATCCTTGCTGTCTTAAGTTTTATGGGATAGTTCAAAACACGATTCTATAATGCTTTTCCATAGGGTAGATACCACTGGCTCAGTGCAGAGCCAGATCCTAATGCCTGTTGCAGCTGCTTTGTGCTGGTCACCTGGGACAAAGCAGTCATAAAGCCAGTGATCCCTCTGCTTGAGGGTTCCCTGGAATGGAGAAATTCAAAGGATGCTGAGGGCAGGCATAGCCCCTCCTCTGGCATAAGGGATGTAGGGTCAAGGACTGCTGCACTTGACTGATTCCCAGCTGCCAGAAATAGCCCCTGGCAGCCATAGACAACTGGTGTGTGACAGATTGAATGTCCAACTGGTCTGGAGGAAAGTGTTAGGTGGGTGTTTAAGTACCAAATCTACTGCTCACACGTGCAAAACCCACACACAGAAGGGGGTAAAAGCACATTAGTGGAGACATAGTGGACAAAATTCTCTCCTGTGCCAAAGCTCTGTTCAGCACAAGTGAATAGTAAAATAACATCTGATAGCTGGTTAGACTTTCCTGATTTTCAAGGCCAGCCCCAATTAACGAGTTCCTGCTAACCATTCCAAAGTTCCAAAACTAACATAGGGTTTTTAATTCACTGTAGACCAGTGGAGAACAAGCATAGGGGAGCAAACCACTCTCTATTCCCTTATACTGGTAACAAAGGCAGAGACCCACAGGTGACCCACTTATTCCCTGGAGAGAGTTCCTCTACCTCACTGGAATTCTCTGCTGGATATTAGTGGCCAGGTTATGGCCCCATTACACTACATGCACAGCATAAATGGGTCATGAGTTCATTAGAAAATCTGACCGAGAGACTAACAGACTAATCCGAACATCACTCAAGTCAATAAAAGACTCATTAATTTCAATGGGCTTTGGATCGGGCTTTTACTTATTCACAAAGGTATACAAAAATAAAGTTAATGAGTACAACAGCATAGAGTGATAGTAATGAGAAATGTCAATTTAAGATAGGTAAACTTACCTTAGCATTTGGTGTATTCTCTTGCATTCCCATATATTTCTGGGAACATTTTGAATATGGCAAAAGCTGAGTTTAGCTGACTGCAAATCTTATTCACTTATGTAAGGAAATTGGCAAGATCGTAAGTGCCACCATTTTAGTGATAAAAAATAAAGATAACTGAAAAGAAAATACAAAGAAATGTATTCAAAGCAGGCATCACACAGCAAGAATGTTACACTGTCAATTTCTTGGGATTGCACTAAACTGGGATCTCGGAGCTCTTCTCTTCCTTACTCAAAGACTGAAGCCTTAAGGGCAATGCCATATTTACAGGTTCCCAGATCAAACTCCTTGAAGGCTTGGCCTTCTGCCTGTGTTTTCCACAGTTCAGTATGGACCATTGTGTATAGTCAGTAGGATCATTTCTTCTGTAAAAGGAAGTCTGGGAGAACTCTGCCCTCACTCCTCCAAACCCAGGCTGTAACTCTATAGCTCAAGAGGCATACTAAGATCACCACATATTCTCTTAAAGTAAGGTTTAACACACTTCTTAGCATACTCTGTCACACTAACAACTTCACAAACCATTTTTAACTGTGGTCTTTTAGATATAATTAAGATCAATATATGTACCTTAAACTGCTAGTGGAAAAAACCCTAACATTATGATTCATGAATATGGTAGAGTGTGAGAGGACCAACAATTCTCATCACATTCCTCACAACCACATTTATACATCTGACATAATGGTGGGTTTTGTGTTTGGTCTATAGTGGCCATCTCATGGGGTTTGCCTTCACTACAGCATTAGCTTGAGTTATCTACACTTGAATTAACTCCTGTCAAGCTGGCCTCGCTTGAGTGTGAGCAGCTATACTGTGAAAGAACACTTGAGCAGCACAGAGTGTTTGGATAAGCAGCACAGAGTAGCAGTGCCCCATTGCATTACTAGCTCCAACTTCAACAGCACTTAAGCTTCAGCGCACACACCCTGATCAACTAGCTCAAGTTCAAAATGTCACTTAACTCACACTAGAGATTTCTTGTGGGTGTGTAGAAGTCAGGTTAGGAAGAAGACTTGAGTTATGTCTTGAGTTAACAATTCGTAAAAACAAACAAAAAGTAAAGCTAATGGAGAGTTAAAGTAATAGGGCGTTTCATCAATTTGGTAGACTTAAGTAAAGACATTGAATAGAAGATTTGATTTTTCAAATTCTGATTCTCTGTTTCTGTTATAAATCACATTTTTATTTATTATTTTTTTGGAGCTGTCGCTAATGCATCTAGGAGGCAGCACAGTCTGGTGTGTAGGACACTGTATTGAGAGTTAGGACACATGGGTTGGGATTTTCAAAGCAATGTAGGAATTTAAACATATATCTTCCACTGAAATTAATAGGAGATATGTATAAACACTTTGGAAATTTCAGTCATGGGTTCTAGTTGTGGTTTTTATACTGACCTTTGGCAAGTTATTTAATCTCTATGCTTTGATTCCCCTGTCTGTAAAATGGGAATATTGATATTTGTCCACCTTTTGTAAAGTGTTTTGAAATGTACCAGTGCAGATGAAAAATGCTGATATAAGAGCTTAAGTGTTATTGTATATCTGTCATTTTATCTCTGGATGCATGGTTGTGTATACATAGATATACATTTCATTTCTATAATAACGTCTCATCAAGATTTGCATTTTAATATGATGAAATGTTGTTACAAAAGTAATTATGAATAGTTTAATGCTGAGAGCCAGAATACAGAGTCCACTGTCAGAGACAATTTTATAATAAAAAGCCTTAAAAAGGCACAATGTATTTTGAAATAAGTACCATACTGTGGCGATATAGTATGCTTTACTTCACCGTACAGCAGAATTGAAAAACATTTACAAATCTTTGCATATGCCTTTAAATGGACAAGTTCATTTCCCCCTTTTTAAGTGAACCACAACAGGTGTTTATTCCAGTCACTGAAGCTGCATCCTTGGGTTACAGTTAATGTTAATGAAGGGTTTTGATAGGACTAACCTTTATTCTGCCACTTCAATTTTGAAAAATCAAATATTGCTGGGAAAGCAGAGGCTTATGAATGTCACTATTGCTTTGTTTGTGGTTATTCAGTGAGTGTAAGTGTAGTTCAGTAGAACTTGATGCATACTACACTTTTTTCTCAAGCTGTGGTCTGCAGGTGAGTAATCATCAGTGAATAGCTGCCTAGTCACATGCACTGACTCCTCCCCCTATCTAGCTCCTAAAGTGCACTAAGAAGTTGATCCAAAGCCCATTGAAGTCAACATGAGTTTTTCATTGACTACAATGAACTTTTAAGGTCTGCTTTAATGACAGCTAAAAATGCACATGCTTTCTAAATACTGTTTTATTACAAAAGCAGGTCCTATCATTGCCGCAGAGATCCTATACAAAAACAATTCAACACAACCTCTCTATTAATATGTGATGCAGATTATGAAATCTAAGAACCCCTGCTTTATGATGACAAAGTGTCATGAATCAACTGCCATTGAAGTAAGTGGTAGAATTCCCATTAAATTACAAGAGGAGCAGAATAGGGGGCCTAAAGAGGATTTGTTGTGATTTAATCTGGTTGGATTGGGTTGGCTGTTTATTTATATTGATTTGTAGTTTCTACAGCAAATGAGCATCCATCTGAAGTTCTAAGCAACCTTCATGCTCTCTTAAAATAAATGCTTGAACATCAGGCTTATCCCTAGCATGTTCTTATATGTGAACAAAATTTATGGAGTATTGCATGACGTAGCAATGAAGGGAATAGTAAAAATGCTAATGCCTAATACTGCAATTTATAATTTTACAATATATTGGTTCAACCATATCACCTTTTATACCCCTGCATTTTATAGTATAATATCACAAACTGTAATGATAATATATTATTATAGAAGAGGATACAATACTTAGAACTATAGATGTTTTAAAAGAACTACTGTAATTACGCTGCAGCAAAATGCTACAAGCTAGTCTAGATTTATCTTTTCATTACGAAATATTGAGAACAAATTGCGAAAGACCGAATAAAGCTATTAATAAACACTGCAAGTGCTGAATAAAAATGTGAATTTTACACTTGGTTTCTGTGGGTTTTAAGCACTACGGTAATAAAATACACCAACATTGTAGATTATAGCCCCAGTTCTTCACCAAGATCTCCTAGCATGGACTTAGGCATTGGTTTAACTCATTAACTTCAGTGGGTCCAGGCATGGGTATAGAGGTCTTTAGTAGCATATTCCAATGCAGAATTAAGGTCTATACAAAACTACATTTTTCTCTTAACTTCTATTGTTTAATTCACTAGAAAACTATCTCAAACTCTACTTTCATCATTGACATTATCAGCAGAATTTTTTGATAAAAATATGGCTTTTACCTACATTTGGGAACGGTTATTTCTTCCTTATAAAATGCATTTAAAGATATTTTAAAAAAAAAGTTTTTACTTTTTCCCTTTGGGAATCTAAAGTGGATGAGTGAACTCACTGGAATTGAAAAGCTTTTGAGGGGATACAAGTATTCTTCATTTTTTCATGCCTATTGCAAATATATATTAATCATGACTTCTACAGGCAATTTTAATACCTAGGAGGATGATATTGATTTATCAGTAGCTTCAACACTTTTTGATCTGTGACGCAGTGTTCTTAAACTCTTCCCAAAAAATCTATACTATGAATTTAAAAATCCTATTTTTGTTATGGGTGTGTTATTCCAGTTAGAGAAAGGTCTATAAAAATCAATATGTTAAGAGACTATTAATGGCTGAGACCTCCAAAAACAGTAAATGTCAAAGCGAGATGTACAACATTCACTCTACTTCTTTTATGATACATCTTTTAATTGTATCATTGCAGGCTGTTTGTCAATGGAAGCAGTCATGGGCAATCTAATCTACTCCAGCAAGTCACAAATCCTCATGGTCATTTTTACCAAAACTGTTGAAAGATCTAAATAAATCACCTGACTACTGATCAAAAACCCATGGAAACCAGTGCAGGCTCCATATTTCAGATGAGATTGAAAAGAGTCGAGGAAATCAATGGACTATATTAAACGAACACCTTTTCACTAACTCATCAATAGCAGATTACATATAGCAAAAAATTGGTAAGGATCTCAGCTTCTAAATCTTCAAATATTCAAGAAATATTTAATTCTGTTTTCAACTGCGTGCAGTCCAGAGGCACCAAACTCTTATACATCCAGGAAAGGATTTTTCTAGCTGGAGCTGTGTGCACATTGTGGTTAAGGAAAGAAACATTTCTGTTCCCCAGTCTCAGCTATGGTACAAGATTTCAAAAATTCTGTATGCCACAACAATCTAAATTCTGTTTCCTGTATAATCTGTCAGAGGTCATCTGTATACCAAGGTGATTTATGAAAGTGGTATATGGAAGAGCATACTATGTCTCATGTTGATGGTCAAGGAGATGTAGTACTTACAGTGTCCTGCTAAGGCACTGACAGAGCAAATCATTAGCTGCCATAGTAAACCAAGGCATAAGGTCGTCCAAAGCAGAAATTTTTGCAGGGAAAGTTTTCATCACCAACAAGGCAGCTGTAACTTGCACTTCAGAAACTCTGAGGTTCCCATAATGGAAACATAGCACAATGGAGCACTGGTAGAAACAAAAGCTGGCCTCCCCAGAATAATCCTAGAGATAAGATGACAGTGGAAATATCTTCTGATTTGGGATGTATCAGACCTATTGTCTCCAAACATCACATTATCTTCAAATTTGGCTATTAATAAATTCCACGGATTAGCTAATAGCTTCTTTTTTTAATACCATGTTTCATTTTAAGAAAACACAGCCTGTTTTGTTCTGTTGACTTTCAAACCCTTTCTGCCATTCCTCCATCTCTTCTAACTCCTTCATACTGATTTGATGGAGGTTTGATCTTACCTCCTAGGTGAATTCTGATAAAACAATTTGATTTAGGATTTTTTTCTGCATTCTGACATGGTGAGATTGAAAAGTATTTACTGATCACTCTTCCAGGGTAATTCAGAACTATGCAATTCGCAAAATATATTATTATTTTGTTATTATGAAGGATCATCAATGTTTCATTCCTATTTAATATGATAAATACCTTCTTTCTAAAAGAGAGAAATATTGTTCACCTCTAATGTGTTCTAGCCTAGAGGAATTATTTAATTGGATACATTTCTTTATATTTAGCCATTTTTTTGCTAACTGATGAATAATGGTGCGATATTTTCTACTTTACTGTATTTAACTAGTAATAGGAGAACCTCTAATGTTTTAATTAGGTTAAATGGCCAGAATTAAATTAAATATATGATTTTACAACCAATTTGATTTTACTTTCTGTTTTTGACTGTTGAAAAGAAGATGAGGTGGGTAGGAGATCTACAAGCTCTGAGGGCATATTCTATTAATTACTTAGCTGTGGAGCAAAGAACTTTTAAAAGGCAACCAAGTCAGACCAACCAACAGCAATATTGACTCCCACACTGCATCACTCAAGAAAAATTTCTAAAGGTGACCCTCATCACCAGAGCAGTCTTGAAGTTGACCAAAGAGAAAATATTCAGTAATTTTATATTTTAAAACTATTTTTAATACTGTAGAATGATACAATGTGGATTCACAAACAGGGCTGGCTCTACTGTTTTTGCCGCCCCAAGCAGCGCGCCAAATTGCCGCCGTGGACGGCGGGGACAGTCCATGTGCCATTAGGGCGGCACATGTACTTCCGTGGTGGCAGTAATTCGGAGGCAGCTTCTGTCTTCAGCCGGAAGACAGAAGCTGCGCCACTGTGGACAGCTGAACATAGAAGCTGCCGCCGAATTGCTGCCGCAGAAATGTGCGTGCAGCCCTAACGGCACACGGACTGCCCCTGCCCTCCGTGGCAGCAATTTGGCGCACTGCTTGGGGGTAAAAACACACGGACTGCAGATTGCCGCCCCAAGCACCTGCTTGGGACGCTGGTGCCTGGAGCCGGTCCTGTTCACAAAAATAGGTTCACTGTGAAATACAATACACAAGATTTTGTCTATATGAATAATTAATTTTTTTTAAACTAAGAAATGATGCAATTGTTTGCAGCTTGGATCCTCAAGCATTGCTCCATCCCAGTCTCTTATGAGCCCATCTGATCACATGAGTAGACTTCTAGATTGAATCCTAGCAAACCAAATAAAATCAATTTTATCTTAGGTCACTCAGAGGCAAAGTCTCTTCTATACAAGAACTCAGTTCAGTGCAGGAGCTGATGAGAGGGGAGGCACGTTCTTGGAGTGATTTCCAGATCCTCAGTTCTTGAAGATCTGACCTGGGGATCTCCCCACAGATAGAGGCACAGGGAACAGAAGTTGGAGGCAGAAGCACAACAGAACCTTTTCACTCTCATCTTTCCAATATCTTTCTCTTCATCCCATAGCCCTGATGTAATTACACATATGGTACTTAGATAGATTCTTTTACCAGAGATTATCCTCTGATAGCTAATGATACTGACTGTGGGCAGGCAAATTAACACAAGCAAAAAGGCATTTAGGCACCAAAAGAAGCAGATAAGTGTCTAGTAGGTTTTTCAAAAACACTTAGGAACTTAACTATCCCACTAGACATCTACTTACATCCTTAGGTATCTAGAAAAACCTTTAATAATCTCACCTATAGGCACTTAGGAATCTAAGTGTCATTGAAAGTCAATGGAAGTTAGGTTCCTAAACCCATATTTTTAAAGTATTTAGGCATTGTAAGGCCTAAGTGACTTACATGGCTAAGTCACTTAGTATTTAGTTGCCTAACTCCCATTAATTTCAAAATGAGTTAGGCACCATAATACCTTTGAGGATCTAGGTCTTAGGCCTTGTGACACTGAGTGGAGCAATGCCTAAATACCTTTAAAAATATTAGCCCAGCTGACTCAAACTTTGAAATCAAGGGGATGACTCATGCATGAAGTTGAGCATGTGGGTAATGCCTGTAGGATAAGGGCCTAAAACATGCTTCCTTCCAAACGTGCTGAAAGTATCATACTAGAGTCCCACCAACTATTCTTCTGAAGACAGTAAAATAGAGTAGACTGTCCTTTAAAGAAGGCCATTATGAGGAATAATGTATTTTTAAAATGAGTATTTATTGAATTCCTAGTCTGTTTTTGGTATTTTTTCCTAAGTTGAAGCAATTCTCTCAGTTGCATCAAATGCCTGCACATATATTGGAATGCTGCCTGTTGTTGTAAAGGCACATCCCGCTGAAACTATAGCCTGGCTAAAACAGCAACAGTAAGTTCCTTTACAAAAAGGCATGTAAATTTGTTCCTCTCTCCCCTCCACCCACATACACATTCCCTAAGAATAGCAGTTGAGAGCTAAGATTCGTCACTGGCGTGTGGAGAACTTTAAAATTAGAACTGTCAGCTGTGCTCCTCAGTTTGGAAGTAGAAATCTCTGCCATCTGAATCTTTTTAAAATTCATTCTCAATGCCCTCAGAAATGTCTGAGCCTCATATATTAAGATTCATCACTGAGCATTTTGATAAACTCAAAGGCCTTTCAAATTTTCAGATGAGATTGTTTTTACTCAAAACCCAGAAAAGGCATATGCAAGAAAAGATAAAGTCAGTCAAAAGTGAATCATCATAATAGCATGCTGATCTCAGATTCATTGCTTACATCACAATATCATCTAAAAAATTTCTGGACAGGGTACAAAGATATAGGAAACACAGTCCTTGCCCCCCAAAGAATTTACAGTGTAAATAGTTGAAAAAAAAATGAAGATTAGATACAATACACAAGCAATATATCATGGTGATTACTTACATGCATCTTTTAAAAACTCCCCTCAACTGCTTTTCCTAGCTATTGTTAGTTCCTGTCTTTTAAAAACAACTGTCTCACACTGGCTTACTCCTCTTTTACTGTCATGCCAGATGTCCCAGTCACCACCTACCAACCCCATACTTGAGATACCTCCATTCCATGCTGACCTCATCCCCATGTATTTAAGGCTGACATAAAAATAACCAGCCAGCCAGATGGTGCGCAAATTACTAAGAGTGGTGAAAGAGCCCACAAGCAGATCCTGCTGTTCACAGACATATACCCTTATGCTTTTACTGCCTGGGTGAATTGGTAACAACTGTATGACTTCAGCTTTTAATATTCCATTTCCAACACTATTTCAGTGTAGATACTAGATCTCTTTTCTTCTTTACACAATGATCAACAATATGAAGAATCCGCAGAGCACACAGGGCCCCAAATAATTGTGTTCACTAATTATGCACAAACATGCAAGGCCTTTCTATATACATACTGCTGCTCTTTGCATTTTCAGGTGGCTTCCAAAACATAGAACACAATGAGTACCACAAGAGGGATCACAGCCGATTGAAAGAGATACTGCCCGGTTCCTGCACACTCCGCATCTCACCTTGTCTTCATTGTAGTAGTACATCTACCAGCGTGATATATGCCATCATGTGCCAGCAATGCCCCTCTGCCATGTACATTGGCCAGACCGGACAGTCTCTGCGCAAAAGAATAAATGGACACAAATCTGACATCAGGAATCATAACATTCAAAAGGGAGAACACTTCAACTTCGCTAACCACTCAGTGACAGACTTGAAGGTGGCAATTTTGCAACAAAAAAACTTTAAAAACAGACTCCAAAGAAAGACTGCTGAACTCGAATTAATATGCAAATTAGATACAATTAACTCAGGCCTAAATAGAGACTGGAAATGGTTGGGTCATTACACTAATTGAATCTATTTCCCTATGTTAAGTTCTCCTCACACCTTCTATGGGTCATCTTAATTATCACTTCAAAGGTTTTTTTTTCCCCTGCTGAGGATAGCTCATCTCAGCTGATAAGACTCTTCCTGTTGGTATGCATACTTCCATTTTTTCATGTTCTCTGTATGTATAAATATCTCCTGAATCTGTGTTCTATTCTATGCATCCGAAGAAGTGAGTTGTAGCTCATGAAAGCTCATGCTGAAATAAATTTGTTAGTCTCTAAGGTGCCACAAGTACTCCTGTTCTTTTTGCAGCTGCTACTCTGATACCTGTCATTGTAGTAGCTGTATGCCTGCACATAATAGTCTTTGTTAAAATCCTTTCAACACACAAGCCTTCAGAAAATTAGTACCCATTTTTCACTGAGGATGGAGCTGCAAGTTTGTAAGTGTACACTATTGGTTAGTGTCTGTTGCATGTCTCCTTCTGTGTCTGATCAACAGAGTATGTGAGTATGATAGCCCTGAATTGAAGAGCCTGGCTGTTTAGCTCAAGCTATAGAGTCTCATGCTTTGTTGCCTGGGATTCAAACTGTTGTGGGCTTCAGAGCACCTGAATTTCTAATGTAAAAAGCAAAAGAGAACATACTTCATAATAAGCAATTACGGTAAAGCAGAAGCAGATGAACCTTACAAGTTCCAGAACATATTCTAATTATTAAAATAATCTTATACTTAAAACTATTTAAATAACTTTCACAACACAATTATTATGTTAAACAGTAAAAGCAGCAGCACAGCTTTGCAACTCATAATGCAAAAGCTGCTGTGTTCAAACCTTCAGAAAGACAGCTGTTTATTTCACATGTCCAAACTTCTGTGTGACTTTATGAACAGGACTTTTTTGCTAAAAAAAGAAAAAAAAAAGGTGTTCCAGTTTCTCTGTGTTTGCAAATACAATTATTGTAACTACATGAGTAAACTGAGTATTTGTACATGCAAATTCACATCTAGGTATTTGTCTAGCCATTTGTGTGTGCAAATCCCCACATTTCACTCACAGCTACAGGAAATACACGCTCAAAAATGTAGACACAAAAAGTCTTTTATTTAAATTGCCCAATATGTTGTGCTAATATGCATATTAACTGTAGATGAATTTCAAATGAAAGCTTGGATGCCCCAGTCTCTCAAGAAGTAATAAGTAAAAATAATAATCTATTGCAGATCATACTCACAGTGGTAGGACTTTCAAACACATATGGCAATTGTCAATCAGGCCAGGAATGTTGTGCTGGGAAGGCTGCCAGCTTGTATTCTCTTTTGAAATCAGAGTCTCAACTACATGTTATTTGGGTCCTGGACACCCAGACTCCCACTGAAGAACCACACTATTCATATCTTATGAGCTCTGAAAGGTTACAGCTAATCACATCTAACTGTTTTGAGCTTTTGTTCCCACCTTGCAGCTATAGGGTGTTTTTTGCATGTGGCTTAAATGCTTTTATTGGAGATCCTTGCCCCCCTTGATGTTGGTATACAGCATACCCAAGATTTGCATCAGTGGAAATCGCAACATTGCTAAACAATCCAAACATGGAAACCATAGTTAGATGATTGACATCTCTTCCAACAAATTACAAGCACCCAACAGCAGAACGGTCCCTTTTAAAAAACTTGGGACCAGTGAGAAACTGTAGTAAGTCATCTGCATGCAGCTTCTGGCCATGAGTCATAGAATAAAAAAATAATTTTCTCTTTTGGCTGATGACCAAATCTAATGCTCAAGAGAGTTGTTAATAATTTGACCCAAATTTATGATTGATGAAAAAGTTAAAATTGGATCCCAAAAAAATAAATCATTTGTTGTGTCTTTCCCCAATAGTACCATGGTACAGTACAGACAGCACACAAGTAACCCCAAGTGCTACATGCCCAGATATTATTGACAATCCCAAGCCAAGAGTAGTATAACACTTTTGAAAGTTAACAGATCAGGCAAATTACTATAGAGAGATTACACAAAAGAGAAATGAGTAAAGTCCAATATCCTAGAAAAAACAAGATTACCTGTAAGAACATGATTCTGATTTCCCAAGAGTTTGAGTCAGTTTGAATCAAATGTTTCTATTGCGAACTTCTCTAAACAAAGATGAAAAATAGAGAAAAACTGCAAGCTGTAAAGTCAATTGGATTCACTGGTCACCCTGCTCCAATGCACTTGAATCTCTGAAGTCCAACAAATTAATAGTCTGCTGGATAGCAAATTGACCCAAGAAAGCAGAATATAGTCTATATTTGTGATAGGCGAAATTCAAAGGATTAACTTTAAATAGACATCCACAAATTCAGATGCTTTTTCAAAAAAAATCCCTTTCTTTTTCCCCCATAGCCTCCTTTGCAGGCATTCTTCCTTCACAAGACCAATCTCCTTATCAGTTTTCCAGTTACCTTCCAATAGGATTATAGACTCTCCTTTCCTGTGATACCAAACAGGGTACAAATCTGTCCGTACGTGCAATTCTGCATATACGGATGGGAGCATCTGAAGCAGATGAAGTTGGACTGTCTATGATTGTCTTTATAATATCAACCACTATCATCACTTTAAGAAAGCAGAGAAACATTATGGAGACCAAAGGATCAAATCAAAAAGTTAGATAATTACATCCTGGTTAAAAATACACTAAGTGATTGGATTCTTTGTTTACTCTATGGTCTAAGGTGCGGAGATTGAGCTATACCACAAGCATGCAGTAAGAAATGGAGGATGAAGTTAGAAATGGGAAAACTGATTTGGATAAAGAAATCAGCTAAAAACGTTGCATGTGACTAACTTTTGGGGGCAAGGGGGAATTTGAATTTGTTCAGTTAATATTTGTTTTGTTAAGTTTTCATTTCAGTGCATTTCTACATTTCTGGGTTTTGGCCAAATGCCAAAACACAAGAGAGGATGCCCTTACAATAATTCCAGCCTGACATGAAGGAGAAGGCCCACAGTTTTCACAAACCTGTTAAACTGCTTTCCAGAGGAAATTTGCAGACCTATGAGGTTTGGATACACTGTGGTAAGATAAGCATTAAGGGTGGCATTTTACAAAGCACTTCTGGGTTGGTGGAACTCTATCATAATTGAAGTCAATGATAAAACTCCCACTGCCCACAATGAGACCAGAGTTAGGGTAATACTGAGTGCTTTGGAAAATCTGGCACAAAGGCTTTAGGTGCTTATCCAAACATGACAGACTCCTCATAGCTTTTATTGTTGGCCCATCACTAGAAACTAGACAGGGCTACTGAATGCTGTAAACAAACGCAGATCATCAGTGCTATAGTATGTTTTTCAGTAACAATACCCAGGAATAGGGGATTTATTAATTTCTAAGACACTGTTGTGGCAGGGATATACAGATTAACACAAGCATGTTTGACACCTCTCCAAAAATTATGAAGTGATTATTCTGAACATCCTTTGTTTTTTTTTTACCAAGACTCTTACTGCCAGTTATCAGGATCTTATAATTGCCAATACAGTGAACAATATTCCTTAAAAATGTGTTAAATTGTATATCAGAGTAATTGCTGAGTGTTTTTTGCTTTATTGGTTTCACATTTGTTATGCTTTCTAAATTAAACTGTGTTATTAACAAGCACTTCTTAATGCTTGAAATTTCAATCTTGTGTTTTATCACTTGGCAAGGCTAAGACCTGCCACTAAGCAGAGCAGCTCTTTCAAGTGATATACTCAGTGTCTTTCTGGTGATATAATCAATGTCTAGTTGTCACAGATGCAAAGAGGTTAGCCATTATCAAACAGGCTCGCAATTGCTCCAAGTTCTGCACACATAACTCAAAATCTGCCAGGCTTGTCTTACTGCAGAAAAGCAATATCTTTCAACAAGAAAAGATAAATCTGTGTGAGCTTTGAGGTCTGAAGCTGATGTGCGTAGATCCAAGGAAGCTTTTCAGTCTTTAGAGGGGGCATGTTCATGCAGCCTGAAACATTGATTGTAACATGGGGATCACAAACCCAGAGGAACCAGAACTGTTCATTTACAGAAGCTGTGGGAACTGACATGGGTGGGGTTTGTGCTAATGGACATCAGCCCACATGATGTACAGAATTATCAGCTGACTATGAAATGTTATGAGACAGAGCCTATTTTGTGAATTAAATTTTCTATGTTTTAAATGTTATAAATTATGTTGAAGTGTAAATAATGGATGTTTTGGTTCCCTCGCAATTTAGAGGGGGAAGGAGGGAAGAAAAATTCATTTTGGGTTGAATGGAAAACATTTTTCAAAAAATTCAGCAAATTTAATAAAATAATTTTGGATAAAAAAGTGTTTCAAATTGGAGATTTTTTACATTTTTAAAATTAATTTAAAGGAAATTTCTAAGCAAAAAGTCATTTTGAACTGAACAATTGAAACATTTCATTTTTAAACACATTTTGACTTTTTTGGAATGTTTTTCTTTTCAACACAGACAATTCAGCAAAGCTCACATGAATTCACAGAATGTTTTGACATTGCCAAATCTACATTCTTCACCAAAAAAAGTTTCAGCTGAAAAAATTTGCCCAGCTCTAATCTTTTGTGTGCCTTTGCAGTGAGAACCCTGAACATTATATACAGGAAGAATGCAATGTGGAAATTGTTAGCTTGCTAAAGCAACGTTTCTCTAGGATGGATATTTGTTTGACTCATATGAAGTGGGACACGTCTGCATCTACATGTGTAGAGATAGAAATATGATTATGTATTGAAGTGTTCTTCTTGGAACAGTGAATGCCTAAACAGGGCATCATGAGGTTTCATATATATTGAATCTCCAGGTGCCTTATAATACTCAATTACAAATAAAAATTTCCTTCTCCAATTACCAGTCTTGAAAACTCACACTAGACTGAGTGTCAGGATGGGATCTTTCCTCTCAGTCACTGTCACCAGTAATAAGGATGATGCAAATCAAATGATACTCTTATACTTGTGCAACCCCATATCATTTTCAAATTAAGTTCTCAGTTATACCTGTCCAATCAATGTTCTAATTTGTACTTGTCACAGAAAATTAAGCGAACCTCACTTTGACAAGAACAAAGTCCTGTATAAAACAGTCGCCATAAACCCAGAGAAAATAGCTGTGGATTTTGGAGAGCTCATTGACCTGTGAGCTACGGAATGACACATTAATTGGGATTTTGTAAAAGATGGCCCTTGTCTCATGGGCCTGAGAGCTAGTGACTTCTTGTGTCATATAAAGTTTACAACTACCATACTTAAATATCTGTAACTAAGTCTCCTAGCCTGTATTAGTGTAAGCAAGTGGGTGGACTTACACTGAGTTTATTTTGTGCATGTCTTATAATTCAAGTAGTTCTTCATACCCATGAGCTAAAGCAGATCTCCATTAAAGCTATTTACTATGCCTGACTTTGCTTTAGCTGGCTCATTCCTTGATGCTGTCTTAGCTGATTTGGATATTAGTCTATTTCAAAGTGTAACCTGCATAGAAAATTGTTCTTTTGCTGCATTATCTCAACTGGAGACTCTAATCTCACTCTTGATTTGGTCCCAGTAACAATATGACTATGCTACACACAAATGCTACACAAAATATGAAGATTTCTGGGGACCTTGAAAGCTTGTCTCTTTCACCAACAGAAGTTAGTCCAATAAAAGATATTACCTCTCTCAACTTGTCTCTCTCATATCCTAGCTTTGACACACTACAGTAACACTGCAAACAAAAATATAAAATATATGACACTACAAGAGAAATATTGGCTTCACTTTGCTTCCCTTCCTAATACAATAGCTTCCTAATCTAATACCTCAGTATGAATCAAGATTTAGCCCTTAATCCTCACCATCTTTCCCAATCTGGCTAGGCTCCAGATAACTTAGAGGAGTCAAGAAGCGTGGAGCTGCCCTCACCTTCCAGCCACTGAGCAGAGGTTGAGTTACTTCATGGCTGATATTTCAACCTAAGTCCTCTGCTTTACTTGTGCCACAAAAGGGAGCTGTTCGACCCACAAAGCAGTATTTCTTTCCATCTTAACACTGTCTCAAAGAACCATTGAGCCTAGCTGCACCAGGACAGTCATAGAGCTGTGACACGTATAGAGGTGGATTCTAGCTTAGGTGATTGGTTAACATTGCATTTTGGAAATACAGCGGCTCAGTTGTATCCAAGAGCCGTCCAGACTCAGCGAGAATGGGGGCAGGATTTGGCCTTAAGTGAACACATTTACAATCTTTCCATCACAGCTTCCGTTTTCAAGAGAGCTTCCCAACGCAATCCATATTTCCAATAGAAAACACATTTATTCTCAGTGTTATTCACAAGTTGAAAGCTGATCCTTTACAGAGTTTTATCTGAGCGATTCAAAGCCAGCCCATTCCAGAGTGAACAGCGGTGATCTCGACCATCTCTGAATCAGACTGGGAAAAAGCCATCAGATGAACTCAGAGCAAAGGACCAAAGTGTGAGAGCAGAGGTTTAAAGCCCATATCATTCATTTGAGCCTCCAGAAGCATGTTTCCTGACTAACTCCTCACTGCTGCTGCAGTCAGCCCGAATGGGATAGAATCAGTTGGAGATGTGTGTTACCTATTTCTTTCAGTATAGTATTTGAAATGATAGAAATCATGTGGCAACCAGAAGAGAAATATTGCTCTCTCCTTTCTTGTTCAGACACCCTGTCATAAACAGATGGTTAAGGGTTAATGTCCCTTTTACCTGTAAAGGGTTAAGAAGCTCAGTAAACCTGGCTGACACCTGACCAGAGGACAAATAGGGGGACAAGATACTTCCAAATCTTGGTGGAGGGAAGTCTTTGT
>NC_133774.1:78303061-78380430 GCF_003597395.2 Chelonoidis abingdonii
TGAATCTGAGTACCCTGTAAAGCATTTTCCATCCTGATTTTACAGAGATAATTTTTACCTTTTCTTTCTTTAATTAAAAGCTTTGTTTTTAAGAACCTGATTGATTTTTCCTTGTTTTAGAATCCAAGGGATTGAGTCTAAACTCACCAGGGATTGGTCGGGGGGAAGAAGGATGGGGATGGTTAATTCTCTTTGTTTTAAGATCCAAGGAGTTTGGATTGGTGTGAAGCCTCTCAAGGCAACCCAGGGAGGGGAGAGTCTGGGGGGAAAAGGAGGTGGTGGTTAAATTCTCCTTGTTTTAAGACCCAAGAGGTTTGGGTCTTGGGTTCTCCAGGGAAGGTTTTGGGAGAACAGAAAGTGTGCCAGACACAGAGTTCTGGCTGATGGCAGCGTACCAGATCTAAGCTAGGAATTAAGCTTAGAAGGGTCCAGGCAGGTCCCTCACATTTTTACTCTAAAGTTCAAAGTGGGGGAAAAAACCTTGACACACCCAAATCATAGAAATTTACTCCATTTAAACAAAGATTCCTGAATATAAAATGTTAAGGATTTAATAGTTCTGTGACAGAGCATCTTTAACCTGTCAATAATTCACATTTGATAGAGTATATATAAAATTTAGAGGGATTTATATGAAAATCTGAACTCTGTCTCTTTAAAGGCTGACAGTGAGTGGGATTCATGTTCACATCTCCAGCGAAGACAATTAACCTGCTGTAGCATGGCCATTAAATTACAACACAGAATAGACAGTTGTAGAGTGGGAGATGTTTATTAGGAAATAAGATGTGAAGGTGAAGCTGATAGGCAGTTATAATGCATATACATCTTTACTTCTTAAGTTATCAAGTATAGGAAATAGTGCAGGGAAAGAATTTTGTAAATCTATGTACTAAAGGCCAAATCCCACACTCCCACTGTGTGATAAAACTGAACCTTTGTATTTGCACGTGCAGTGTTAATGGAAATACTCAGTGTCTCCATCAGTGAAGCACACCTACCAAACTCTTTGAAAAACACAATAGTTCTCCAAATCCTGAAGAAGCCACTACTCTTTAAGCTAAATGGATTGAGCTCCTTGAGTCTATCACTACAAGCAGAGCTGTCCCTAGGGTATGGCAAACTGGGGCAACCGGCCAGGGCCTCACGCTTTGGGGGGCCCTCGGCTTCATGAGGCGGGCAGGTAGATGAGGTGGGGGGAGGGGCGGATAGAGCCAGGGGGAGCACCCCCCGGCAGATAGAAATTCAGCTCCTTTGTCCTGGGCCCTACACCTCCTAGGGACAGCCCTGACTACAAGGCATGTTTTCTAATCCTTTAATCATTCCTGTGGCTCTTTTCTGAACCCCCTCCAAGTCAACATCCTTCTTCAGCTGTGAGCACCAGAACTGGACACAGTATTTCATCAGCGGCTACACCAATGCCAAATACAGAGGTGAAATTATCTCTGTATTCCTACGTGAGAGTCCCCTATTCATGCTTCTAAGGACTACAGTAACCCTTTTGGCCACAGAGTCGCACCGGGAGCTCATGTTCAGCTGCTTATCTACTATGACTCCCAAATCTTTTTCAGAGTCTGCTTCTCGAGATACAGTTCCCCACAGTGTAACTATGGCCTACATTCTTTGTTCCTAAATGTATACATTTATATGTAGCCATATATGAATAAAGAGATGGCAAATATAGAATTCATGATGGTTATCCAAAGCAGCAAACACAATCATGGATGGATTTTAGAAATATTTAGTAGAATAGAGATTTTATAAGAAATTTTTATGAAAAATGAAGTGACAAGAATGGAGGGCCAAAGGTTACAAGCCTTATTATAGTAACTCAAATGATTGAGGATGATAATATGACGTCAACAATTCTGTCCCACACATAACAGAAAAATAAACATTTACTTCTTGCAAACTATTTGCTAACTTACATTGGAACTAATGGAGTAAAATTCTGATAATGACTAATGGCAAATTTTTGGCTGAAACCTTAATTTTAAAACTGACATGCGATATCAGCTGTTTGAATTGTATTACATTGGGGAGTTTCCACTAGAAAATAATATATCAAGTTCATTAAGATACATTCTATTAAGCCAAATTCTGTGCTTGTGTTACAATCTCCAAGAGCTGTCAAAATATGTATTTGAAGGAATATTCAGTATGCACAGCAAGTACAGTTATAGTTCCTACTACAATTAGCATCAAAATGCACCTCTCATTAAACTTTTCCTTTCAGATCACTAATAACTTATGCAAACAGAAATGTTTTTTCAGCTGAAATTGTCCATGTTTGAATTTATTGCAGAAGTCAATTTCTTTTGGAAGTTTCAAACAGTTAAGTCATTTCTGAGTTCTGTATGTGAGTATAAAAAGCCCTCAGAGAGGCTTGTTCTATATAGTCTAATCAGACATTTTGAGCATACCTAACTCAGTGAGTATTAAACTAATTTTGTTCAAACTTGGCTTGTTTTGTAGATGTGAGTAAAATCAAAGGAACAAGCCACTTTTGAAGGAAGTTGAATCATCAGTTTTGAAATCATGTGCATTTAAATGTTTCTCATGCATGGACCATATATCAGGGTCTGATTCTCATTTACAGAAAGGTCTCTTTACACAACAGTGGCAATGGAAAGGGGCCTTACATTTACATCCACTTTAGGGTCCTTTTAAACTGTCAGAGGAGTGCAAAGTTGCAGTACACTAGTGAAAATGTGAATCAGGCCTTTTGCGTGTTTATAAAGCAGTTTAATACACCACAACATGCACTGTATACAGGACACAAGAAGACACTGCACAATCCCTTTTCTCCTCACTTACATTCATTTTGGTACAATTGTCCAAATGCAGCAGTTTGAACTAATTCAATAAATGGATCTGTGGTATCTATGTGGACTGGGACTTGGGAGATTAGGGCTCAGTTCCCAGGGTTGTAAACAGGGCAGGGCGAGTAGGGAAGCCACCCAGAGTGCTAAGCTGGGGGGGCAGAAAAAATGGGGCAGAAAAACAGTAGAGGCTGCCAATACACTTGCTTACCCTTGGTGCTAAGATGCCTAGTTACGGCTCTGCCAGTTCCACCACAGATCACCTCTATGACCATGGGTAAAATACTTAATCCTCAGCTCCCCAGATGCAAAATGTGGAGAATACTGCTTTAGTTCACGCTAATTTTATAAAATTTTTGGAAGTGCATGAAGAAAAATATATATTAGGCCCAATCCTGAGATTCAGAATACAGCTCAAACAGTGAGCACTGAGCTGGTGATCACAACGGACAAGGGAATATACTCCTCCCTCCGGCCAATCAACAACTGCTATTATAGCACTAGAGCTATGTGACAGACCCAGGCCAGTGGGGTACAGGAGTCTGGTAGAGGGCAAATATACTGGTCACTGGGTGAGTAGTTTTCTGTTCCCTGAGTGACCAGAGCAGGGGCTGCACTAGAGTAATCAGGAACCTTCTAGAACGAATTAAGGCAGATAGGCTGATTAGAACACCTGCAGCCAATCAAGGCAGGCTAATCAGGGCACCTGGGTTTAAAAAGGAGCTCACTCATATTATGATGCCCCTACATGTGTCCTATCTGTTCATTAGTTAAAATGCAACCTTCTGTTTCTTCCTTTAATTCATGTACTACTTCTGCCCTAGATTTAGTTGGAAGAATATTGATTTCATTAAAGAAAATTAAGTCATCTAATTAGAATTTACACAGATGAATCACACATAGAGCAAGAGAGAGCCATTTCCAGGCTTTGTACTTTGTTTTGTAACAATTTACCATGAAGTTGTAACAAATACATTTTTGTTCCCTAGGAAACATGCTCAAAATATGATGGCACATCCAGAATATTTAATCTTGGTGCCAAGATTTTAAGGAGAGATGGCAGACGACAGAAATTCTGTTTAGCCAAGAATCTCATTATTTTGAATTCGGCTTTGTTTCAAATGGGAAGAAAACCCCATTTCAAAATTCTCTGAAGGGAAATTCTGAAAAAAAATCCTTCAGATTGATTGAAATGTTGGGTTTTTTTGACACAGTTGAAGTGTTTTGTTGGGATTTTGACTTCTTTATAACACAATTTTTAAAATAATTTTAAATTGTCATTTCAAAACAAAATATTGAAACATTCCATTCTGAAAATGTCAAAATAAGATGTTTTAACATTGTAAGAATTTTTTTTCCTCTAACAAAATTTCAGCAGATGACACAATTTTATGAAGTGTTTAAATGTTGACAGAACTACATTTTCCAGTGGAAAGTGGTTCCATAAAAGTTTTTCTTACCTGCTCTAATTTTAAGTGTATCAGATCCATAGTTGATGACTTCAATGGAGCTACAACAATTTATACCAACTGAGGATCTGGGCCACTAATGTGAAAACATGTTGTTGCTCCTTGACAAAGAGGTGCCATATTTTATAATCATCTGTGCACACAAATTGCAAATACAAGCTCTTTTGTGCTCCTGATCCACGGATATGTTATTTCAGTTTTATGCTACTGTAGCTCCATTGACTTCAGTGAAAATACACCTCTAGTAATCCTGGTGTAATTCAGAATTTAGTCAGAGTTCTACATATGCAAATCCCCAGACTACACAAATGCATCTGAAATTGTGTGAGAGAAACTTGTATATGCCAAAATATTTGCACCTTTCCACAGCATATATTAAGAATTAGGGCCAGACTCCTTATACTGTGGTTCAATTTTGTATTGTATTGGGTAATTTGCTGATGAAAAATTCAGTGTCCTCTCTAGCATTCTTCTGCCATATATCTTCATTCTGAGGCCATTAATTTGCTCCAGCACATCTTTCAAGTAATTTTCCACTCTTTCCCTATTCCAGGAAACATATGACTATCTTAGCACTCAGAAGAGGATTTGAACTCTTAAAATCAGCTCTAGCAAACACAGCCATTTTCCCAATGATTATACCCATTCAGCATGCTTTTGAAAGTATTTAAAGATAATACTAGCACCTCAACAGTGCCTGAAACTCAGGTGTGTGAAAAAAGAACAGTCACGAGCCCCTTTCAGAAGCTGAAGCTTGATAACTAGAAATAAAATCACAGCATTAGCTATCAGTATTCCAGATACTACAGTATCATTTATCATATCACTTTTGAGAAAAGTAGCATTAACACTCACTTCAAAACATGATGGCAGTTGCCACTGAGCTGAAAAGTTGCCAGTTAGAACTCTGCAGAAACAAAATCATATTACTTTTTTTCAGAGAATAAAGGTTTACATCCATAAATTAAGGAAATCTAGAGTAGAAACTCCGGCCTTCATTCAATCTGTTGCTTTCAGTTGGCACCTGGCATTAAGAGGCCTGTTTTCCTTGACCCTTATGGGTATGCATAGTGGGGGAAAGGGTGCAGGAACTATTCCCTGTGTTTTTCTTTGGGAATCGTATATAATCTATAGGGGATGGGGAGGTGGCAGATCCAGGGCCCCACTTCCTCTGCACTGACCCACAGACACTGTGCCTCCCATAGCTCCCACTGAGGCAGAGCAGTTCCATGTCACCTTCACCACAGGCCAGTAGATAAATACCATAATCTAGTCCTAAGTGAATATCCTACACAATCATACAATACATACATATACACCACCAAATAAATTATGGACAGACTTTCAGATTTAAGATGGAATTTCCTTACATTTATTGTTTTAATGTAGAGCCTTTAGACTGCACCTGGGCTCCAGTGGAACCTGAGAGAAAAGGGAGGTCACCTGAAGAGGGAAGGAGTTGGTTCAAATACATTCTAGGTAGGAAGCCTGACCTGGCCCGTCGCTCAGTGGCCAGAAAGCCTCCATATTCTCTGGTACAGAGCAGCCAGTGGCTCTCTCAAAACTCAGGAATTAACCAGTCTCCATAAATAGGCTAGTTACCTAAGCAGAATTAATACATACAATGGCAGTATGTTTGTTTTATAATTAACAGTCTAAAGGGTTAATTTTTTGTCCAAGTTTTGCCAATGTTGCAGATGACTCAGACTCTAAGTTCCTCTATGTTCTACTAATGATGACTTAGATGATACCTTATCTTACACTGAACATTTAATTTAAAGAATAAATGTAAATGTTCCATTTTATTCAGTGGCAAATGTGGATAAATAATATATTCTTGCTAAGTAAAACTAAATTGAATATACAATTTTCTCCCCAACTGATATGATGATCTCTGTCAGACAGTGAAATAGACTGTTTAAAAGTAAATTGGATGAGTAATAAGAGAAATTGCTGAAATTTGTATTTAAACATTAATTGTATTTAAAATTAAAATTAATGTGATTGATGCTGTGCTGCAAAGAGTGGTTAAAGATTTCTGGTAGCTTATACGCTTTCTTCATTAGGGGCTAAATCATGGCCATGCAACCTTCTTCCTCTGCAAGGGTTAGCGACATTGCAACGCACAGCACAGGGGGAGACATCTTTACTTTACCTCCCATACATGTACACGTGGAGTGGGTGAGTAGGAGCAGATCCCCCCATCCACCAGCTAGTCCAACTGAGCCAGCACGGGGGGAAATAGGCTGCCTGGTTGGAAACAGTGAATCTACTTTATTTCCACCCCTGAAGTAAGGGGGTTGAGGGGGAACAGGACCAAAGTATGACTCTAAATTACAATTTGGCCACTCATCTGCTGGCTGCTGGGAGAGCAAAACTATGCACTGCTCCTTTCTCGGGGCTTGATCTAGTGCTAAAATAGTAGACACAGTGGGGAATGAGCTTTTAATACAAAATTGTTGTTGGCTAGTTTCCAACTGTGGGAAGAAAAAGAGTGAACATTCACTGAATATATTCGTCAGTCTAAATTATGTGCTAGGAACTATTTAACATCCTTCAAGAATTAGGCTCATTTTATAATGTTAATCTGCTAATACCACATTCCCCTTCTTCCTTGTGATCTCTGTATCAAAAGTTGATATATATTTCATCTGCTATCCCTTAAAATTTATCTCCTTCCAATAAGGCCTTTCTCCAATGCACAATTTGCTAGTGGAACATTTTATGTACTCTGATTCACTAATCATGTTTCAACAGAAGAGTGAAATCCCCCCTAATTTAATTTGCATCAGTTTCACACAAGTTGATTTGCACTAAATTCAGTGGAGTGGTCCTTGGTTTACACCAACGTGTGAGAATGAAAGCAGAATCATTCTCCCATCATTTCAGCTTGGCTTTTGCCTGTACATTCAATTTCCATCTTCTACAGTTTTATTTACATTTAGTAAAGAGCTGTGAGAGATCCTGTACCAATAATACCATTAATCAGTTATTATACTACAGAGAAAACTAGTCTTTTCTATTGCTCTATTGGGAAAGAATAACCAGTTCAGAGGGACTTGAGAAACAATGTAGGAATATTATTCGTGAAAAAATGTACAAATAAAGAACATTTTTAAGAATTTCATTTTTGTAACAGATAATTTGGTTCACAGGTCAGTTTATAAATATACAATGGTATAGTTAAGAGTGATTATTCTTTAAAATACATATATACAGAAATGTTAATCAACTATGACTAGAATTAGTTTTAAATGTATATACCAGATGATATCTCCTGTATTTGATTTTGACAAAGAAAGTCGGGCAAAAGAAAGATATTACATTTATTTTTGTTTGTTCGTTTCTACCACTTGTACCTTCTGGGATTTATACCTGTGATCTTAAGCCCAGATCATCCATGAATTTAGGAGCCTGAATATCTTTGAGGATCTGGACCTTAGTAACTATCGTCTTTTTTTTTTTTAAGGCAGAATATCTTTTTCCTGTAGGGTCAGATTCTGCCATCCCTACCAAGGAGTCAATTACTATCCCTCTGTAAACCCACCCATCTATAAAGGGCCAGCATGATGCCTATGCACCACTTAAAGTCACAAAGTAGTTGTTAATTGGTGCATAGTGCTTGTGTCAGCCCTCTGTACAGCGCTGAATTTCATCCTAATGTGAAAAACAGTGGAAGAATCTGGCCCATATGTTTTCAGATTCCCTCTCAGCAATTTTGAGCCCTGTAGCATGCTACAAAATAACCAAACTCAATTACCCATACTGCAGTTTATTAGGGTCTATATTATAGACAAACCATTTAATGTTTGAGGTGCAAATTCTGGCAGTAGACATCCATATATTTCTGTTTAGAGAACAGTAGCTTAAATCCAGGTTAAGTGACATCTCCATAAGGCAAGGTTATTCTGACTACTTTGGTCCTGATCATGTTTTCTAAAATATTTGCTGCATGTTTAACAACAATAAATTGTACATAAGTAATGTATACACTAAGATTCCAGAGAATGTCACTCTGAAGTCTAAAATGTCTGTTGAATTCAAGTGAAGTGATGGAATTAAATTGGTTATATGGGGGTGATTGAACAGATGGTAGATCACTTAGCCCAGCTGCTACACCTACATGCACAACTGCTATCGGCACAAATCACCACAAATCTCTGTCCTACTCTCCTGAGACACAAATCAATACAACAACCCAAACAACAACCAGCAAAAACAATGACAATAAACATACGTAGCCCCTCAAAGCAGCACACCCTCCTCATTTGCACAAACCCACACAACAACTCTCCCAGCACAACAGAAAACCACATGTATCAACACAATCACCCACACAACACTACATACAGCATGCACAATAATTCCAAACATCTCTCTGAAGCTTAGAATGTCTATTGAATCAGGATGAAGCAATGAAAAGAGCAAGAAGCATGGCTGAGAGCTTTTTGTTTCGAATGCCACCAGGTTCAATCACCACAGATTTATGGTCTGTTACCATCCAATTTTTAAGCTATTTTTGGCTTTTTTTTTTTTAAACACAGGCACAGAATCATAGAATATTAGGGTTGGAAGAGACCTCAGGAGGTCATCTAGTCCAACTCCCTGCTCAAAGCAGGACCAACCCCAACTAAATCATTCCAGTCAGGGCTTTGTCAAGCCTGTCCTTAAAAACCTCTAAGAAAGGAGATTCCACCCCCACCCCCAGGTAACCCATTCCAGTACTTCACCACCCTCCTAGTGAAATATTTTTTCGTAATATTCAACCTAGACCTCCCCCACTGCAATTTGAAACCATTGCTCCTTGTTCTGTCATCTGCCACCATTGAGAACAGCCTAGCTCCATCCTCTTTGGAACTCCCCCTTCAGGTAGTTGAAAGTGGCTATCAAATCCCTCCTCACTCTTCTCTTCTGCAGACTAAATAAGCCCAGTTCCCTCAGACTCTCCTCATAAGTCATGTGCCCCAGCCCCCTAATGATTTTTGTTGCCCTCTGCTGGACTCTTTCCAATTTGTCCACATCTTTTCTTTAGTGGGGGGCCCAAAATTGGACACATGACTTCATGAATAACATCTGTGCAATAGCAAGGGCTTTCAACTACTAGTAGTTAAAATGCTGGAAACAGAATGAAACACTGGAAATATTAGGAAGGTCAACAATTTTGCAACTAGAAAGGAAATCACTAATATTTAAGAGTGAATATTTTTAAATTAGAGTTGAGAGCAGTTCTAGAAGTGAACAAATTCAATACCAAACTAAGCAGAAATAATCATAGAAAAAAATTCAAGGGGATGATCCTTTTGATATGCTTCCAATCACTTGAATATGATTATTTTGTGATCTAATATTCTTTCTTTTCTTCACATACCCTATGCACATGTTAATGATTAATTATAATTTACTAGCATGTTCGTTATAAAGCCTCTGGCATAACAATGTTTTCCTTTGTTTTTACAGATTCTGTCAATAGTTCTTGCTTTCATCAGACTTATTCATCATCTTAGTCACACATTGGAGTGAGTCGCTATAGACCAAATTTCTTTGTGCAGCTATATGCAATGCATGCTAATTCAAAGCATTTTTCCATGTGAACAAAGTTAAACTTTGGTAATGATTTATACTGTGCTATCTTCCAACCTCCACTGTGTAAAATCTGGCTTGTTGGCCTCTTCAAATACCAAATATTCCATCTGGATCTGCAGCACACCTACTGCATGACTAGCTAGTCAGTATCCATCTGCATTGCTCACAATAGGGATTTTTGTGGAGTCCCATTCATTTCTCCGAGAAGCATGTTCTGAACAGCTCAGCTAATCAATCTGCTTCTTTGCTAGACTCCTAGACATATCAGGATTTTGTAAAATATCATTGTGGCCTAGTTCCAAAATCTCAGTCTGACATCACACGTTCTTGAGGTTGAGCCAGGAATTAGAATTTTCAAGATATTGTCCTGCTCTGCTCAGTTCGGGTAAAATTGCATCTCTAGTTCTCCCACTTTCTGTGCCATTATCCTGCAGTATGTCAGACTGCCAAAACAAAACAAAAAATTTTGCAACAACTCTTCAGTGTCATTTTCCACAAGTATTTCCTCCATTACTCCATACCTAGAATTCCCACATCTGAGATACAACAAAAGCAGGATATCTAGGATCTTCCTGAACCCGTAAAACTAGACAGCTGTCTGTATGTGCTGAGTACCCTTACAACTATCTCAAAAAGGAATGATCCTGTGGAAGCCTGGACAGCTGGCAACCCTAATTGCTATCTGCAGAACATTTCCTTGCTTTAACATGTCAAGATTCATACCAAAATGTTCAGTTAGGATAAAATTAAC
This sequence comes from Chelonoidis abingdonii, assembly GCF_003597395.2. NCBI lineage: Eukaryota > Metazoa > Chordata > Testudines > Testudinidae > Chelonoidis > Chelonoidis abingdonii. The sequence continues at coordinate 78,313,687 of NC_133774.1, forward strand.
CTGTCATGGTATATTTCCCCACTCTGAACCTTAGCGTTCAAAAGATGGGGTACCAGCATGAATTCCTCTAAGCTTAATTACCAGCTTAGAACCTGTAGCGCTGCCACCAACCAGGAATTCCAGTGCCCAGTACACTCCGGTCCCCTCAAAACCTTGCCCAGGGAACCCCAAGACCCAGATCCTCTGGATCTTAACACAAGGAAAGCAAACCCTTTCCCCCACCGTTGCCTCTCCCAGGCTTCCCCTCCCTGGGTTACCCTGGAAGATCACTGTGATTCAAACTCCCTGAATCTTAAACAGAGAGGAAAATTCACCTTCCCCTCCTTCTCTCTCCCCCTCCCAGACTCTCCCTGAGAGAGAAAGTAATCCTAACACAGAGAGAAAACTAACCTTTCTCTCCCCCTTCCCTCCTTTCTCCCCACCAGTTCCCTGGCGGATCCAGACCCAGTCCCCTGTGATCTCACCAGAATAAAAAAACAATCAGGTTCTTAAGCAAGAAAAGCTTTTAATTAAAGAGAGAAAAACAGTAAAAATTATCTTTGTAAATTTAAGATGGATTAGATACAGGGTTTTTTAGCTAGAGGCACTGGGAATACCCTCCCAGCCTAAGTATTTCAAGTACAAATTAAAATCTTTTCAGCAAAATACAAATTTGAACTCCTTCCAGCCAAATGCACAATTAAACTCCTTTCAGCCAAATGCACATTTGCAAATAAAGAAAATAAACATAAGTCTAACTCACCTTATCTACCTAATACTCACTATTTTAAACTTATAAGAGCCTGAATCGGAGAGATTAGAGAGAAACCTGGGTGCACGTCTGGTCACTCTCAGAACCCAGAGAGAACAAGCACCAAAAATTAATAGCACACACAGAAACTTCCCTCCCTCAAGATTTGAAAGTATCCTGTCCCCTGATTGGTCCTCTGGTCAGGTGACAGCCAGGCTTGCTAAACTTGTTAACCCTTTACAGTCAAAAGAGATATAAAGTACTTCTGTTCTATTAACTCCTACTATCTGTTTATGACATAACCTCTGGTTGGATGAACCCTACAAGGCTTGTGTCCCACTTAAACTTTCAGAATAAGTATTAAATAGAACTTAAGTGGTCCATAGACCTTGTATAAATATTAGGCTGACAAGAACCTAGAAAGAAGTAAACCAGAGTCCTGACATCAGGATAAGGAAGGCCTATTAACGGAGTATTTTATTTCAAGCTAGCCATCATCCAGATGCTCAAGTTTAATTCAGACTCCCAGAGATCTTGACTTGTCTTTTACCTGAAAGTAGTAAAGCACCCTAGAGTACAGTTAGAGAGATACCGATGGGGCTTTTGAATGATCCTACCTTGATGTATAAAAGTGCATATATACACTTCCTAGAATTTATGGTAAAATGCCCAGAATTTGTCTGACTGTGTTGTATCACACCTTGTAGCTAATGGAATGGGCAGAGCGGTTATCCAAGAATTGAATGTTAATACATTAAAGCAATCTATAAATAATGGGAGATGTGAAAGCCAGCTAATTAGAAAGTGACAAAGCAGTCTGTTCAGTTTCAATAAATACCACATTCCTCTTAAGGAAGTTATATTCTTGGCAGATATTAAAAATGGCTGCAGATTTCTAAACTAGCCCTTTACATCTATTCCAATGCATCAGATTTCAAACTTCACAAGGTTGAGAAATGCTGTCTGAACTATTAGAAGGAATATGATGTTCTTCATCACTTTTCAAAGCTGCCGGGATACGATCATTTTGATAGTTTATACTAACATTGTCTGACCCATAAGCAGAAATGGGAATCAGTTTTTGATGTGAAGTAATTGCATCCAAAGTTTCAGCTGCATCTTGAATGTGTGGGTAGATACTGCCAGATAAATTAAATTAACTTTATCAGCAATTTCAGAACACTTCTCATGTGCTATGGAGTCTTGACATGGATATTGGCTATTAGAAAATGGATGCCGGTGGAACAGATATTTCTTCACAAAAACCTGTACTGTTTGTATCCTTGAAAATGGCATAATATGGGTTTTTAATTTTTAATTTTACTAATTAGAACAAAATACATATTACTGATAATTTTACACCATTCCTAATTGTGTAGTAAACCCAAAAGACAACGTACTCTGTATTGTCACAGCTAATGGAATTATTTTATTAGGAATAATTGCTAAAAAACGTTAAAAGTGCCGCGAGTTCAAGAAATATCATTTCTTAATATGTATTTTTTTGACAATGAATAGCATACCTTTGAACTTTACTGTAGTTTTTTATGGCTGATAATTACATTTAATGAAGGGTAGGTTGAAGGATAGATGGGGTTAGTTCACTCTGTTATAACAATAAAAAATGCATATCTATGTGTAACCCACCAGTGAGTGTGCTCTCTGACAAGTTTCCCCTCAGTGCCAAGCCACAAAGGATATGAGTTGCTACACTGAGCAACTACAGATGCTCAGCTCAAGTTGTACTAGCTTATGCTTTTAGGTCTGGAGGTCCCCACTGTGGTCCCCCAAGATAGTGGCCATCACAGGTATGTACACATTGATTGATTCAATCTGCCTTTGTAAATTGTTTGTCTTCATTCAGCTAGATTTTCAAATCCCAAGCAATGGAAGTTAGGAGCCTAAATACCTTTGAGGATCTGGACCTGAATACTTACAACCTTATAGAGACCATTAGAAACAAAGAGGGAAGGAACAGTCAGAGGAGCAGACTACAAAACTTCCTACCCATTTGCCCCATATCATCATCTGGTGTGCCAACTAGGGAAGAGTTTGAAAACCTTTTATACACCTTTTTCCATTCCACCCAAGTACATCTGGAACTATATCTGATGTCTCAACAAATTCATATTTGGGATTCTGAGAGACCAATGTTAGGGTTCCAGTTGACCATAATTACATTTCTGAGAGATAACCCAACCATCCGTATCAGTCCCTTTCCCAATAGTTTTGATACATCAGTGCAGGTGGCTCTTATTGCAAAAAGTTCCTCAGATGCTACCATATGTTTGTATGTGGTTCATCTGGTTATTACAAGATGCACCTCAAGCACTTAACATTTTATAACCTTCTGTCAAGGCCTCACTCAAAGCCTGTAACACTTAATGCTTAAGACCTATAGCCAAGCCTATTTTCATATATATTTGGTTCTTCTACTTGTTGTTACAGTTTCAATAACTTCCATTGTTATTTCTATAAGCATGCTCAGTAGATAGATTATAAATTTACCCAAGAGTATGGACCTGCTGAACTCAGGTCAGAGGTCAACAGTCAAAAGCACTCATATGTGATTGTATGTCTTTGCTAACTGAAGGTTGTTTTAAAAAAGGTTAATGGAAGTAATGTGAGTTTTATTAGATGATATTGGGTTGATTTTGTGGCAGGATGGGTCTCTGTATATTTTTTTTGGTTAAGTTTCCTGCATCCCTGATGGACTCAGCATAAGTAGCAATACCTTATTTTACTTTGCATCTGCTGTGTTGCAGACAATGGCACGTAACCATAGATCACTTTCTTTACCTCTAATTTTCTGATTAAAAAATTGATATATTTAATCAGAAATTCTTGAGATTCCAAGAAATGTTTGAAAGGGCTGCATCAAAGACTCTAAAGGGATCAAACCCATCTGTACAATGATGGGACTCTTGTACTACATATAATTATCAGATCTATGCTCAACAAATTCATTGCCAGATAGGAGTGAAGGCTGGAGTTACGCATGGAATGCTGAAGTTAGGCAAATCTTATCATACTCTGACACAGAGTATATTCTCTGCTAGCTAACAAGGCTGAGGGTTTCTGTTTCAGCCATACTATCATTTTTTAGGGGCCCAAACACGGACTTGTGAGTTTAGCTTTAGGCAGACAGATGAAAATTTTGACCACTGTGGCCAATTTTTTTTAGGTGGTCACTGGTTTTTGGATGCCTGTGTGTGGGAGGCTAATTTGAAACATCCTGTAGTTCTGATTTGCAGAACTGCTGAGCACCTGCAGCTCCCATTAAAATAGTGGAAGCCATGACTGCGTAGCATTCGAGCACATCAGTATGTATCTTCATCTCTTGTACTGGACTAACATGAATGTATAGCCTGTATTTTCTATGCAAAATATTTAGAGCTTTCTCCTGTGTGGATTATATTTTGCACTAGCAGGGTGAGCTGAAAGCTATTTAGAATAGCAAATTTAGTGGAAAAGTGACAGTTCTGGTTCAGAGATTTCTGTTCTTGCTAGTTTACGCTGAGCCCGATGAACAAGAATGATTTAATGATACTTAAAACTTTAATTAGGGTTCTAACCAATCTTTCTGCTTTCTATAATTTCCTTGTCTATATTATGAATGTCTGTTGGAAAGTCATAAATTAGTACATCCAGGATAAACCATTTACTAATGCACAACTTTCAGAAAAGTAAACCAGATAAGGATCTCTCTTACCCTGCTCATGCTACATCAGTACTCTTACCTAACTCTTCAAATGATAGATTTATGGGGTCATTGTCTGAACATGGTTAATATATCTTGGTGCATTTAATATGACCCTAACTATGACAGAAGAATTGGAAGCAAGTTTCAGTTCAGACATCACTGTGGTGCTTTAATTGCTTTTGCTGAAGTGCAGGGCACATGATGCTCCTTCTGGCACCTCAATACCTCATTTTACTGTTATCTACTCAAGTAATGAATTAACAAAACAATAACATAATTTATCAGTCTGATGCAGCAAGTAGCTTTCAAATAGCTTTAGCTCCAGTGAGCATGACAAAAGGCTGAATGTTTCGTGGAATAGCGAGTCTTTTCTATATAGATGCTTTGGAATTATGATGATTGTTTCTTATTTGTTAAACACCAACAATGTGCTTCCAAATGGTGTTTCCAAAACACTAGATCATAGAAGTATAGGACAGGAAGAGACCTCAATAGGTCATCCAGTCCCCTTCAAGGCAGGACTAAGTAATAACTAGATCATTCCTGACAGGTGTTTGTCTAATCTGTTCTTAAAAATCTCTAGTGATGGAGATTTCACAACCTCCCCAGGCAATTTATTCTAGTGCTTAACTACCCTGACAGTTAGGAAGTTTTTCCTAATGTCCAGCCTAAGCCTCCCTTGCTCCAATTTAAGACCATTGCTTCTTGTCCTTTCCTCAGAGGTTAACAAGAACAATTTTTTACCCTCCCCTTTGTAACAACCTTTTACATACTTGAACACTGTTACGGTCCTCCCTTCAAGTCTTCTTTTTTCCAGACTAAACAAACCCATTTTCTTTCCCAATCTTCCCTCATAGGCCATGTTTTCTAGATCTTTGATCATTTCTATTGTTTTTCTCTGGACTTCCGCAATTTTTTCTACATCTTTCCTGAAATGTGGCGCCCAGAACTGGACATGATACTCCAGCTCAGGACTTATCAGCATGGCATAAAGTGGAAGAATTACTTTTTGTGTCTTGCTTACAAAATTCCTGCTAATACATCCCACAATTGTATTTGCTTTTTTTTTTTTTTTTTTTTTTTTTGCGGAGGGGGGAAGATCACAGTGTTACACTGTTGGCTCATATTTAGCTTGTGATCAGATGTATCTGCTAATCCCTTTCCACAGTATTCTTTCCTTGACAGTCATTTTCCATTTTGTATGTGCTCAACTGATTGTTCCTTCCTAAGTGGAGTATTTTGTATTTATTTAATTTGATCCTATTTACTTCAGACCATTTCTCCAATTTATCCCGATCATTTTCAATTTTAATCCTATCCTCCAAAGCACTTGCAACCCCTCTTAGCTTGGTATTGTTTGCAAACTTTATCAAAGTGTATGTTCTATGCCATTATCTAAATCATTGATGAAGATATTGAACAGAAACCAGACTCAAAAGCAAACCCTGTGGAAACCACTCTATGTGCCCTTTCAGCTTGACTGTGAACCACTGAGAATGGTTTTCCAACCACTTATGCACTCACTTATATTTCCCTAGTTTGTTTATGAGAAGGTCACACGGGACAGAATCAAAAGCCAGACTAAAGTTAAGATTAACACGTCAACTGCTTCCCCCACTATCCACAAGGCTTGTTACCCTGTCAAAGAAAGCTATTAGGTTGGTCTGATATGATTTGTTCTTGACAAATCCATGCTGACTGTTACTTATCTTCTAGGTATTTGTAAATTGATTACTTGATTATTTACTCTATTATCTTTCTGGGTACAGAAGTTAAGCTGACTGGTCTGTAATTCCCTGGGTTGTCCTTATTCCCCTTTTTATAGATGGGCAAATATGGTGCCATTTTCCAGTCCTCTGGAATCTCTCCCAGCTTTCATGACTTTTCAAAGATAATCGCTAATGTATCTACAGTCAGCTCCTTGAGTATTCTAGGATGTACTTCATCAGGCCCTGGTGACTTTTCCACATGTTCTATTATTGTTCCCGTCCCTCACAGTAATCTGAGGCCTACCCTGTCCTTGGTCTTCCTCTTGCTGCTAATGTATTTGTAGGATATTTTCTTGTTACCCTTTATATCTCTAGCTAGTTTAATCTCAATTTGTGCCTTGACCTTTCTAATTTTATCTCAGGGCTGCCCTTACTTATGCTCACTTCCAGCTGGCTATGGTCCCAATGGACCATCATAGCAGCCAGGAATAGCTGCAGCTCACTGGCACTAAGGCTACACTCCCTTTCCACTGACCATATACCTTGCATGTCCCCAGCCTCTACACAAGGGCTGTGAGTGGGGGTGGTTTTTAGAGCCTGTTTTGTCAGAAATCCAGTTGGGTTCCCCCTGCTTGCAACCCACCAGAGTACTGTTAGGGGATTCAGCCACTGGGTCTAGATCAGGGGTCGGCAACCTTTCAGAAGTGGTGTGCTGAGTCTTCATTTATTCACGCTAATTTAAGGTTTGTAGACGGTCTCTTTCTATGTCTATGTCTATAATATATAACTAAACTATTGTTGTATGTAAATTAAATAAGGTTTTTAAAATATTTTAAAAGCTGCATTTCAAATTGAATGAAAATGCAGAGCCCTCCCGGACTGGTGGCCAGTACCCGGGCAGCGTCAGTGCCACTGAAAATCAGCTTGCGTGCTGCCTTCGGCACTCGTGCCATAGGTTGCCTATCCCTGGTCTAGATGTTTTAAGCTGCACTGGGTTTTAGTAGGCTGCAGCACTTTTTCATCCCTTGGCTTCTCTGGCATATTTCCTGGGCACTGACTCTGTCACCTATTGCTTCCTAAGTACCCCTCAGTCCTCCAGCCTTATGCCAGTATCTCTCAGCCTTTCCAGACTTCTGTACCTCCTTCAGGAGTCTGACTGGTCTCGCATACCCCCAGATTTCACCTCACATCAAAACTACTTGCTTACAAAGGGGTCACAACACATATTACTGAAAAATTGCTTACATTCTCTCTTTTATCATATAATTATAAAATATGTCAATTGTAATATAAATATTGTACTCACATTTCAGTGTATAGTACATGGAACAGCATAAACACATCATTGTCTCTATGAAATTTTAGCTTGCATGGACTTCACTAATGCTTTTTATGTAATCTGTTGTAAATATCTAGGCAAATATCTAGATGAGTTGATGTACTCCCGGAAGACCTTTTTGTACCCCCAGGTGTACACATACCCCTGGTTGAGAACCAATGTCTTAGGCCACCAGCATCAGTACTGACTCCAAAGATCTCCAGAAGATTGAACAAACACTCTTCTAGAACTGCACTGCAAGTGTGAGCCTTCTGGTTTACCAGTTAACTCTCTCAGAAGACCCAAGATATTTGTAAAGCCTATAAGATGCAACAGAAACTTTACCCCAAATCTAACACATGATTGCTTTCACTCAACATATAAAACACAAGAGACTCCACATCACAGAACACAGCAAACATCCTAACCTCAGAGCCCCTCACTAGCTCATCTTTCACTTGGGAGACCTTGGGGGACCATCTCTGTCAAGGTTGGTCCCCTGCCTCATGCAGGCCCCAAAATATTGGGTCGCTTCTCTCTCCTTCTGAGCTTGGAGAAAAACGGACCCTAAAAGAACAGTTCCTATCCTGTTTATAACTTTTTGCCTCCTTTTCCAGGTGACATCCTGCTAAGCTTCCTCAAGCGATCACAAATGATTCTGGTGCCGAGGTGATCTCTCCCCAGCTGAACCAGTTCTCCAGGTTGGGAGCTGTCAAGGCTGATTCTCCACTCTGACACTTTGAGTGAAGAAGGTGGTGGCCCGCAAGGATTCTAAAAATTAATACTGGCCACTCCAGGCTTGTATTAAAGTCCCAAGGCTACAGTTTCTCTCTGACCTTGGCTTGATAGATGCTGCCACCATTGAAGTGCAGAACCCCCTGGAGAGACAAGGAAGGCTCACCTGGGAAATCCTTCTTGTGGGGTACCCTCAAGCCCTTTCACTCCCCCCCTTTGGAGAAGAGCTGAGAAAGAAAAGAAAAAGAAAATCAGCTGTTGCCACCAGCTAATTAAAAAAACGTGCACAATCCTCTTAAGACACAGAACTCCAATCCTGTTCTTAAAAAGATTTTATTAAATTTTATTAAAAGGAAAAAAGAAAGAAAATAATCTGGAAACTCAAGCTATTGCTAGATTTTAAAAGCACAAATACAAGGATTAAGCACCAAAAATAACTTTTTTAAGGTCCAGCTTAAAGGTTACAAGTAAAACAAAAGCATAAAGGAATCCACAAGTCATAAAGAAATAAAAGGGATAAATCTAATCTCGTCTTCCTAGACGTTTCCTAATCTACTTACATATCTGGGGTTTTAAATGAGTAGATATGAGACTGATGACTTTTTCATACCTGGTGCAAGCTTTTCACCATTGCTGCTCTGTCCCCCTCTTCCCAGGAGAACCACCACAGACTGACAAAGGAGAATTTTTTCTCAATATTAAAAAGTTCTAGCCTTCCCATTGACTCTTTTCATCAGGTGCCTACTCACTTCCTTTTATCTTTGCATAGCAGTGAGACTTTTTAACCCTTTACAGGTAAAGAAAGTAGAGAACAGCTACTAAGAGGTATTTTACAGCTAACTGTAGCTGACTTCCCACCCACTTCGTTTTTCACAGGAGCCAATCTATTGTTAATAACTATGACATTTTGATGGGAGAACACATTAACAACCCTCTTTCTTTATTCTTTTGCCACCAGCCTTTGGCATTTCAACCCAGTATGGAGGCAAACAGACAACAGAAAAGGCAAAAAGCTGCATCTTCAAAATGGAGTTTGTAGCTTAGTAAAGACATAGACAATTCATAATCTTACACAAATTTTATAAACTGTACAGATTTCTCAGACCATCACATATCCAAGAAGAATTCCCTGGGGGTTTGAGCCATGGGCTTTACTTTCTTTTGACATCAACAAAGGCAGTGTAAAGGAGATGTAGCAAGACAATGGCCTGCTTGCTGTAGAGTCAATGTGTCTTTTGACGGTGGGTGTACATGGTGAGAGGCTTTTAGTAGCTAACTCCCATATGGTAGTTTGTTTAGATGAGCAGCCTGCAATGGAACTGGAATATGGATGAGAAAAAGTGTGTGATTTTATGGAAAGATGGAGGTTAAGGAAATATGTCCTATTCCTGGCAGACAGAACACTGGACTGGGACTATGGAGACCTGGACCCTATTCCTGGCTCTGCCACTGGCCTGCTGGGTGACTTTGGACAAGTCATTTCCCATGCCTCACCTTCTCCATGTATAAAATCAGCATAAGGATTCTAATCTCCTCTGTAAAGTGCTTTGAGATCTACTGAGGAAAAGCTCTATATAAGAGTAAAGTATTATTATTTAAATAACATAAAACTGGTGCTGCTTTTTGAAACATTCTCACAGTCCAGACAACTTGTTTTCTAACATGACACCATTTGTCAGTAAGGCAATCAAAGGAAACAAGGGGTTTTGTGAAGGATGTGTGTGATAATAAATCAATAATTTGCATTTGTCGCCTAACATGAGTAATTTTTCTGCTTTAAAGATTCTGAAAATTGGGAATCACATGTTATTTGAGTGAATGTAGTACTTTCAGGATGCTCTCTCTTCTGAGTCTCAAGAGATAGCATTTATCACACATTTCAGTGATTGCTATAGTAAATACTCATTTACTCAATAAGTCATCTTCTGTTTCACTCTCCCCATTTATTTGTTTTAATAGTCACAGATTACCTCTGTTAATAAGCACAATGTGAAACAGGGTTGAGACTAAGCAGCTTTGACCTGAACACCTTATACAAGATATAATTTACGTTGACTATCAAATCAATATAGTCATGTTTTGGTTTCTTTCCAAAAAGACAGCATTGATGGGGGTGGTAGTGTATGCAAATTTACTTCAAAATTCAGGAGGCAAAGGCTAAAACAACTCAAATGTGTTCACAGCTACACATTTTAGTGTGAATATCATGGTAGCCCCCAAAGACTTTTGTCAATTTGCTGTTCACAGTATTTACATGACAAATATCTTCCCCCACAAAAGAAAAAGATATACATCTAAAAATAAAAATTGTGTGTTGTAAGAGGCCCACAATTTCCTCCTGCTGAAGATGAAAGTCTATTGAGGGGAGAGAAAGAATGGCAGCTAGAGAGGCAATGGCAGAGTAAAAGGAGAGGAGAGGAAACGCAGCATGAGGCACAGTATCAGAAGGATGAGAGAAGCTTTGCTCGCTAAGTAGGAGTGTAATACTAACCAAGCAGAATCAGATTACAATATGACCCTGATGTCTTTCTGAGCAAAAGGATCCTTTTTGAGGGGTAGCTTTTAAGCCTCCTCTCTCACCTTATCAATTACAGACTCTGCAGAGCTGGGCTCCACAAGCTTTTTCCTAGCAGTAGGAAGTAGACTTCTCTCATGGGAAGGACCTGTAACCTCCTCACAAAGAATAGCAGGCAGAAGCTAATGCAGTATGGAGTCCTGCACCCTCCTTGATGACTGCAGCTATGTCTACACTTAAATCTTATGCAGCTTTGGAGCTTTCCTGTTAGAGGCACTGCTAATTTCACAGTACATCTTGGGACCACAAATAATTTAAGGGAAAGGGCATGCCTGGGGCTGCTAATAGGCAACTCTCTAGAGCTAAATGAACAGAAATAGACCTGGCAGTGAGGCAATCAGACTGTATGACCTTGCACTGGAGAAGCAGGGGATGTGAACTTATGCAAAGTTGTATCAAACCTAAAAGTGATTAGGGGAAGAGTAAAGGCTTGGATCTCTTCTTGTTCAGTCTGAGCTGGTTCTCTCATCCCTCTTCCTCGTTACTATAAACAGAGAGAAAGAACTTTTTAAAATAATACCTTAAATAAATATTTAAAATGTTTGCTACATTTTCATTTCCTTAAATAAGGGGAATGAGTGAATACTTTACAAAATTTTCAGATGTGCTTTGAGATGCACACAACTTCTAACTTACTGTAACAATGACATGCTGCTAAGAACAGAAGAGCTTATCTTTTCCTAGCCATCTCCTTAAAACTACTCACTCCCATATTGACCCACAGACACAGAAGAGCTGGGGGAGGATGTAGATCCTGACTGATTTTTATTAGCAGAACCACTCATTAAACTTCCCAGCTTCTCAAATTATAGTCATTGACAGAGTAGAAGGAAAATTTTATAGGCAAAGAAATGTCATTGTCAAAACTAACTTGAGGGTGAGTTATTTTATATCATTTTCCATTTTCAAAGCAGTCTGTTTTCTCAAAGCAATCTGAAGATTGCAAACAGACACAAAAACTGATGTATTGCAGCCACTGATGATATTTTTGTAAGTGTTTTTTTCCCCAATCACAATGAGTCTTGGTGGAATTTTAACTCCTGTTGTCTCAGATCTTTGTCTAATTCTCCAAAAGTTTTGTAACTGGACTGATTACAGAATTGACAGGAAGAATATGGTTTGATTCCAGCAAACAAGTGATAAAACCATTCTACTCATTGCTGCTGCTGCTATTTTTGAAGGACTATACTGGAATCAACAAGTTAAAAACTAAATCGAACACACTATTAACACAAATGTTAAGACAGCTACCTCATTTGCCATAGCTCACTGGGATCTCAGCCATGTTGTACATTTTGTACTTTTGATGCTACATGTATACATTATAAACATAAAAGCAAATATGTTAAAATTTAATGTTACCAAGTCAAGGAATTTCTAAACTATTCAGTATTTTTATTGTTACCCATAAGCCTATAACAGAATTCATGAACGAATTAAAATTTAAGGCAACTCCAAAAAATGAAAATAGAAAATACTACATATTTATATGATTGCCAAATTATCAGCATGGAAACACCATTATCTTCTGCAAGTTTTGGACTTTAATGTGCTTGACAGGCCAACCTTAATGTCCATTCTGTCTGTCCAGGTATTTACATAGCATTGGAGCACATCCAAAATAGTTAAAAACAGAAATAGTACAATATCTTTGTTTCTCTCTTCCTTCCTTCACAGCTTGTAGGAGAATGCCAGTGTTTTACATTTCTCTTTCCCTTTTTTGTGTTATTTTAAAGATGTGTCTAAGGCCATGTCTACACTACCACTTATGTCAACAAATCTTATGTCACTCAGGGGTATGAAAAAAACACCCTCCTGAGCAACATAAGGTTTCACCAGCATAAGTGGTAGTGTACACAGTGCTATGCTGGCAGGAGAGCTCATTGGCTGTGGTTAAATTATGTTGACAGGATTGTTCTATCCTATTGGGATAGAGTGGCAACACAAGAGATCTTACAGCGGTGCAGCTGCAATGGTACAGCTGTGCCACTGGAAGGTATCCAGTGTACACACAACCTGAATCACCCAGACTGCTTTGAAAAGCCCAGCTACAACATTTGAAAAAGAGGACCTGATTTTCAAGGTACTGAATTCAGCTAAGAGTGCTAATCTGCCATTAAAGTCAGTGGAAGTTCTGAGGGCTCATCACCTCTGAAAATCAGGTGAAAAGCGATACTATTACTAACATAAAAGTCTAAATTACAAAGCAATTAACGTATAGTGGGAAGGTGAGAAGATAAAATTGTTTTCAAATAATTATCTATATTTTGAGAATTAAGGTTCAGTCCTAATACAGCTTTTTTTTTTTAAACTAAGATTGTCATCTTGTCTTAATGCTATTCGTATGTATCTCATTTTTTCTAGCATCCAGTATTAGAGATTTCAAGATTTCCTAATGGAAGACCTAAGCTAAATCTTGTGATTTGAGCCAGAATCCAGATTAATGTATCATTCATTATGAAATCCTAATAGAAAAACTGTATGAATAAGTAGCACATGTTTTCTGATAGCACTACTTCAATGGTAAGAAGGAAAATAATTGTGTTTGATCACAAAGGAACATTGTAATAAAATAATTACATGATCAACGGCAACCAGTGAGGTATTAAATATGGGATAAATTTTAAACTGGCCAATTTACAATGTGATAACTTTAATATATTATCCTTGATAGTTGCTTACACATAAGACTTTAGTCCATTTAGACTATAACCACCCCTATAGTACAGAAAGGACTTTAAAGCCAAATATCAAGTAGTGATGTTTAGAAACTAAAGCAAATTTAGCATAGGTAGCTAGAGAAAAACTGGCAGGCAGGAGGGTTACAAGAAACTCCTACTACTGCAGAAGGATTGCTTCTACCTGGGAGTATACAGGAGCTGAAGACAATCAGGTTGGTTTCCTTTCTCTCATGTCAGTTATACACTAGTTACTTTACTTAACAGGCCCAAAGTCTGCTGCTATCCAAGGGTACTAAAAGTAAGAACTTTTAGCAAGATATTTAAATAGTTAGAAATTCATAAAGGCATGGGTCACTATTTGCTATACTAGTCACTTGTCCAACAAAGACACTCACAAAGTTGCCAGCAAGAAAAAAGCTTCTTTGTTTTCTTAATCAAAGAAACTATGTATCTTTTCAGCACAATGAACAGAAACTTATCCAAGAGCTTTCACTGATGTCTTAAGGTGTCATCATATGTCATAGGCCCCTATATATGGTACTGAAAGACAGTTCATCTCCAAATTTTATTGATTGTGGGTACTTATGGAACAAAAGATAAGGAAAGGATTATTTAATTCTTGGTCTACTGTGCCATAGGCTGGAAGCACATAAGAACAACTATACTGGGTCAGACCAAACATTCATCTAGCCCAGCATCAGGTCTTCTGACAGTGGCCAATGCCAGATGCTTCAGATAGAATGAACAAAACAAGACCATTATCAGATGATCCATCCCTTGTTGTTCAGTCCAGCAGCTGGCAGTCAGAAGCTTAGGGACACCCAGAGCAGAGGTTGCATCCCTAACCATCTTGGCTAACAGCCACTGTTGGACCTGTGATCCGTGAGATGGATCTATCCTCCACTGGAAGACAAAATCTCAGCTGTTCTGAAGGCTGTGGCTAAATGAAGGTGATAGCAACACTGAGTCCTTCAGCTAAATACTACGCAGTACTGATGAGCTCTGAAGTGAAGATCCTTGGCAGCAAGTACAGAAGCCTTCATTGGTGATGTGGTGTATTGAAAACTGTTACAATTTCAAGCTCTCTTTTTAAACCTTAAGGAGTTTCCTAGTCCTGCTTGCAGGCCAGGAAGTTCTGTAGGGAAGAGTGTAATCAGAGTCAGCCTGCAAATAGCCAACCTACAGCAAGGTGAGGTGACTTGTGCCTCTCTGTTTTAAAGGGGACATTTTGCTTTGTTCTCTCTGCTCGTGTGGTATTCTGCATTCGAGGAAACATAGAAATGTCATGTTGCAACATTCCAGAAAGAGCATTTTATGTTTTTTATCTAACTTCTCCCTTTGTATGTCATGAAACATAACACCAGTTGTTGCAAAATAATGGACTTTCATGGGAATGTGGAAGACCACTCTTTCAGAATGAAATAACAAGAGAAGAGAGGCAAAGCAATACAATTATTCTAATGAATGAAACCTACAAAACAAATTAACGTACATTTGTATTAAGTTTATTATTTTAGTGAGGTTTTAAACCATTAATGTCGTAACCAGTAAACAGATTTCATTGGGTTTAGCATTAACATATTATGAAATAACTTGTAATTTTTATAATATTTTATATTAATAAACAATACCATCAGTTAGTTTTCAAGATCACTACATATCAGTCATACTGGCCATCTTGAATGGAATGTAAATACAATTCCAAAAGACATAATAAGGACTCGTATATTTTACTTCTTTTAATGTTGATGCTTTCTCTATTACACTTAATGAAAACATTCAATTAAGCAAAAATTTACCAGAACAGAAATTGTCACTAGAAAGTAATGATATTAATGAATTAACTTACTGGGAAATGCAAAGATATTAGCTCATGAATCTCTTAACATTACTAAAGATGAAATAAAATCATTAATGAATTATTATTCTTTTTTGGGGGATTGTCATGAATATTTTTCCTTAAATAAATTATTAATATTACTGAACTGTGAATATGTGGATAAGTTGCTTGGTTGGTTGGTTTAAAACCTTTTGTGAATAGAGAGGTTATGAAAGATACAGCTGTCTTATCCTTCCTGGAAATCTATCACAACCCTTATTGAAGCTATGGGAAGCCCTTTCTGATGGAAGATGAGAACCCATCAGAATATGAAGTAATTCAGTCTTTTAGTTCTGTATAGTTGTCTGATTGACAGCCAAGGATAACCTGGAGTCAATGGTTATACTAGCAAAATACAGCACAGAAGAGCTTGTGCAATTTAGCAGTAGGAGTTTCAAATGGGTGCTTGCCATTGGTTTCTATTGACTTCAAACAGGAGCCATGTTAGGGCTGACACCAGATACTTTGGAAAATCCAACCCTTGAAGTTTAATAAAAACCATCAGATTTAGATGAATATCATCAGTCCAGATTTTAATCTAAAACACAGAATATGCCATGCTGAGTATCCTTTAAGAAGAGGAGGTTGGGAGAGTAGAGAACCAAACCAAAAACATGCCACAATGGTTAGAACTGCACATAGTATATTTTCAAGGTATGCTACAGCATGTAATCTGGAGCCCCATATCCTATCAACTGCACATGCATAACTCCCATTGGCTTCCGATAGCAGTTGTGTGCATGCCACTGATGAGATAATCAGGCCTATGAGGTTATTTTCAATGTGCCTTGTGCTTTTTCTATTAGGTACAGAGATCTTTATTTTTTTAATCTGTCTTGTCTATTTAGATTACAAGATTTTTGGTATAAGGGTTGTTTTCATTTGGTTTGTATGGCATAGTGGGGTCTTAATCTTCACTGAGACCTCTTAGAGCTATCATAATAAAAAATAAAAATTCTGTAGGTGACGAAGGACTTCGAAGTACACTTATGATAAGTGTTCATGCTTCCTTCTCTGTGCCCAGCCAAATGTGCTAGCCAATGAAATGGGAACATGGGCACACCTTTTAACTACCTCTCCCTACCCACTTTGAGAGTGTCTGACAACTGGATATGCAGAGCACATGTAGCTCCTATGCTTAGAGTGAGCAGGACCTGGAAACTTGCCCAGCTACTGTACATGGGGCACAAGGGGCCCTTTGATTTCCTCTCCAGTGCACATCCAGCCCTTAGTTGTTTGTCAGTTGGTCTGAGATTCCTAAGAATTAAGTTACTGTAAAAGTATACATCAATATTACCAATCTGTTAGTTTTTTAAAGTCTAAATGTATTAAAAGTCTTCTGCACAAGTAACTGAAGCACTATGGGCAGTGCAGAGTTCTTCTGAGATTGACCTTTTACGCTCTTCACATTGATTTAAAATTGTTTATCAAACTAATATTTTTGGCATATGTGTTTGTCTGTGAGTTCAAGGAAAGTACATCTAATGCTACCAGTTACTTCTATTGAATAGTCAATGTATTCTTCTGGCTCTTTTATTATCAAACACCTAAAAGGACATAAAAGGGATGACAAGATATTTAGGCTCCTTAATTTTTCTAAATTGTCAGGAGTATGTTTGCATATATATGCTTTTGAACTGATGAAGCCTAAATCAGCAAACAAATGCAGCAGACTTTTGAAATACACAGGTTCAACAGATTTTTGGATGAAATGGGTCTTACATATAGTGATTTGCCTAAATTCCACTACTGATTGCGTTTAATTTTGTACAGGAAAAGAAAAATAAAGAAAATGGAACACTGAAAAGTACTTATTCCTCCAATTCACTTATTCCTCCAGCTTCCCAGTACATTGATTTGTCACTACCAAGCTATTTTAGTGCACATGTTGCTTGCATGCTTTTCAAAATGTGGTTAATAAATGTCATTATGCAAATGTTTACTATTATTGTTACAGGCTGAATTTGTCTCAGTTATGTTGCTTATCTCCCAACTGCTTGCAAAAATACATACGCTATCCATCTGCTTAATAGCTGACTAATGTCACAGTGGTGTTTTGTGTTGATGGTGGTATAATAGGTGTCTCTCTGCTTATTATTTCTGTTTCCTTTGTTCTTTTGGGTACTGAAACAATTTTTCTATGAAGTTGTGACAAAGTAGGAATGTTCTTAATATTTTCTCTGTGTGTACCTCAGTTTTCCCTATGTCTTACTTATTCAGGTATCTAGGTGATGGAGAAAAGGTTGTGTGATCATTGCAGAGACCTCTAGAGGGCAGGTGTGACTGCCAACTGACTGTTTGGGCATAGAGAATTGCTGACCATCTGTATCTTGGCAACTGATATCTGGGGCCCATATCCTGCAGGAATCAGCAGGAGATGCTGGAGAACAAAGAGAAAAGTGCAGACTAGGTAACTCTTTTGCCTGGGAAACGGACGGAGGACGAGTAACAGGGGTGTCTGAGGCTGAGCTGCTGGAAGCAAGTCAGTCTCCTGGTTTGGGATTCGAGAGGGAGAACCCAGGGCATGGATACCCCAGGATGCATTTTGCTGAATGTTCCTGATTTCTGTGCTAACAAGATCTGTTCTACATTGTGTTCCTGTTGACTAAGCCAGCACTGTAAAACAGAAGGTTTATGAGTCACTGCTGGCTGCAAACTTGGGCTGCATGGCCCCTTTGGGGCATGTAAGGCTTCCCCAGGTGTCCCATCCAAGTGGACTCATAGCAGGAGGCTCATTGTGTGAAGAGGGGTGTGGAATGCTCTGAGGTCAGATCCAGGAAGCACTGAAGCCGAGGAGGTGAGAGTGTGCCCTGAGGGCAGTCATACTGCACTAGGAACCTGCCTGACTTCATTCAGAGCAGTTCCAGAGCACCGAGACTGTGACTCCATGACAGAAGTTACACACAGTCTGACTTAAAAATCTAATCTGCCTGCCATGTAGTTGTGAGTCATAAGGAATTGCACAGTGGTATATGCTCCATATTAAACTCTCTCACCCATATGTATGGCTAGTGATCTGGAGCTACTTTTAAAGTTATGAGTTCTCATTTTTAGGCTCCCAATTGAGAGTGAGCCTAAAATAATCTGCCAAAAACATAGCACAGAACTAAACGAAAACTGTTGTAGATAATAGAACTGTCCAGTGATGACTACACAGTACAGGGTCACAGCACCAGGACCTAATGGTCAACCTAGACTTTTGGTTTTGGGGCAAGGTATACATAAGCTGACGTTTAAGGCAGAGAGCTTGAGGAAGTAAACACGGGGAATGCAAACTTTTAAATATTATCTGCCCTAATGCATTTATAAAGAGAGAAAGGGTTAAAGGGGAGCATGCTCCAGTCCTGTTTAAATGTGAGGTGCCAGTTCTGTAATGGCCCTTGTAAACAAGTGGCCTCCTCCCAGATGCCCCCTTGTGGTAGCCCTGCAAGTAGTCCCTCAGGGGTAACCCAAAGGACTCTAATTAAATGAGATCCCAGCTGGGGCCACTTTATTGCAAAAACCTGATGCAAACAGTCTAACACATAAGTCCCAGAAGCTAGTCCATATCACTCCAATGTATATAGTCCTTGTTATCACCATATCCCAGCCTAGCTTCCATCAAAGCTAGGGTCCTTATCTGTCCTCCACCCTGTCCCTGTGCCAGGATGGCCCTGACAGTCTTCTGGGGTGCAACCCTGCTCTTCCCATCACGAACTCCACTGCCTCAGTGTTGGGATCATCCTTGACAGGGGAGCATTCCCCACTATCCTGGCCCTCTGACTGTTTCTCTGGGTCTGGGTCTCTAGCAAGGAGACATCAGTGGGTAAGGCCCTCCACTGCTATCCCTTCTTTCTGCCATCTCCCACCCTTGATTCCAGCTCTCTGGCTTAAAGCTGGCAAGTATCTCCATCTCTGCTGCTGCTCCTCCTGCCTGCAGCCCTCTCTAGCCTTTGGTCTCTGCCTTGGGGACACCAGCCAGGAAACCCCCGTGTATGGCTACCCTGCTTTCTTCAGCCATTTTTATTTTTCCCTTGTGGGCTTGGTAAAAAAAAAAAAAAAATCTTTGATTTTAAAATTACCTGGTTTACCAGAGTTTATTTCATAATCTCTCACTCCTTTACAATGACACACTGATGTCTCTCAAGCACTTCACGTACTTAGTGGGAAGCAAAGTCCAAATTAAGATCGACAAAATAAAATATGCTACCTGATAACTATAACTAGTTATCATTGGCTGGCTAAGTAGAGCCCTGCAGTGAGACTGGGATCTCACAGGTCCTCAGGAACCCGCTGCCAAAATAGCGTGAGTGGGATCCAACAATAGTCCCAATGCAGGGCTCTACTAGACAGTCAATGAAAATAAGCATCCTCTTTCTTGAATTCCCCTATGGAACAGGTGTCCCAGGCCCTTACCTTCCAGTGAAACCAAAGCAAACTGGGAGCATACAACACATGACATGATCAGGCCCCAACTGAGTTTAAGGAAAAACATGTCTTGCATTTCTTGACTTTTTAATGTGCAACTTGTTCCTGTAGTGATCTTCATAGAGTTCGACAAAGGCACCCAAGATGGATCTCCAATATCCATGGCCTATCTTCTCTCCCACTGATGTACAGTAGTACTATTCATTAGATCTCCTCTATGCCAGAGTCATAACCTTATTCTCAAATTGCAGATTGATATTGAGAAAGGAGGTGTGATCCCAGAATGAATTTTATATTCAGATGAGAATTCAGGAAATGGAATATTGTTTTTAGGCCCCTTTCTTATTTAGAAGAGAAGTGACTGCTCAATAATGCATTTTCCCCTTGGAGTTCACTAAGATCCTAACCTGCAGGAAATTTTAGCAAACATTACAGGGCCCAGTCCTGCTCCCACTGAAATCAATGACATAACCCTGGTTAACATCAATGGGAACAGGCTTAGATTTACATGGTATTTTTATAATGCAGATATCCTTAAATTCCTACAGAATCTCATAGAACTAGATATCAGGGATTTGGAGCAATCGAATTTTTGAATTGCTCCGCTCCAGCTCCAGGCATAAAACCTACTGGTCTGTGCTACGGCTCCGGGCTCCGCTTCAAAGCCCTGCAAGATATTCACTCTTTTAATGATCTTCAGTCATTGTCGCTACTTGTGCATGTCCCACTCACTCCCCTTCTGTCATATCACCAGGGTTAATCAATTATTGGATTACCGCAACAATCCAGGACAGTCCCTGCTATGAAAGGACATCTGATCACATAACATAACAGTACTAATTCTTGATCTAGTAAACCAGTCATGAACAGGTCAAGAAAAGTTAAATAGAAATGTTAAATACAACAGTGCGGCCGTTTATCACCAACCCATGCATAAAGCAAATATAGCGCTACTAATACTCTGGCAATCTGTTATGCCTGACTTTAAAAAAAAAAATTGCTACTTCTGAAAGAGCACAATAAAATCCAATGTACACAGCAACCCTCATTAACATGAGGAGAAGAGGGAACTTTAGTACTGGAAAGTTAAATGTCATGGGAATTTAGGCACCTAAAGGGTTAGATGGCAGCTGCGCGGGGGTTTTGAGGAGCTAAACTTTGGACTCAGGCTATGTCTACACTAGCACTTTTGTCAGTATAACATATGTTGCTCGGTGGTGTGAATAAACACCCCCGAGTAAAATAAGTTACACAGACAGAAGTGCCAGTGCAGACAGCGCTTGTCAGGGGAAATGATCTCCTGCCAATCTAGCTACAGCTGCTCATTGGAGGTGGTTTAATTATATCAATGGGAGAGATCTCTCCCATCAGCACAGAGCAGCTACTTGGGAGATCTTACAGCAGAATAATTGAACAAAGAATAATTGAACAAGTAAGGCCATGTTTTGAATACTGTCCATGAGCCATTTTAGAAACCTCAGGCCAAATTCTGCTCGTATTTACTCTTATGTAAATCCAAAATAATTAAAAACTGATGTTAGATTTGCACTGGAGTGACAGAGAACAGAAACTGACTCCTATTTTTCTTCTCTCTCCATTCCCCCATCCCCTTACTTCTTACTTTTAAGAAAGAGAGAGAACAGAAATAAGAAGGATGCAGAAGAAACTAAGATAAGTTGCATGGAAAAGGCAAAGTAAGGGCCAATCCAATTTACGCAAAGACTCCATATAAAGAAAAAGATTGTGTCCTTTGGAAAAATGATTGAGCTGCAACTGAACTGAAGCCTGAAAATTCCAAAAGGGAAATAAGACTGTAGACAATTTATGTTTTTGTGCCCTTCTTCTTCCTCATGTAGCAATGTCACTGGATTATGATGGCATAGTATTTAGTGCATATCTAGTGTATGCTTTTTAAATAGTGAATTTGGGTGTAAAGCATTTGAGCTGACCATTGCAGGTAAATCTAGTGTACCGGTTATGCAAATGACAAAGCAAAGTTGGTTTTTTTTTGTTTGTTTATTTTCCCCATTACAGGCAACTACAGTAGCAGCTGCAACTACCGACTTTTGATTTTAGTATACATTATGCATCTAAAGAAGTGGTGCTTATAACAAAGACCAAGTTATATTTAGATCAGTGTTCCAGTCTGAGGCTAAATAACTAAGCGAAGGCATCAAAAAATATTTACAACTCAACACACCAAAATCTCATAAGCTGTTCAAGAGATTTCAAATCAACATGGTGAAAATCTCAGGCAATCAACTATTCTTGGGATGTCTGCCATCTCAAACTGAAATCTGCAAGATTGTATTTGAGAGAGAGATTTTTTTTCATATTAGAATGAGAACCAAAATACAAGTAACTAGTTTTGGATATGATTCAGAGAAAAAAACGTTATGGCAAGTTAGGATCTGGTGAATGACATCTGATCCCACCCCCCTCTGAACCTTGCTGGGATTTGTAATTGAGCTTTCATTCTGGCTCTGTACATACTTCTATTATCTTATTATCATATGCAAGGGAGCAAAGCTTTAGATGCTATAAATGACTGTACACCACATCTCCCAATAGACCTTAATGGTGCTATGTGATTGCAAAGCTAAAACTACTAATTTAAATTTCAACCATCCCCTTCCCCTCTGCATCTTTGATACATCTGCTTTGCTTTAATACCTAAACAGTTTGACTACTTCAGAACCAGTACCAAAGCTCCAAACAATCATCATTCTCTTTCCACATAATTAAAATAAATTTACCTGCAGAACAAAAGATAATGAAACCTGCTTGTTCTAATTAGCATTTTATTAAATGAAGGAAGAATTATTGATATGCTGCATTCCCCCATCACAACTTCAGGGAGCAGATGCAAAGGTGAGGGGAAATGGGATGCAGTTAATAGCTGATGCTTCCTTTACACTGATTATTTTGACCCTGGGGCACAGAAACTAAAAGCATTTGCCATACAAAGCACACAAACGTCTGGTTTTCTCATTCCAGAAAGCATATTCTAAGCAGCAGGGCATCAAATACAGATTTCAGACATATTTCTGAAACAATGAGAGTCTATAAAAAGTGAGTGTGTAGTGTTTAAAGGGGCACAAATCATAACCATGCAACAAACTCTTCAATAGATGGCACTGCTAGGAGTGTTCATCATGAACAGGGGCTTCAAACAGCTGAGGTCAGGCATTACCCCCAACACCCGAGAACTTTTGATATAAAACAAACAAACCAAAACCAACTCAGTTTCTTTTCAACACGAAAAAAAAATGATTGAAGGAATGAAATATAAAATTAAAGATAAATCTAATGTAAAGGGGAGGGAAGGAAGGATAGTTTAGATGATCTAATGTACAATGTATATTTTTCACTGAGCCCAGCTCAGCTTTCTGAGATACACTAAGAATACATGACATTAATGGAAGTTGCATGGTTGTAGATAAATGCAGACATGGACTACGTAGACCACATTCTGATTTCAGTCATGCTAGCATAAATCCAGAGAAATAGGTTAGTGGAACTGAATATGGAATCATGCTTGCAAGATTTAACACCGTTCATTGTTAAATAATAAGAACTGGTTACTGGTTGTCAATGGTTAGGAAGTTTGAGAGGATGTGTGTGTTACTTAGGGGAAAATATTGAAAAGTAGGTCAGGTATCACAAATGTAACTTCCGACAACTAGTCAAGGAAAGGGATCAACTATTCTAGATAGAGGTAATCTTAGGTGTTCACAACTATTATTTACTGGTGGCCTAAAAGTCTTTGTAAAGGTGACTTGTCTCTGTGGAAGTTATTCTTTTAATAACTTTTAAATACATTTGATTATGCATATCCTTTAGAGAACTACAAATTAAGGATCAATTTTTGGCCGGTCCTTGCCTGAAAGCACCAGGTTTCTCTGAAGGAGGGAGGGAGGAATCCTGCACAGGAGCCAGCCACAGTTTCAGACCCCCACATTACCCTGTTTCCTATCAGCACAGCACAGCACAGCTGCCCATCAGCTGAGAGGACCCTGTGCTGCACTGTCTTAAGGATATGTGCAATTGGCATGTTCTTCCTTCACATCTGTGAGACATGTGAAAATTAAATTCCACAATCTGAATGTCAAAGGTTTTTCAGGGTGGACAGATTATAAATTGTTATATTTTATAACAAAAGAGCATTGAGGCAGCTGATTTTGGAGACCCTCCCCCTCTTTGCCCTAAAAATTTGAAAGGACTTTACAAATAGACAAAAAAAATCAATAAAAGGATATTACAAATGGATAAATAAAAAAATAGTTTACATATGTACTTTAACAGCTACCCTTTAGCTTACTAAATAAGGGCCAGATCCTGCATTTCTTGCCCACTCAAAACTTGAATCATCTTCAGTGGAAATGTTGAGCATCCAAGTAATTTCATGAGCGGGCCTCCTAGCCCTTAAAAAAAAAAATCACATGCTACTTATTGCATGCAAAATTAAAAAAACAGTTAATACAAAAGCCAATATAGAGCAGAAAATGTTTTAATAAGAAAAG
Source organism: Chelonoidis abingdonii (assembly GCF_003597395.2). Classification (NCBI taxonomy): domain Eukaryota; kingdom Metazoa; phylum Chordata; order Testudines; family Testudinidae; genus Chelonoidis; species Chelonoidis abingdonii. Next base: position 78,337,947 of record NC_133774.1, read on the forward strand.
CCAACAGTACTAAAAGTTAATGTACTATGTCTGAAACAGCATGGGTGTGTGTGTGTGTGTGTGAGAGAGAGAGGAGAGAGAGACAGACAGACACTGTTTAGAAAAAAAACCAAGATGAGCTTCTGTTAAAAAACAGATCCAGTGGCCTATTCTAGTTATATTTTTTTGTTAAGCCACCAAAGGTGATAAATGAGAAACGCCCGTTATAAATTAATCTTTCAACAGATATTGTCTGAAACAAAATACTTATTGTGATTGTACATGAACAAAGTCTAGGAATTAAATAGGTAACATTTTCTCACTTGAAAGTGTGAAAATATAATCACTATAAAAAAAGCACTTTTTACAGCAATGGTCTAACAGAAATGCTGACAATAGTGATCCTACAGCATCAAGAGTTATTGGGATAGAATACTGTAGTATGGTTTATAATGAATGCTGAAGATGAAAAGAAATCAATAAAACATTTTAGTGGAATGTATACTTGAGGCTATTTTTTTCAAAAATAACAGAACAGCTCTTTTATACCAAAAAAAGTGATTGTCACTTATATTCTATGAAGGAAGCATAAAGAAAAAACAAACATAAAAGCACTCAGAAAAAAAAGCTACAACCTTTATATAATATGTAACTATTAGAAGTTAAAAATCAATAGCATTTAATTTTGAGTATCAGCAGCTTCCAAAAGAGGAATACAGGAGCTGGCAGCAGCAGAACGTATAATACTCCAGTGATTAGAATCCTATGCAGATACAAAATGTGTATCCTCATCCATTCTGTTATCTGCAAACATGGTCCATGGATACCCGCACATTTGCTGGACTCCACCTATGAGGTTCTTTTAAAAACCAATGTGGTAGGATTTGCAAGAGGGATCAACACTGACCTAATTTGCTGCCACTGAAGTTGTATTGCTTTTGGAACAAAAATTAAACTCCCTAGAACTTAAAAAATTATTGATTTGAAATTCTTCCTTCTTTCAGGGATTTATCACCCTATGGATAAAATACACACACTCATCCACCCCTATTATCCATCAATGCACTGATGGAAAGCTAGATCTCTTGTGAATAATATTTTGCAACTGGTAAATGAGAACGTGCTTAGAAATAGTGACAACTGATTGAAGGGGGGGGCGAGCACTAAATATTTTCCTTTTTATTTATTTGTGGTCACTGAGATTTTAACATTTGAAAAAATTCAACCAGCTCTAATAATCAGTAACTGTATTTAGAATCACAAAATTCACTCACTGACAGTCAGGTAAAGAGGTTTGAAATGCATTTCTGTGAACAAGATTGCACCAAGTAAAACATTTTTTCCTGGAAAAAAACAAATAGTTCTAATCACTTGAAGCCCAATTTTGACACCCTTAACACTGGTTAGTACTTCTCTCTGCAAATAATCCTTTCATTTCAGTGGGACTACTCATGCTTTCAGGTACTAAACATGAAAGAGCATCAGAATTAAGACCATTATTTTAGTTCAGAAGTGGTAATTAGGTATTCAGAACAATGAGCCTGATTCTCTTTTCATGTCCGACAGTGCAAACCAGAGGTTAATTACTGCACTGAAGTCAATGCAATCTTACCACGTATAAAAACAGGTGTAAGTGAAAGGAAATTCCAGAGCCAATATTACATTGTTCTGTATCGAAATAAGGGAGCATTAACTACAGCATAAATGACTAGTCAGAGACTAGCAGTCAGGCCACATTTTCAGCATTGTGCATGCCTCTAATCTGTTTATTACAAGATGGAAACTTGCACTTCAGACCGTCACCTCCACTAGGCAACTCCCTAGCTTATACAATCTTTTGAAACACCTACGAGTTTCCAGTAAACATTGCATCAACCTCTTAAACACCATTTTCTGTTAGACAACTGATTTTGTTGGTCTGTATGTGCATCCCATGTTTTACTGTATTAAAGAAAAAGAATAGTGTAAGAAAGTAATACAAGGATTCAAAGATCTCAGGGATTTGCAGTGATTAGAGAAGTAGGAGCAAAATTCACTTTTCCAGTTCCCACAGAGGCCTAGTATTGCATATTCTCCACTCTTCAATGCACAGTACTCACTCATATGAGACGTAGCTCTGAGCACGGACCAAGTACAGATTATTCACTGAGAATAAGAGAATCACAGAGTGACTCGGAAAGGAGAATTTTTATTTCAAAGCTTTATGAAACAAAGAGAGCAACCAGGCTATTTGAAGAAGGCTACTACCAATCACAACACTATAGGACAAACTTCAGCCCAGGAAAGGCCCAACAAAGCATGTGAGATCCAATAATTTTATACAGGACTCAGGTCTGCTGGCTTTGCTCTCACACACCTTTAATAAGAGCATTTAAATTGCATTTATCCTTTCATCTTGCGTACCTGTACATTAAGAAATTTTACAAAGAAAATCAGTAACTTATGGACTCTACCCACCTATCAAACTGCCAAGATTAACAAGTACCAAACCCTATTGCCCCACTAGGGAGTAGAAAAGATCTTCAGTTTTTCCACATGCAAAATTTACTTGAAATTATGTTATTTTAGATTTGTATGTTTTATCATAATTCATAGTAGCCGCAGTGTTTTGCACACATGACATTTAAGTAGCACATTACTGTCTATACACTAAAAGCATAAATACACATATTTCTTATTGTTGCCTCTAGTGGTTTAAAACAGTCTTTTAACGGGTTCCTGTGAATCAAGTCTTGTAGCCTTAACTCAAGCTAAATTCCCATCAGATATCTGACAACAAGTTGAAGGAAATTATTTTAACATTTTGTGAGACTATAGTGGTCAGGCCGTGTTAGCAAACCCAGTGCCCATTCTGCCAAAGTAAGGGCTGCAGGACTGGGGCCACAGGCAATACTTAAAAGAAAATAAGAGCAGAAATTCATTCCATTTTTCCTTTCGGGGCTAGCCTGTGGCTTTAGGCAGAGCTTTGTGCCACTCCAGAAGTAGCCCTAGTGGGCATTGTGTCATGGAGTCATCACTCTAGGTCACAATGCCTCCCCTAATTCTGCCTAACACCTGAGAGTTCTATACCAGTAGTAAATTATTCCCCACGGTGATGGCTTAGCTTACAGGCTAGTGAATAGTGGTGGTTGAGCCAACGCACAAATTATTCCCTACTTAAAGGTCATTTTTAAGGCATTAAAAAGTTTGTCATCATTATAGAATCCCCACTGAGTAACACGCTAATGGAAATAGGGCAGAATACTCTGGTGGCTTGAAATCCAAACTTTACATTTCCTTTAATGCAGAAAGAAAAGTCACTTGATTTATTATAGCAGAAACAATGGAAGTTAAAAGTCTAATTCAACCCTGGAATAAGCAGATACAACTCCCATTGATTGTGCTTATGTCAGGTTGAACTTGATCCTAAATAGTTGATATTTATATTATTATGATAAGATCTGTTCACCATGATCCAGATTGTGACTTTGGACTACATACCTGCACAGGGGAATAATTAGGAGTAAGAATCTGCCTTTTGAGCCCATGTGGGCTACCGGCACCTTGAGTGCTTCAGTTTACACAGGCTGTGATTAAGGTCACTATTTATTTATTTTTGTATTTTTTAAGAATCAAAATGCTCATCCAAGGTTCCAGAAGCGAGGTTTTTGAAGATATTTGGTTGCCTAATTCTTATTATTCTTTTAAAATACAACCTCCATATATCTTTAAAAATCTGGCCCCTGGTACCTTAACATAATTAAAATCACACAATAAATACAATTAAATTAAATCTTAACAGCATTGAAATCAGCTCCACGGGAACATGGCCATCCAATTAGCCACCTACACTCATAATCCCGGGAAGCATACCCCCAGCCTTCTCCAAAGATGCAAGCAAACAGATATATTTTCCAGCATGTCAGGAAAAAGTCACCATATCAAGAGTATTTTGGACCAAGCAGGGAGCAAGTTCTAGAGGCCTGGAGCCATCTCAGAGAACACTCTGCCAGCTTCCCCATGAGGTCATGTTGCATGAAAGTACTACATCTGGTTGTGGTACTGTACATGCCAGTATTGCAACAAGATAATTGCTAGTTTTTACAGCTTTCATAGTTTTCAAAGACGTAAATATTATTGCTAACAGCATAATCAAGGTTCTGTAGATATACTCCCATCCAGATGACACACCCCAAAATATTAAGTGAGTCCCACAAGTATGACATCTGAATTCTTAAGTGCTTTATGCAAAAGTTGGGTGCAATCTTAAAGGACTGACCATATGCAGTGGTACATTCACTGTGGTTTATGTAGCTTAATGTAGCATTATGTCATCTAATAGTATGAAAAACACTGAAAATAATTAATTCAGGTGCAATCTGGCAGTGTTAAGACAGTGGCGGCTTCATTAATTGAGATCCCAAGACAACTGAGTTGCCCAATATCACTGCCTTCCCTCTGTTTTGAAAAATGATTGATAGTTTAGAACTCTAGTCAGCAGAAATATGATTACACAGGTGCCAGCTCTGTAGGTTTCACGGTCCAGCAACTGGAAAGGGGGTATAAGCCAGATTCTGCTGACTTTTCTTTGGCACATATAAATGAGGTCAGAATTTGACCCTGACCAATAGGGGGAGGATCATTTTATTTTCTTTCACACGACTCGTTTTGTTATTTGCCAAATGAAAAAGGAAAACACACACACTTCACCAAGTAAAAATCTAATGCATAACCAGCAGTCTTTAGAAATAGTACTGGGGTAAAAGATTAGGGGGGAGCTCCTCTCCTTTCCACTGGTCAAAGGAGAGGAAAGCCTCAGTTCCAGCCAGAGCACAAGAGAGTAAGGCTTCTGAGGATCCCCTCACAAACCATGGCACAGGGCACCTCTCAGGGGCACAACACACAGCACTCTGGGTAGACTGACACACAACTTTTTACACAGGGTCCCATAGTTATCTAAGTTACATCAGGGGTCTCTCTAGCCCTCAGAGCAGCCCGGGACTGAAGATGCACAGAACAGAATTTCACACTGTACCTGCCCCCAACTGCCCTATGTGGCAAGGCAATGTTTCCCTTTGGTTTTATGATAAAAGAGAAGCTATTAAACAATTTCTCTTCTCCTCTTTTACTTATATTAGCATTTACTAGATGCAGGCATCTTGGCAACCATCAGCTGTTCTGAGGGTCTTGGATGATAAAAGCATCAAATGACAATGATGAATGGATTGGCCCTTAGCGTACCATGATACTTAACAAAGACCCTTCTCTTCAGACCCCAATAACTAGTATGGAGTAGCAAGGTGAGAGCAGGTGATGTCATCATACAACTAAAGAACACATTGTTTAACTATTTCATTCCACAGAACAAATATAAGTTGATTATGGCAGCAGGTTAAAGTTCCCAACTGATAGGGAGATTACTGCTAAATTCAGATGGTGTCAGAACCATCACTAAGAATTTCTTGAGTTTTAGCATCTACATAGGGTTTAAAACAATTTTTTGGTTTTATTGGCATTCTTTTAAAGGACCATATATTCTCATTATTTATCCTAACAAGCCATTGAAAAATAGAGCAAGCTCAGTAGCTTCCGCTAAAATGTTATCAGAGCTTAATAAAGACCCATTCCTTTAGGTCCCCCGCCTGACCTGGTGATGAGACTTTGACATACAAAGGGGCTGCTGCTCTCATGTTGCTGCTGAGATAACAGAGATACTGTGTGTCTCCAAAACACAAATTGTAAATCATCTATGACTCTGCAAAGGAGTGACAGAGGGTCATTCATTGGCTACTGTTTAAACTCATGCTGACTCTGGAATAAAGTATGCTTGTAAGCTTAGATACAATGAAGGATTTTAGTGTGTACTATATTTAATTAAAATCCCATTTATTTAAGGTTCCTGTTAAAGGTGGCAATTTACAAATTGTATTTTAAATAAAATCCTGTACATATGCACTTTTATGATATAATTTAAGTGAAAGATTTATGGATCATTTAATACCAATGAAGGAAAGCTGTTATATCAGTGTATAGTCAGCCAAGGTATGGACAGGATTTTGATTACTTTGGTGACTTTAATGCTTATGTTGGTCATGATGATTCTATATGGTATAATGTACTTGGCAAAAAAAATGGTAAGATGAACAATGGCCTACTTCTGTTGACAGCACATGTCCAGCATCATTGTGTTATTACAAACACTTTCTTCTGACTCCATGACAAATATAAAACAACCCAGATGTACCCTCACTCATGACACTGACATCTGACCAGCTCTGTGCATAATTTAGGTATTTTTCAGAACTGATTATTGGACTGACCACCATTATGTTTGCTCAAAACTTTCCCTTTCTATTTGGTTGAAAATGCATACAAGCCTATCAGTTAAGCATGTAAATATTCTCTGCCTGAAAGATGTGTCAATTGCTGAACAATTTTCAACATAGCTCACTACTATTTTAGCAATTCTTCCAATAATCAGTGATTATTTATCTGCCAAATGGATATCCTTATACGACACAAATCTATAAAATTGTTGTGGATTGTGTTGCATGTACAAAATGTGATCTTGCAGACTGGTTCAACAATAATAATCCTGAAAATACCGAATCTTCTTGATGCCAGTCAACATACTGCACTCTTAGGTGACTCACTTTCTGAGTTGAAAAAGGCCAGCTATTGGGCAGCTTGCAGTTCACCCCAGTACAAACTCCACCAAATACAAAATATGTGGTTCGACTGTAAAGCAAATTAACTATAGGCCCTTACTGATAAACTTGACTCCAAAGGTTTCTACAATGCGGTCAAAGCCATGTATGGCTCTATCCTCTCTATCTTGGCATTGCTTACAAGTGCTAATAGTGAATCTCTTATCACAGATCACACTGCCATCCACCAACATTTTAGTGAACTACTTAGTCATTTATCAACTGTTTCTGATGAGTTGTTGAATGATGTCCGCAAATTCCCCACATATGTACTTGCCAATTCACCCAAATGAACTGAGATATTGAAGGCTGTTCAAGTAATGAAAAATAGTAAGTCTTCTGGTCCTGATGTCATTCCAGCTGAAGTTTTAAAACATGGAGAAAATCTTCTCATTGACAAGATTTTGATTTTTTTCTTACATGTCTGAATTCAAGAAATTATACAGCAACTACTGAAAGATACCACCACCACTATCTAGACATCTCAAAGTAATAAAGACTGTGGTGTTTCTTTGCTCTCTGTAGCCAGCAAGATTCTTGCACAGATCCTCCTGGCCCAACTCCTGACCCAAGTCATTGACAAGGTTTTATCCAAGTCACAATGCAGCTTTACGTTCAGTGGAACTCTGTTTATATGATTTTCATCATTTGACAATTACAGGAAAAATGTCACAAACAGCACCAACCTTTGTACATTGTGTTTCTTTATCTAACCAAAGTATTTGGTCAACTGCACCATCCTCCAAAAAATTTCTTGCTAAATTTGGATATCCAGACAAAATTGATAAACATCATTTCGTAATTCCATGAAGGCATGGCTGGAAGAGTTAGTGTTGATGGTGATCTAGCAGAGCAATTTCCAATCAAAATCAGGGGAAGATAGGATGTGTCCTTGCTCTTAGCCTTTTTAGTCTATTCTTTCCTGCGACACTAGAGAGGTCCTTTGTGGCTCTTCCAAAGGTCTCTTTATATGCCTTCACACCAGAAAGTTTTCCCATCTGCATGTGAACACCAAGGTGATAGAAGCACCGATCCAGGAACTATTCTGTGCTGATGATTATGCCTTGACAGCACACCCTAAAGTGGTGTTACAAGATCTTACAAACTGCTTTGCTGAGGCAGCTCATAATTTTGGCCTTACCATCAAACAAAAACTGAAGTTACATATGAGCCAGCTCCTCAACCACCTTACCGGGATCTCTCAATAACCTTGGAAGGTATCACACTCCAAGCCATCAAACCAGTTTACTTATCTTAGTAACAGGTTGAGCAAGAAAGTGACAAATCGACCGCAAAGTGGATGTGTGAATTAAAATAGCCAGCACCACACATGGTCACCTCTATCACAAATAGGGAATCAAAGGGAATCGGTCTACAGAAAAAAATGAAAGTCTACAATGCTGTTGTTCTCATAACATTGCTCTATGGGTGCAAAACATGGATCTGTTATCACTGGCACATTAAAAAGCTTGTCTATTTCCATTTGTGACACTTTTGATGATTTCTGGGCATCAAATGGCAGAAGCATGTTTCTAACACAGAAGTCCTGGTGAAAGCTGGTTTGGCCAGCATCCAGGCTCATTTGATCAGTGCATAGTTGCGACAGACTGGCCATGTAATTTGTATACCTGGGACCTGTTTGTCAAAACAAGGTATACACCAAATCAAGCTCTGGTGATCATAAACATGGAGGGCAGATGAAATTCCTCAAGCAAAATCTGCACAAAATGAACATTTCTGACTCTACCTTTGAGCAAGTGGCAATTGATTGTATTGTATGACACCACATTGTACAGGTGGGTGGTCCATGATTGCATCAAGCAGCTAGAAGTGCAGCTCCAGACATGTGCCGCTCAATCAGCACAACTAGGCAGATGACTCTGTGGCCAGTACAGTAAACTGTTGCTCTTCCCAAATTGGTCTGTGGAGTCATGCAAAGACCCATTAGTACACACTATGACTGCCAACATCATCCAAAAATTGAGGTGACTAGCATCCTATTGTCACAGGCCCAAGGACTCCCTCCCTCAGGGAGTCCCATGGGGAGGTAGATAAGCACTGTATGTTGCTAACAGGGTTGCAAGCATTGCAAGGCATTTCAGGGGAGGGTCAAAGTGTAAGTGAGTCTGGAATGGAAGCTTCCTTTGCAGGTCAGAAGAGGCCAAAGGGGGAAGGAGGAAGAGAGCAGAGAATGGGTTAACTCAACACCGTAGCTAGCTAGCTCAGTCTGATAATAAGACGCTACGCTGGCTCCAGTCCAAGGACATGGCACTAGATGAGAAATTATTATTTATTTATCAATAAAGGTTTAAAACTTAGACACTTGGTGTGTTTCGTCATCTCCTCCCCAAAAGATGCTGTGGCCTCAGCCTGATCACTTGACAACTCAGGCAGACTGGTAACAGAAATCTGTAACAGTTTTGGTGGAGACTTGCGGAGTGGGGAGAGACCTGCAGAGCACATCAACTGCCTTGCCTTTGGTATTTCATGTTTGCTCTGTCCGGCACTGCTGGTATTGCATGTTGGGAATTTTATAATTAAAGGTTAGCCCCACCCTCAGTCAGAACATGACAGGGAACCAGAGGGAGGTTTAGTATTTCTCTCTCCACCCCGGTTTTCAGGGGAAAGGGGCAGGTGGGTCTACCCCAGGTCATAAAAGAACTGGGCTTAAAGACCCTTGCTCCATGTGACAAGTATCCTTGGTGCATACACCCTCAGTCGTAGTATGACTGAGTTGAAGAGGAAAACATAGGATGTCTTAGTCTGTCTGGAAAGGATTGTGGTGCATGTAGTCTTGGTGGGATCGGACAGAGTAATACAGAGGGAGCCTTAGCGCCTCTCCCTCCAGCCCTGCAAAGGAGGGTTGAGCATTGTAAGCCCCGGTGCCAGTGTGGGCAACATAAAATCGCAAGTAATTAAAAAGACCTTCAGAGTTGTCCTAAGGGATTGTGACAGCATGTTCAGGAAACAGAAGGGTACAACTGTGGACTCAGGAATTCCACAGTCGTGGGTGATGGCATCAATGATGGGTTCAAGGCTGGACGTATGGGTATTAGGGAGCACGGACATGGTAGTCTGGCTGCTGGTCAGCTGGCATCACAGGAGGCAGATGGACCTGATGCCCGAGCCATGAGGGAGGCAGCAAAAAGGGATGGAACCTCTCCCATCTGGAGAGGGCTCTCACCAAGATGGGATACAATCACTGGGGTTCAATAATGGAGCTTCAGAAGAAAGTATAGACTTGGCAGGATTTGTTAGACCTGTATGCCAACTATGAAAAGCTGAAGGGCAAAAACCTAGAGGCGGCTGGGGGATTAATTTGGACTGCAGAATCCATGTGGTATCATATATTGTTGGGACAGAAAGAGGATTTGGGGAGAAGGGACGAGGTGTGTACTTGACACCTGGTGGAAATTGAGCAACTGAAAGCGCAGATCACCAGCCAGGCAGCAACCCAAGCCTATTCCCAGGACAAGTTGCAGGCCCCGAGACAGGACTTCCAGGTGGAAAAAGCAAAACACACCCTCCTGGAAGCACTGGCTAAGCAAGTACTGGTTCTTCAAGGACTTGTCAAAGATTTAACCATTTGTCCTCAGCATATGACGCAACGGCAGTATGCTTCCCCTGAAAAGAAAGTTAAACAGTTAAAACGTCAATTGGCTGTGCATTTGGTCCAGGTGGCGAGCCTCATGGGGGATGATTTAGGTGACCATTGTGAGGGCCTTGATCTCTCCCTTTGTGAGGATCCTCAATTTGGGGGGAACCTTTGTTGCACCCTCATTAAGATGAGAAGAGGTCTAGCGGGTAAAGGGGGAGAAGGTCGTACGTATGGCTCCCCCAGCTACAAAGAGAGCATCCTGTGGGATGATTACAAAAAAAAGGGACCAGGAGGGGTGGGGGCTAGTTAAGGAGCCCACCCTCCTTGCTAAGTTGGAAGTGGAACAAAGCCTGTGCCCATGAAAAGGAACGGTTCAACTAAAAGCAGGATTGGGCCCAGCCAAGCAGGAAGGCAGCAGACAAAGAAATTTAAAAACGAGTTGGAAGCCCTAAGGGCATAGTGGCAGGAGTAAAGAAAGAAGTGCAGACATGGAGAATTTAAATCCCTAAAACAGCACTTGAAATGGTAAAATCAGCTACCAGGCAAACTAAAATGGGCACATGTTAAGTAGCTCAAAATATATGTTTCTCCCGAGGTTTCTGGTCATGGCGCTGTGGGCCTTGGTTGTGAAACAGCCACCTGCCTGGACCATCCAGGTTTCCAGCTATCCATGGGATTACCTAAATTATTACAATTATAAGAAGAAAAAGTACCTCCAAAGGCTCTCCATGGTTCGAGCCACCAATGGGGTTCAAGCCACAGTGTGGCGCAAGGCTGAAGGGGAGGAGCTATGGAGGCAATACATAGTCTGAATAAACACAGAAGAGCCACAGCAAAATACCTGGTGGGTGGCCCTGGACCTCTCATGGATCCCAAAGGGGCAGACCCTGTTCCTCATGTAGTGGCCTGAAGTGGAATGGAAAGTCCTTTGGCGAGCAATAGCAGCCCCTGATCCCCAGATGCAATATTGTTGTTGTGACCTCTTAAATCAAGAAAACAACATCCATAACAAAAGTCAGGAAGGGCAGGAGTGAAAAAACTAATAATGTACAAAAATTATCCTCTGTGCCTCAGTTTCCCCCATAGAAACACTTACAATGTTTTTTTCTTTTTCTTCTTCTGCTTTGTTAACAGAACCAGGCAGTAATAGGAAGAGAATAGAGACAACCTAAACAGGAGTGGTGAGACTGCTCTTGCTGCTTCAGGCCTGCAAAATTTGTTAGTGTAATACAATGTATGTATGGTGACACACATCTATTGGAATCCTCGAGTGTCCGATGCTTTTGTCCTCCTTTGTTAATTTTACCACTGTTCAGAATGGCCCGAGTAAAAAAAAAAAAAAAAAGGAGGGGGGGTGTTGATTATTCATTGGCAGGGGGGCAAGTGTGGATTAGCATCCTAAAAATGTGGTATCATGTATTGCCTGGGTGTTTTCCCAAGGGCAGCCCTCTGCCAAGAGCCTCAGGTCCCCCAGCCTTGCATGTCCCTCCCCAACTGGATCCCAGACAGGATCAACCCAGAAGGGCCCTGCACCTCCCCAGGCATCACCCCATAGGACAACAGTACATCCCATCGCCACCTAAATCCCCCTTCCAAAAGGGTTTGTATCCACCTGGGAACAATGGCCCCTGCTTTTGGAGGAGGAAGACCTCCATCCATACTGCCAATGCTTATAGTTCCACTGGGAGGGGAAAATCTGGGAAAAATGGCTTAAGTGGCCTACCAATGGGAGGGTACATGGAGAAGTATTCAAGATCACAGAAAAATTTAACATGCTATCTGAGTCAATGCTCCACATTGACAGCTGGCATCAAAAGGTAATTGCAATGTTAGCGCTCAAGTGATGTACAGTTCAAGCAAACCCTGACAGTCCCAAATTTTGGTATATCATGCATATCACTCACTTATCCGCACATGGAATCCACCATTGTGGGGAGGTAAATATTACAAGCCCCAAACAATTTCCAGCACCCCTTCTAAATTGTAGCCTTCTCCGTTTATCCCCTAATCTCCAGGAAATAGTTCTTGGAAAGCACCTCCACATCTTCCCCCCACCAGCGGTGGTGGCAGATGCTACCCACCACTAAATGGGAGGTAGCCACAACACTGGACCCTCCTAAATGCCACGTTGAGAGCTTTAAACATTTACCTGCCTCTGACATGCTTTCAGGTCCCAGCCCATCTTCCCAATTGTACCAGGGGGGAAGGCTACCCTCCAACTGGCTCTCCTCAGGCATACGATGTCCTTGTCCCCCCCAGAAAAGGTGGATCATAGTGGGCTCCTTGTGCAGGGGGCCATGAGAAACAAGTGGTTAAAATGATTAAAAACAGCCATGGTACTGGTCATAAGTGAAAATCTCACCCACCTGTCAGTGGCCACCACTACCCTCAAACAGACTGCCAAATTGGCCCTCCACACACAGAATACCTTGCAGGGACTGATTAAGACCATAATTGAGGCCGTGAACCAACCAACGTTGAATTCGGTGTGCTCTCAGCTCCAACAATATTTAATCCAACAAGTCTGTAGCATGTGCGTGCTATTTTGCTCTGTATGTAAAAGGCCAATAGCAACCCTAGCCACTGTGTTGGAGGGAGGGTGGAAACCAAAATGATGACCCCTCACAACAAAATGTTGGGACTGTCACAGGCCCAAGGATTCCCTCTGACAGGGGGTCCCATGAGGAGGCAGATCAGCACTGTATGTTGCTAACACGGCTGCAAGCATCACAAGGCATTTCAGGGAAGAGTCAAAGGTGTAAGTGAGTGTGGAATGAAAAATTCCTTTGCAGGTCGCGAAAGGCCAAAGGGGGAAAAAGGAAGAGAGCAGAGAACAGGTTAACTCAACACTGGAGCGAGCTAGCTCAGTCCAATAATAAGACGCTACTTTGGCCCCAGTCCAAGGTCATGGCTCCAGACAAGAAACCTGCAGCGCTTATCTCTCACTCGGCCACAGACAGCCATAAAAAAAAAAATTACTCTAAACCAGGACTGCAACGATGGAAAACACAGGCGAGACAACGAGGGCAGGGGAGCAGAGCTGTGCATCCCTGGAGCTCAGGCAGATTGGTAACAGAAATCTGTCACACTATCACATGGATGAAATTTTCAGTAGTAGTCACCCAAGTTGTGCAAGCAAATTAAGTGTGTGAGCACAGATGTTTGTGGGAACAAATATGTAGTTGCAATCATGTTTATGCTTTATGCAATCGTCTGTTTTGAACATGCAGGTGCATATTCTTCATACAGTTTCCTCTCTGTACTACCACAGTAATAGGAGCTTTGCCATTGACTTTAGTGGGAGCTGGGTCAGATCTCTGAAACCTGTTTGCATCACATATGCCTAATTTGATATATTGACCCTTATCTACAAACCCTATGCATTTGGATCACCCACTTCCAACTTGCCTCAGAATAGCCTGTATGCTAGCTAGTGTATGTCGGGTGGGGAGAAGCTTAATACATTTAAAAACAAAATTGTAAGTGTCTATCATTTTCTATAATTTTTGTTTTATTGCTACAAGAATGTATTCATGTTGTGCCACGTTCTCATTATAATCACTGTCATGAGACTAAATTCATGTGGTGTCTTTTTTCTGTTCTAATTATGTTTGTTATTAAAAGGAGGTACCCACTTTGTGATGTGTAGCGCAATCTAAAACTAACACTATTAGCTGGCGCTAATTTAACAATAGAAATGGGAATATCTGAAAAGGTTTCAAAGGTGAAATCCTGGCCCCAAGAAATTCAATAGCTAAACTCCTATTGACTTAGATGGGGCAAGATGTCTTTATGTTTTTTAAAAAGATATATTTTTAAAATGTATTGCTTTGCAAAACAAGCAAGCAGAGGAAGAAAGCGAAAACATGAAACCTACTCAGAGTGGTCTAGAAATATGTTTTCTTAAATAAAAAGGTTTATTTTACACCTTATGACCTGAAAAATAAACCTAGTATGACCAGTCCTGGACACACCACCACTAGAGCTAAATTAAGCCAGTGTATTAAGAACTACCATAGTTTACTGTATTCACTTAGCTTAGAAGCGTCCTTAGCTAGTAACCACCCATACCTATTATCCATATCTTTACCATGCAGTATTTAATAGAAGCTGCCTTTGTTTGGTAGCTGTAGCAATATTAAAAGAGTACACAAGTATGATACTCATTATTAGTAACATTTAGGAATCAGTTACCACCCCAGTTACACATTCCAAAAAAAATCAAAGATAGAGTTGAACCCACTGTCCCGATTACATATTCAAAAGAGGGCTAATATTAGACTCTGAAACTGTGCATGTACATTTTGTAAACGCACTGGTTATATCCAACTAACTATCTAGTCCCATATCCTGCATCTGACAATGCCCAGTACTCAGTGCTTCACAGGAAGGTGCAAAAAATCCCATAGTGGACAATCACGGAAAAATCTAATCATAAGGATAGTTTCTTTCTAGTCTCTGTTTGTCAGTGGTTGGCATATGCCACTTTTTAACAGGTAAAATCTCTCTGGTGAGTGGGAAGTATCCCTCTCAGGGAAAAAAAGGAGCAGTCTGCCAGAGCTTCAGAGCCATCAGCCATGGAGGCTAATTTCTTAGGGCCAGTTAACAAATCCCTTGCAGAGTATTACAACAGTATTGACATTCATATTTGCTCTAAGGGCTTGCAAACTGCTCTAACATAAGAGTTTGTTTCAATATCTCTTGAATTAATTGTGAAACAGCTCACACATATACATCACAATAATTGGTTATACTGTCCATAGTTGCATGTGAATAGTATATATACCAGTTCTTTAGGAACTAGGCAAATGTATATGAGATTCATCCGCAGAAGTGAGTGCAAATTGCCAGCCTGAGGGATGATGGTGCAATATTTTTGCAGTAGACAGATATTTTCCTATTTTCTGACATAATATTTGTTCCAATTCTGTACATGCCTTGCATCAATGTTCAATGTTCTATGGTAATTTGTTTTATGTCACAAAAGGAAACAATTGTAATGGTAACTTTTTACCTCACAATTTTTATAATTTGGTATGGCAGACACTACCACTGTAAAAGAAGCCTATATTAATATTGTGGCTAGTCATCATCATAAGTTGCTCTAATTAGGTGAAATTAGAGAAGTTAATTCAAACAATTAAGGACAAATCTTGACTTGAAATATGGTCCCTTTGCACCACACCTAAATCTGCAGCTGAGAATTTCACTGGTGTGGGGAAATAGCTGACATAAATTCTATTTCAGCCGCTCTTTGATCTCCTAGCAGAGAGGAATTATGGAAGCGCTGGTGATTTCCTGCTGCACAATGGCCTCTTGGAAGCCATTACAAGTTGGTGTAACTTTTAAGACAACCTAGAGTTACACCACAGACAGAATCAGCTTCTAAGTGCCTTGGACTCTAGATAACCAGAGCTGGCTTAAAGCCACTTTTTACACAGAGCTCTGACACAACTAAAGAGCTGATCCCTATAAAAGCAAAGAAAAAAAGGAATGCAAATTCTGCTCTCATTTATGTGCTGTAAATCCAGACTAAGTCCACTGTCGTCGGAGTTATTCCAGATGTACACAATATTAATGAATGAAGAATTTAAGCCATTTTATCTTACCATCAGAATGTCAATACTTTCATTTATTTCCCTCACATTAACATATCACTCTAGTTCCAAAACCAATATAATGATTAAACCTTCACGGTCCCTAGTCTGCAATCCCTTTGTATGGGATATCCTTCAATGAAAGTTCCACATGTAGAACAATTACAACAGCAAGCCTAGAATAGTAATTCTTTCTGTATATTTTATCTAGTTAAACTCTGCAATAATTGGAAAATAGTTTTCAGCGCTAAAGAAAAAAATTATCTTACAAAGAACTAATTACCTAATCAAGTACTTAACCATACTTGTGTACATCAGTGATACTTACACTTTTCATACTATGGACCACTTCTTGTGGAATCCTTGCTTAGGTACCTCCACTCAAAATCCCAGTTGCAACGTCATGCCTTCTCTACATTAGATATGGCATTTGGTTACACTAACAAGAATAGGACAGAATGAGAGAGACCAAATGAAAAATAAACTTGCTTTATAGCAATAAACTTTCTTGGTTACGTCCACCCATAAAGTCTGGGGTTTTTGTTTGATTTGGGTTGAGTTGCGGTTTTCTTGAATGCAAGTATTTATGGGTGAGATTTCAAAAACAAACAATCAGTGTTTACTTAACTCTGCTCTCATGGGTGTCAATTTGAATTTTGACATGAACTTCAGCAGAGGCAGAGTTAAGCCAACACTCAGCATATTCGAAAATCCCATTTTATATTTATTAGGGATTAATAGAATTGGTGAAATCATTTTTTAAAAGTGGATCATAGATAATTTGATGAAGAAATGTGACAAATTAGTTCACTCTGGACAGTCAGATCAGAAACAGCATGGACAGCAAGCAGTCATAGTGGGCAGTCAATGTTTCCCCATGAATGTTTTTCTCTCACCCCAAAGGTGAGGGGTAGTGAGATGTCCTTTCCTCCCCAGACAGAGGCATTTGAAAGGGAAAGGGACGCTTCCTTCCTCCAAATGCTCAATTATTGCCAGGGAAATGAGATCAGTGTGTCAAGAGTCCAGTGTGTCAAGAAAGAGGAACCCAGAGCAGTGCCAGTTTTGGGGAGTAGGAGACAAATGTAATTGGGATTATAGGTTTCCTCCAGATGAATGCATGGAGATCGGGGCATGGAAGCAGGAGCAGGCTGGAGTTATCAGGCATGGCAGAGACCATGATACTAGCAAGAGTGCTAGATGCTGCCTTATTTAAATATAAAGGCTTCACCACACAATTTGAAATTTGGGGATTTCAATGATGCATGGGGAGGTGAATTTTGATAACTGAAATAATTTGCTCATGCTTTCTTTAGCACAGTTATTCACTGGGGGAAAATAGCTGGGTAAAGTCAAATTTGGAAGCACTTCTAGAATAGTAGTGAATGATTGACTTACATGAGAAAATGAAGCATGTCACTTATTGGACTCATCATACTGATAAAAAATGAGTTTGTAGAAAGCAAGGTACCAGTTTATAGAAAGCATGCATGCTCACAGTAAAACAATCAAAAATACATTTGAATGTAAAATTACAGTCATCTCTGATATGAAGTTATGTTCCATGTTTTAAACAATATGGTGCAGGCTTAATGAATATCATTTTTCAAACACTCAAACTTTTAATTGCTTTCTTTTCAGCTTCATTAGTGAAATGGCAAATCTTCAATCTTTCAAAATTAGATGCAAAGCATCCTGCTAGTTTTTTTTTTTTAGTAGTTAAGAAACATGTGACAAAAGTCATTAACTGAAGAGTCAGACAAACTGCTTTTCTAGTATATGCAGGTCCACAGTAATCAGTGTGCCAAATATTACTGCCTTTAAATAAGGTGAGTGAGGTGAGAGGATGCATTTGTGCATTGAGAACCTGATTCGCCTCTCACTTGTTCAGGTGCAAATCAGGAATAACTCTACTAAAGTCGATGGAGTTATCCCATTATAAAAGCAGTGTAAGAGACATGAGAATCAGACATTTAAACTATCAGATCATACAGTTTTATGTATTGCTATTTATTAATTTGTCTGAGGGTTTCTTAGTCACCTGAGTAGAATGAATTCAGAATTAAGTGAATACCAGGTGGACAATTTTTTGTCGTCACTGAACTGAGCTTTCTATTCGCCTTCATTCACTCACAGAGGTCTCTAACCACCATAGACATACTTCTTTAGTCCTCTGTCAGGATGGGATATTGGTGAGCAACTGTACCCTTCACATACTATAGATGAGAACTCCATATTAGGCCAGGCTAGGCTATGATGAAGACAGATAGGCATGGGCCAGGGGCGAGGTTTCTGGATATGTGATAACAGACAATGGCCCCCAAACCCTATACTGTGGAGGGAAGCAGCCGGTAGTCCAGTGCATAGATTATTAAAATAGGCAGCATTTCAGACTCACTGCCTGCCTGTTGGTAGAGAGAATAGATTTAATCCCATTCTCTACCCACTCACCCTGTCTCAGTTTCTCAGGCTTTGACTAGGGACAGGTGAATTTCCTACATGGTCACCCAGCCAAACTCTCCTCTCAAGCACAGTGGGCAAAAGCTTACAACTATCTTTTAGTTCTGTGCACAGCTAAATTACAGAAATTCAAGAATGTTCATAAGTTTGGAAATTTTTTTTACCATTTTTTAAATTTAAATCCATGTGTGAAGGACATTTGCAAATAACATTCAAGTTACTTACAGGAGCTGTTTACAGGTGCTTCTTTTTGTAGTTACAGATGAGTGGCATATGAGACAGGAAGTCGTGCACAGTGGTTTATTCTTTACTAAAAAGAAAGTAGCAAGACGAGAGATTGCGGCAGCACAAGCCAAGCTACAGCCAGTTATGAAGTAGAATTATAGAGTAACCAAGAATAATAGGGAGTCAGAACATTTTTGTCAAAATGTAATTCTGTCAAAGCCAAAACATTTCATGGAGCTATATTAGTTTTGACAATGTGGTTGAGAAGGTTTGAGGTCCAGGGTTCTCTGGTCACTTTTGATGAGATAGAGAAAGAGAGACACCCAAATCAAAAACCTGAACTTTCTGATCCAAAAAAACAGCTGTTTTGACAGAATACTGTTTTGCAAAAATGTTCCAAACATTTTGGTTTTGTTCCAATGATGAGTGGAAACAATTTTTGAAACCTTGAAATTTGTCATGAAACAGAACTGTCATTTTCTGGCCAGCTCTATTTGCTTGACTTCAGGTGATAGCTAATGAGGTATTCACAGACAGTTTCTTAAGCAAGGACTGGCAGGTCACCTTTCTTTTGAGCCTGAATCTGTGCTCTATCACCTGCATACTGAATAACAGGGATGGAAGAATCTTAAAATCAGATCTAAGGAGAAACCAGCAATCTTCTCCTTTGTACGCTCAGTAATATCTAAATAGAATTATTGTTCTAAGATTGCTGAATGGAAAAATGTATTATACAAGAGAGAAAATAAGCTGAACAAATCATTTTAAAGATACTGTTATATTATATGACACTTGAAGGCAGAAAAATGGCAGGTTGGAATTTCTTGTGGTACATCCCAAACTGCATCTCTCAGCAGTAAATTCCATCTCTTTCCTCTGGCCCATCCCTACTTCCTTCCATCTCCCTTCTGTCTCTTACTCCTGAACATGTTGGACACAAAATCATCATTAAGGATGAACCTGAACATCTTCCTCTGTGACTTCATACTGTAATTAAGAGAGTTAGTAGCTAAGCAGGGGTCAGCAATGTGTCCGTGACAAAAATGTTGAGGTCTGTGGTAATTTTTCAAAAAATTGAATGACTGAATGACATACCCCACCCACCCCATGTCTGTCACCAAGCATGGTAATTTTGTCAAATGTCCGTCACGTAAAATGATGATGCTGACACCCGTAGTTAAATTGTTGCAATTATGGCAAGATGGTCCTTAGATGCCATTCCCTGGGGAAGTTTTACATTGAGAAAGGAGGGCCTGAGAGTGCCAATCCCCTCATCTTCTCCTGGTTAGTAAATGGGAGGCAGAGAAACCACTTCCCCAGGCACACTCCACATGTTCTTTCAGGTGCAAGGGGTTCAGCTCCAGCATGTCTGTGCACAAGCTTACACCTCTCCACTTCCCTTTCTAACAAATGTCCATCCCTATGCTGGTCTGACCAGACTTCTCTCCTGATAAGATAAGGAGGGGCCTGGTACACTGGCAGTCCATTCAGGTAATTTTTATTAACTTGTGCTATCACTGTATGATTGATATCACAGGGAAGTTTTGTTCTGCATGGCAGGAAACAAAAGCAATTTGTTTTCCATTATAATGGATCTTTTTGTAAGACATACTAAGTTTTAATATACTAATAAACATTTTCTTAACTCCTTTCTGAAATGTCTTTCAAATCAGATTGAGATCCACGTGACTATTGCAGACAACACTTTTGTAGCACCATCGCTGAATTCTCATTAGGACTACCAATACCTGCTGAATGCAAATTCTAAACACTCCATGCAATAGGAAAATGATATCCATTAATCTATTTTCCTGACCTAAAACTGAATTTATGGCTCACTGCTGCTGCCGCATATGTTTAATGTCTTGTTGATAAATGAATATCAATCATTTGTATGTATTGCAGCTTTCTAGAGCCAAGGGCAACCTTCTGTTTTGAAGAGTGGTTTCAATACAAGATGTAAGATGTTACAAACTAATTTGAGTACATATTTATGTATAACATCTTACATCTTGTATTGAAACTGCTCTTCAGAATAGAAGACTGTCCTTGGCTCTAGAAAGTTGCAATATGTGCAAGTGATTGATATTCATTTATGAACAGGACATTAAACGCGCAGCAGCGAATTGTGAATTCACTTCTACGTTAAAAAAACCCAACAGACTAATATATGACTAAATACACATACACACACACACATTTTATATATGGTGTAATTACACTGTGCTTTCTGGTGAAGAGTTTACTTTTTTTAATTAGTTTTTAATTTAAAATTTGTTCTGAGTAAAAGTATGCATTTGCTCATGTATATGAAAAACATAATATTCACTTGCGGATTTTGCTCCATTAACTTTTTCTTAGGTCCACATATGGAGTGCTGGTTCTCTACCTGGCACCTCAAAATATTGCAGGCAGTAGCTCAGAACTCATTCTTGGCTGGGCTCCAAACTAAAGTTGAAAGAGGCTGCTGTATATTCTCTGAATTGCTCTAATCCTTACCAGTCATGTTGCAAATTGACTGAACTATCGGATACCCACAGATCTTTTAGGAATTGAAAGCTCTCTCATTCATTGTAAAGTTCAGACTACTCAAACAATCCATCTGATTCATAATTATTGCAGCCTGAGCTATGTTGTTTGTTAGGATTTATAGTTTACTTTTTGCTGCAGCTTGTAATTGGTCTTGTTTTGCTTTGATGTTTCAAATACAGACCAGAGTGGTAAGGATATGTATAGTCATTTCATTTTTTTTGATTCTCCTTACTTTCTATGGAAAGGTACTTAAAGAATAAGTACATGAATACCTCATAAATATTGCCTTTGATCCATACTAAAACTCTTACTGAAGTTTATGGAAGCTGCATACATATCCTGATTAGATGATGAACCAAAGGGTTTTATGGTCAATACTATTGCAGGCAAACTAGTAGCCAATGAGGTTGAAAAGATTTTCTAAAGCATGCATAGTACTCCATTTTCTTTTGACAGTTTTAGGTGTCTCCTCACCTATTTTACTGGCCTTGTGAGGTAGTATGAAATGCATAATGTTCTTCAAGAATTTAGTACTGTGGCAAATTGCCGGTATTGTTCTCTGGGTCTCGCGCTTTCTCTTCTCTGGGGTAGGTTCAGGGCGATATTGCTTGCCTCTGAACCAGTTCTTAATCACTCCCCTAGTGTCCTTGGAGGAGGGGAGGGGAGAGGGAGGGACCTGGGCCCGCCCTCTACTCCAGGTCCCAACCCAGGGGCCCTGGGGTTGTGGTGAACCACTTGACTAGCGGTTTCTTCCCCTGGGTTACTTCCCTCTCATACCCGTCAGCTTGTGAAGGGCTTCTCGCCTCTCTTCTATACAAGCCTGGTGCCCCTTACCTAGGGTTTCTGTTGGGCTTCCCAATCCACCGCAGCACTCCTCCAAACCTTCTATTTCTCTCTGGACAAACTCTTCTCTTCTGCAATCTGCACTCTGCTCCAATCCAACCTTTCTCCTTCAACTACCACCCCCTGTCTGACTGAAGCAGGGGTTTATATCCCATGACTGGAGTCAGGTGCTCTAACTGGAGTCAGGTGCTCTAACTGGAGTCAGGTGCTCTAATTGGCCACAGCTGTTCTAGTTAATCTAAAGCAAACCTTCCTCCCTTGGCAGGGAATAAGGCCCCCTGCTAACACTCTTATGCTGCCCTCTGGCCATGCTGTATCACAGTACACAGGGGGGAAAAAACAGTCACCTCTCTCAAGTGCTAGTAGTTTATATAGAATATTTTCTAACAAGAAGATATTAGAGCTTCCAATATCTCCAGGGAAGCCTGTGCATTCCTCCTTTAGCACAGCTGATTTACATGTAATTTGAAGTTTGTCAGATCAACATATGGGTGCAATTTTGCTCTTTCCAGTGGTCTTTTGTGTGGATTCAAATCATTTTGAAAAGAAAATGAAACACAATGGTAAGAGTAGATTGGAAAGTGTTGACATGTATTGTCAATAACATAATTTAAAGCAAGCACTGACTAAATTGAACAGAAAAGCAATGACAGTAACAATGATGGGTGCACAGAAAAGATGTAGAATATAGCAATTGAAAATTGAAATGGCAAAGAAGGTGTTCCAGTTGTGTCAATGGTTTGACTGAACAATGAAGTATAATTCTTGTACCTTTCTTAAACCAGTCTGTTAGAAGCACTGACAAAGAAGTGAAGCTGACAAAAATTAATTAATTTGCTCCAGGAAAACAAATATAATCTGGCAGAGGAAGTGTTACTATACTTGAGGAACAAGAAAAATTGAAACAAATGTCAAAGGATTTGTGTACTGCTGTTTGTTTAATTAAGTGTTGTCTTTTCAGATGTTTCTCTAGATTAACGATCTGCTGTAGGGACGTGGAATAAGTTTAATAGCAAAAACAATGCAAATGACAAGCATAGTGCAGGTTGTTCCAGAGATTTCATATTACTAGGTGTAATGAGAAACATTTCAACCCAAATTACAAAGTTTACTTGTTTCTCACTGGCTAGACACAGCAGTAAAGCAATGTCTTCCAATGAACTGCAACTTATTTACAATGAAATTATCAATCCTATTAACTCTATTTCTAAAAGGATATCTGTGGCACTGAAAAAACAAAACAGCAGGATTGGCCCACTGCTGTCTTGCTTTGGGGAATCAGGAAGCATTCAAGGAAGACAGCAAGCATAGTGTTGGATAAAGTTATGTCTACATAGCCTGTGGAAGTGAGCCTTCCAACCCAGGTCAACAGTTTTGGTTTAGCACGGCTCAAGCTAGCACTCTTAAAAATAGCTGTGTAGATATCACTTTGAAGCTGAAGCCGAGGCTAGCTTCAGAGATTAAACTTGAACCTGAGTTGCAGCTCCAAAGAGTTATCTACACAACTATTTTTAGAGTGCTAGTGCAAGCCCAAGTCTGTCAACCAGCATGGGAAATCTCACTCTGTGGGTGGTGTAGACATAGCCAAAGTATGCTGGAATGTTCATTTCCCCAGGAATTAGTGAAAATGGTGGATGTTTACTTCAATTAGATGATTCTCTCTCTCACACACTCACACCTTATTAACGTGAAATTAAGGTTGCATGTACTCAAGTGGTTTGGGTGTGAGAGTACATTCCCTTTCAAGAATGTTAGATATAGAAGAAAACAGGGGAAAAAAACCAAGAAATTTAGAAATGCAGGAAATATAGAGCTGAAGTACCACTTTTCAAACAATGTAGACAAACTATTTTAATTCTACCTCATCTTGACCATGATCAATCTGCATTACTACAATTGACCTATTTGTATCACTATGGATCACTTCGATTTGTTCAGTGCTTGGAACAAGGTGTCCATCCTGACTGAGGAGTCGAGGTGTCACTATAATACTATGTATGTTAATAAGTCTTCGAGCTCTCCCCATCACTCTTTTGGTTATTTGAAGCCTGAAATAGGCTAAGTAGGTCATTTATTGAAAGCTTGTATTTCATACTCCACATCACCGCAAGGCAGCGGTGGAAAGGTTATCCTTTTATAGAGAAGAAAGTGGAAAAACTGAGAAATATCAAAAGAACCTATTGAGAATTACATGTTTACCTATTGTCCTGGATCAGCAGATAAAAATCATATTTTGCCAAAGGATCTATTGTAAAGATTTATCATACAGCCATGGGAATAACCCATGGGACGTGGTGGGATGGGTAGGAAGTAATAAGGCTACCCTGAGGAACAAAAATAATGATCTTACAAATATTTTTAAAGAGCTTCTCTTCTCAGTGTAGTTGCCTAGAAGCAAAGGGCTACAGATATCAGGGCTTTTTTAGTTGTAATTAAATAAAGTCTGAGTTACAGCAAAGCCAAACACAGGAAACAGAATGGTTACAATCCTCTCTGAAGTTATGGCAAAAAAATCAGTAGAAACACCCAAGAAAGGATCAGTCCCAGAGTAATAAGTAAAAAACCCTACAGAATACATTTGATCTCAACTGTTAGCTTTCTGAAGGATATTAATTTCTGATGTCTCTATGGCTTTTTCTCCAGAACTATTCTCAGTCAGTAACAGCTTGAAAAAAAAATTACAAGTATAAAATTCAAATGGGAGATAAACTGAAAACACTGATATAAACAAAATAAAAAAAAACAAATTAGAATAAGCTAAAATGAAAACAAGACACATGAAAACTCTCCCTTTATTTTATGAAGTGTAATGAAATTCACAAAGTTCTGATTCAAAGCCCACTGAAGTCAACAGTGACTTCAAGAGGCTTTGGATCAATCTCTAAATTTCCTTTCTTCCACAGTTCTAAGACATCTGTAAGAAGCAGAATAAAATACGAATCCTTTTAATGAGCTGCAGGAAAGGATTGGGTATTTATAGTTTGTGTCAAGAATGGGTGAATTGTCTAAGGGAAAGAACCATCCTGCACCTCAGATTTTTTTATACATATAGATATAGATATATATATAGATATATAGATTAAGAGAGACCACAAAAAATGTTAGATTAATACACTCATAGGTGCCGACTCTGTGGGTGTTCCAGGGCTGAGGAAAATTATCAGATGCTTAGCACCCACTGGCAGCCAAACTCTCCCCTCTCCCCACAGCACCTCTCCCCCACCACCAGCCCCACTGATTACTCCTCCTGCTCCCTCCCAGCACCTCCTGCCCACTGAAAACAGCTGTTTTGCAGCCTGCATGTTGGCTCCGGGATGAGCAGGGACAGGGTGCATTCGGGGATAGGGGAAGAGGCAGGAGAGGGGCACGGCCTGGAAATGGGGGAGGTACCTCAGGCACCCCCGACTAGAGGGGAAGTTAGTGCCTATGAACTCACCATTCCCTAATTCTCTCCTATCTCTGCTGAGATCATCTCAAAGGTTCATCAGATTCATCAATCTATACTGTACCAGCAAGTGATAGGTGGGTTCCTTAAGATTAGAGGAAGAAATGTATTCTAACCTTCTTATGTAAGAAGCTCTAAAGGACACAAGTGGCCCAATTCTGCTTTTAGGTACACAGTCTAATCGGACTTCAGTGGAATTATACCATATAAACACCTGTTTATATTGGATCAAGTCTTCATTTTGCGGTGGTTAACTTAACCCACAACCTGCTCCACCGTGGCTACGCTTCTGTTTTTATGGTGCTAGCTTGATCAGAGCTTACATATGTGTATGTCTACCCATGATAGAAATTGCATCTCCAGCTCAAAGTATAGACACACCCTTGAAGAACAGAATCTGGCCCAAGATCTGTAGAGAAGAAATGATTCAGAGTCCAACAGCCTCCCAAGGGAGCCAAGGGGGCAAAACCCTTAACTGGTTTCAAGACTGAGCGCAATAAATTTATGGAGGGGATGGTATGATGAAATGGGCCACATGCTGTTGTAGGCAATTTGACTTCCAGTAGCAAATATTTCCAATTGCCAGATATAGGACTCTAGATGGGAAACATTCTGAGTTACTACAGTGAATTCTTCTCCCAGCATCTGGCTAATGGGTGCCACAGACATGCTTAGGTCTAACTGACCATCATACTTGAGGTCAGGAAGGAATTTTCCTCCAGATCAGATCAGCAGAGATCCTAGGGATTTTTCCCTTCCTCTGCAGCCTGGGGTATGGGTCACTTGCTGGTGTGAACTAGAATTTAAACTTTAAATTTTTGAACTGGTTTGAACTAGATTTAATTTTAAATCATGATTTGAGGACTTCAGTAATTCAGCCAGAGTTTATGGATTTATTACAGGAGTGGGTGGGTGAGGTTCTGTTGCATGTGATGTGCAGGAAGTCCGACTAGGTGATCACGATGATTCCTTCTGGCCTTAAAGTCTATAAAAGAATGAGGGCTAGTCTACAGTTCAAAGGTTTTGTCAGTATACCTATAGTGAAGATGCAGTTTATTTCAGCAAAAGGAGTTATTTTGTCAGTATAGTTAAATCACCACCTCCTATGATATAAGCTATACTGGTAAAAGAATTCATGGACATGGATTCTGTAAAACACAGACTCTGAAAGTGTAGAATTTGCTAGAATGTGAAGTGCTTAAGCATGAGTCATAATGTTGTACTGCTATAAATCCAAAGTAATTCCACTGAATTCAATGGGGTTACACTGATATAAAACCAGCATAAATTAGAATAGAATAAGTGTGATGAACAAATACATTGCTGCCACTACTTTGCAGCTGTGGATGGCTCTGCCTGCATGGGATCTACAAACACAAAGTAGAGCTGGGCAAGGAATGACTTCTCCCCCCTCACAGAAAATTTTGATGAGGATAAAAGTTTGTCCAAAGTTATCACAAATTTTTGGATTTTTGTCCAAAACCAAATCAAACTCCCTGAACTGAAAAAATTGGTGTTGGGTTTTCAGTTTGACAAAAATTTCTAGTTAGTTTAAAAAAAAAGGCCTTTTTCCATAGAATTATGTAATAGGAGGGCAACAGCAGCCAGGGATATTGACTCCACTGGCTCTCCTGTCCACTTTCTGGGCATTCAGCTATATACATGAACAAGAATTTGGCCCTGTAAGCAGGTTCCATTGTTAGCGCCCAGATATAATAAAAGTGCCCAGTCACTAGGGTAAGTGAGGCTGGTAGCACCACATGCAATTAAGGTTGCCTGACATATCCCATTAGAAGAACCTCCTTTCAGTTACTTATAATTTTGTCAAACTATAATTATTTGAGCTGAAATATTACAAGTCGGTAGCTGCCTCATGGTGATTTTTATATCTAAATTCTGCCAAAATAGCTCAGTCTTGTCCAAAACCCAGGTTAGGAAAAAATGTATTTTGTTGCAACAAAGATAAGGTGTAAAATAAACCTGAGTTAAGCAAACTGCACCACCTTTTTTAGGGTTCCTTAAATATCAATTGCATAACTAAAGGAGAAGGACTCAATAACTGAATATAATGTTACAGAGTTTCATTAGCTATCACCCCCCAACTCACCCCTGCTTCGCCTCCACCCCGAGCACGCCATCGCTGTTTCACTTCTCCCGCCTCCCAGGCTTGTGATGCCTAAGCTCATTGGTGCCGCAAGCCTGGGAGGCAGGAGAAGTGAAGCAGCCATGGCATGCTTGGGGAGGAGGCGGGGCAGGGGTGAGCTGGGACGAGGAGTTCCCCTGCCCCCTCCCTTACTTGCTGCAGACAGCCCTCCCCACGCTCCCTTGCCCCCTCCGCCTAAATGCCTGTGGTGACTGCTGCGGCCGAAGAACCAGCGGTCAAGGTCTGCCGAAGAAAATGTCGCCCCCCAAATCCTAGCGCCCTAGGCAACTGCCTAGGTCATCTACATGGTTGCACCGGCCCTGCCAAGACCATTGAGAGAGAAAGAGAGAGAGAGAGAAAAACGAGCCTGCTCTACAGCTTGAGCTAACAGCCAGTTGATTTTAGCTCATCCAGTGAAGAAGCATGCACCAAGCTCCAGAAGTCCCCAGTTCCTGCCTGAAGGTGATCAGGGTCTGTCGGTGTTACACTGGCAGGCAACCTGAATTGCTGGAAAAAAGGTACTTATTTGATGTCACCAGGATGATTCCCAGGTGGCTGAACCACAATCTCAGTCATCTCACTTCCATGTGTCTTTTCCTTTCAGGAAGTGAAGTGCTGCAGGACACAGGCCATTTTATCCCATTTCTGCTGGGTTTTTCAACCTGGCTCCTCTTCTTGGAGATGCTGTCATGGACCAATCAAAAATTCAAAATATCCAGCCAAATAGAGTTGTCCATTCAAATCAGGAAATTCTTGGGTGCTTGCAACTGGGGACAGAATTTTCCAATCTCTTTGTGCAACACATCCTGTCATGCCAGCTTGTGTAAGACAAGTTAGACCATAGCTGTTGGCACAACCATCTTTAGAAATACATTTAACACTGACTGGTTTCCTCCAATAAGCATCTTACCTCTACAAGTCACTTTCCATGGATGCTTCTGCGGAGTATCATTTAGCCAATTTTGCACATTATGCTTGCTCATGTTGCAATTTCATCATCAAAACTCTGCTAGCCACTAAAAAAAAATCCAGCCTAAAGTTCATATTGTTTAGATAAAATCCCTCCGCATTCTTTGATGTTCTTCAAACTTGTTTTACCAGTCCATTGTACAAGGCAAAGTCACTTCAAGAACTATTGTTCTCCAGCAAGCTAGAATAAGTCTCCCGTTTATGTTCCCCTTGTTTTAACAACAAGGCAGGGGACCTTTGTATTTATGTCTGAACTGTGTCTTGTACAGCATTATTGATTAGCTGCTTTTCTGATTATTCCACTCTGGTCATGTGTCCTTACAACTTACTATTTGGTTTTAGTTCATTTTATTTACTACCTCTTTCAGCACGGATGTATTTCCCTAACTTGATAGCATAAGTATATTTAATTGCAAATATTAGTAGTATTTCTTCACTTTATCATTAAACAAAAACAAACAAAGGTTAATAGAATCCCCATTCTATCGCTTAACAGTATTGCCCATCAGTAAACCCTGTCACTAAAGTTTACAAAATTGTATAGCTTAGAGCTGATTTTCCCCTTACACACAAACTTCATTTAAATCACAATCATTGACTCAGTCTGGTTCCTTATTTTTCACTGCTGTATCTGGCAATATAATACAGGATCAATATTAGATATCAACTTTTTTAATTCATTGATTCACAAACACTTAAAAAGGGAAATCTCTTCAGCTGCATCAACAGTATACCCTTGTGAAAGCTGAAGAAACTGACTTTTTTTGGACTATTTGGAAAATCTGAAGAAACTTCCAGTTAGACTTTGAACATTTGTTCTTAGAAAAGATAGGACAGGGGGTTGAGAATAAAAAGACCATGATGCCTGGGAAATTCTTAAATAGTAATGATTCATAATTTTACTACTACATTGTTCATGTACATTGTCCAAGGTTGTCCCAGCAATTTTTTTTTGAACCACTCTAATGCACCTGTGCTTTGGAACAGAGACTTGAAACTTGGTAATGGGGTGACTTTTGTATCAGGGATTTGCCTTTTGCCATAAAGTCCACACAAATTTGGCCAAATTATAAAGCTTGGAGGAAACATTTGCACATGCTCAGTAAAGAGACTTCCTCAAATTTAGCTGTTATGCTCTCCTAAGATCCCATCTCAATGAGCATACTCAAACCTCTCTCAGCTCTTAGTGCTGACCAGATTATTTTATATATTATATAGACACACACGGTCGCCATAGATAGGCTGAGCATGCTCCAGTCTGTACCCTCACAATCCAACATGTGAGCAGACTCTGCATATGCCATCCTCACAGATCAGCTCAACATGCTGGAGCTCAGATCTACAGCGGCCAAGAAGGACTTTCCCTGTAATGCTGTTCCAGGCCAAGGTGGGGAAAGGGACTGGAACTAAGAACTAGGAATTGGTCTCTCCTGTGCGCTGTGACCCACCTGTGGAAGAGGAAAAGGATTCAGCAAAGAGCTATGAGACTGCTTAAAGGATTAGAAAACATGCCTTATAGTGACAGACACAGAACTCAATCTATTTAGCTGAGCAAAACAGAAGGTTAAGGGGTGATTTGATTGCAGTGTGTAAGAATCTACATGGGGGAACAACTATTTAAATCATGGGCTTTTCAATCAAGCAGAGAAAGGTGCAACAATCCAATGGCTGGAAGTTGAAGCTAGAAAAATTCAGACTGGAAATAAGGTGCAAATTTAACAGTGAGAGTAATTAAACATTAAAACAATTTACTAAGGATCATGGTGGATTTTCCACCACCAACAATTCTGAAATCAAGGTTGGAAGTATTTCTAAAAGATATGCTCTAGCAATTATTTGTGGGAACTTCTAGAGGAGGTCAGATTAGATGATCACAATGGTTCCTTCTGGCTTATGAATCTATGAATACAGAAAAGACAAAAACTGCAGACCAATTTGGGGTGGGAGGGGTAGGGAGAAGAGAAGGAAAATAGTAGGTGGGACAAAGACTCTGGTGAGACTGGGATTGGAGGGGGTGGAGGAGAGAAACTGTGACTGTCTCGAGGGGTACAAGGACTGGATGGGCAAGGGGACTAAGACTGGTTTGACAAGCCTGGGAGTGTGTAGCTAGGAGAATGGGACTGGAACAAGAAGTCAGCAGTGGGGAAGAGACAGAACTAGAGCAGGTTAGATGGGGCAGACCAGAAGAGATCAAGATTTGGTGCGGGGAAGGGATGCAGAAGAATTTGTGCTGACTAAAGCACATTTCCCATCCAGTGCTTGGAACGGTATCCAAGTTTCCTGAGTCTCACCATTCCTCTACTCTCAGCAAATATCTGTGAAATCCACTAGCAAAGTGTTTCTCTCTTCCTCTCTAGTGCATGGAATACGGCAGGGTTTGGGGGGGAGAGAGGGGGGAGAGAGGAAAATAGAATAGTATGTGATCATGTAACCAAGGACTATCAAAATGCACATGCATAAGGGTTGTAAACAACCACCTCAGTTATGGTATGTCCTAACTTTGGAATGCTTGACTTTGCAACCAAATGTTATTTTAATGTAGTTAAATGCATAATAAGTATATAATATATTATTAACGTAAGGTACACTTAGTGGTTGAATATTTTTGCCTTTATTTTTGTGTAGATCTTAGTTCTTCTGGATATTTTGATTATCACGATTCTACTCCCTTTGATGTCAGTAAGACTTCTACCACTGACATAAATAGGTCCTTTGACACCTTATCTAAAATCTTCATCTTCTCATTTTACTGAATTTTCAGTTTGCTTGTCCAGGTTTAGATAAGCTCTGTTTGTCTTCCAACATGCCTTTTCATTTCAGAGAGTAGTGCTATCAATATGCAAATGTGAATCTCTTTTCAGAATGCTCAGAAGTCATAATGTGGGGTTTTTTAGATTGGAAAGGAGAAAATTACTACATTTATTTTATGCTAAATTGATTATAATTTAACATTAGAGACTGTATTTCAATTTTAGGGAAAAGTTATCTCAATGGTTTGACTCATTAAACTCACCTCCATTTCATACACTAATGAATAAAACCTAGAAACAATACTGATTTTCCCTGAAGAGTCTCACTAATTTCCTATCCTGCTAGGAAAATCAAATGTAGCACAGAACAACTTACTGTAGTTAATGTCTCTAAACATCACACTGTGCATCAGATTACAAATAAAACCATCAGTAGGAACAAATATTTCAGAGAGTGATCAGATTCACTGTAAAAAAAGCCCATTATTTTTCTTCCAGACTCACAATGGAGAGTAATATGGTAATGCAGTTATTACAGTGGGCTTGTATCCACTCTTTTCAGCCCAGGGCCAAAGACATTATTTCAGAAAAAGTCAGTGGGCCACAATCAGTACATTGGAGCAGATTGTCTGGGCTATTCTGCTCCCTTTGTACAGTTCAGGTATCACATAGGAAGCAGAAGCTGCATGCAAGTTTCCTGCTGGGGACTCTCCAAAGTGTGGCATTTCTCAGTAGACCCAGAGCCAGTGATTTGGCACCTATACTACTCATCTTGTAGTAGCCACTAGTGCAGGGCCCATGTCAGAGTGGGGGGTGGGAAGGGAAGGGGGAAGGAGGAGTGTCTGGTGTGCCTTTGCTTACACTGAAGCCGGGTGTTGGTTCTTAGTTTCTTTTCTCCTCTTCCCTGGGCTTCCTTTGGTGACTATGTAGAGGTGAGGAGGCATTATTTGCTAGATTCTCCCAAAGACTTAGCTACTAACAGTCAAATGCCTATTCTGTTTCCTCTGAAGCTCCTAGGACCCAACCAGAAGGCGATGGAGAGCTCTCTTCTCGCTCCCCTGTGATTGCTTGCTGCGGTGTCCAGAGTGGGAATTTCTGAGCAGCTGCAGCAGAGAAGGGACAGCAGTTGAGCAGAGTGATTTCAGGTGACCCTGGGGAAGGAGAGGTAAGCAACTGGGGAGATTGCACCCCATACCTCCTTCACATGATTCAAACACTTTAGTTTAAAGTCAAAGGGGAAAACTCCTGGAACATGTTCTCAATCCATAATCAAGTACAAATATTCTTGTCACAGCTACCATCAAGGACTACATTTTAGAGCCTCCAGGACCAACCCCTCCAGGCCACAAATTGGATATTTCTGATCTAGTGTGTTCACTCCATGTTTATATACTCTCTCAACCACTCTAAGATGTCATATAGCATTGAAGCACACATGATTACCAAAGTATTCTGCAGCAAGGAATGCAGGAATCAAATCCATGGTTCCAGGAATCTTACTCATGAGTTATCCAAAAGAGTTGCAAGTCAGATATTCTTTAATTACTAAAATGTGGACTAGTCTATGTACTTAGTTAGATGCTACCTACAGTCAAGTCACTAGCAAACATTCTCTTTTCACTTGAGTATTATGGTGTATGCCTATGGTAAATTCAATTTATGAAACAGAGACAACATATATATACTGAGAGAGTGATCAATTTATGGAGATAAGTAGGAGAAACCCTATATAGCATTTTCTTCCATTAGGTCCATCATACAGCTCTTCAGTGGGACAAAAATTCATGCTTAGTGTAACGTAGTTCATTATAGAAGACTGAAAATTGAACTATTTGCTTATACACCTGGTCTGACGTATTGAAATCATCATGATGTAATTCTTAAGAAAACAAAAGTGTTATATATTATCATAATTATCATTATGAGTCAGCTATTGCTAGAAGTTTATTCTGTAACTTTAAGAACGGATGAACTTTAGTATCATTAGTGACAAGGTGGTGAGTGAATAGGCTATTAATAATTGTGCCTCCAGATATCAGACCCTAGATCTCTCTCCCACAAGTGACCTGGGAGATCACTCACTTACCTAGGCATGGTGTCATAAATAGATGGTTAAGAGTCTCTTTTACCTGTAAAGGATTAACTAGCTCAGTAAACCTGGAACACCTGACCAGAGGACCAATCAGGAGACAAGATACTTTCAAATCTCGGTGGAGGGAAGCCTCTGTCTGTGCTTTTTGGGTTTTTTCGTTGTTCTCTCTGGGTTCTGAGAGGGACCAGACATGTAAGCAGATATCTCCAAATTTCTGAAACAGCCTCTTCTGTTCAATTTAGTAAGTACCAATTAGGAAGATGGTTTAGTCTTTTTGTTGTTTTCTTTGTTTGCAAATGTGTATTTGCTGAAAGGATTGTATCTCTGTTGCTGAAACTTGTATTTGTGCTGGGGGGAGGATTTTCTCTAGTGTCTATAAGGCTGAAGACCCTGTACATTGTGCCATGCTTAATTTTACGGAGACAACTTTTTAAACTTTTTCTTTTCTTTTATTAAGCCTTTTCTTTTTAGATTCAGTGATTTTTGGTTATTTTGTGTAAGACCCCAGGGAAGGGGAGTCTGCGTCTTCACAGGGATTGTTCGGAGGTAAGGAGAGAAGGGGAGACGAAACAGCGCTGATTTCTCTCTGTGTAGAATTAGTGTCTTTCTCTCAGTGAGATCTGGGAGGGAGAGAGAAGGGAGCGGAAGTGTGAATTCTCTCTGTTTTAAGATTCAGGAGGAGTTTGAATCACAGTGATCTTCCAGGGTAACCCAGGGAGGGGAAGCCTGGGAGAGGCAAGGGTGGGGGAAAGGGTTTACTTTCCTTATGTTAAGATCCAGAGGGGTTTTGGGGGGACCAGAGTGTACCAGGCATTGCAAGTCCTGGTTGGTGGCAGCACTACAAGATCTAAGCTGGTAAGTAAGCTTAGGGGGATTCATGCTGGTACCCCAACTTTTGGACTCTAAGATTCAGAGTGGGGGCTCATACCGTGGCACATGGTCTTTGAGGAAAGGGCTGGCTTAATGGCATTTTACTTAGCCCCACTTCCAATATATTTGAAGCCAGCTGAGTTGCTCCATCCTGCATCTTCTGGAGTAAGCCAATTGATCCACTCCCCCATGTCCCGCAGCCTCAGAGAGCAGCAAGGTAAGATACTCTCTTCTCATTATCCTTTCTTCATTAGTTTTTGGGAGCAGCCAGCTTTTTTATTAGCAGTAGGTGGAGTGAAAAAACATTGCTATTCTTTCTGACTCCAGTCCTGCATTGCTCCTTTAAGTCTGGGACTGCAAGCTGTCTTAGAATGCAGGAGGTTAAAAGGACATTCTATTCTCACATGAGCTCATTTTAGTCTATGAATTCTAATTCATCACTATTTTTATTTATAATGAATTAGAGATATTTGAGCTATTATGGGTTATGCAGCAATGATTGGCTTCCTTATCTTGTGACATACATGGACATGATTATAGTTTACTGGCTTTCCTATTAGTCCACTAGTTTTTTCAAGCATTCCCCTAGCCGTAAAAGGTCACAACCTCATGTTCACTAGTCCTGTCAGAAACACAAATTTAAACATCTGCAAATATAACCATAAAAAGAAATGTGAACTATTAATTTATGTTCATTCTGGATAATCCCTTCTACACATCTCAATGTCCGGTAAAGAGAAGTCAGAAAAGTACTAAAGTGTGGTCATATGAAGTATATAAATTGAGCAGAAGTTTATCTAATGTAAAGCTATAAACATAAGTTTGTATTTTCAGCACCCGAATATTTAGTAGAGCTGTGTGTAGAGATGTTCCAGAACATACTACTTCTAGAAATGCAGCAGATGCACCATGTATAGATTACTCAGGGTCTTACTTCTGTACTTAAATTTGAGTCACGTCTATTAAGCCAGTGTACTTTTGTTTCGCTTGTTTTTTAACTTTTTAATGCTAACCATAGCAGCTCTCTTCCAGATGCTCTTTACAGTGACCCAGAGTTTTTGGCAATACTGGTTGAGCAAATGAAAGATTGCCAGGGAATAATGGTCTTATACAGGTTGACTGAAAATATCTGGATGATCTACAAAAAGGCAAGACAGATATTTGTTTCTCAAATTTGGTGGAATGGCAGCATGTTCCTTTACAAGTTAGGCATCTTACATTTTCAAAGGGACTCATCTGCACCCATGAGTTTAGATGCATGGTCACTTGCCCTCACATGGATAAAATTGAAAGAGCATTTATTTCTGCAGGTTACAAAGCTAAATATCTAGTTTGTAGGTTCAAGTTGTGTACACACATTATAGCTTCTGTAAGCTCAAGTGATTGTGGGTGCAACATGGTTGGTCAGACAGAGGCTCTCATTGAAAATTTTGCCCTGAAAGATTTTTTTTAAACAAACTTCCATCATTGACAAGGATTTTGGCGGTATGTGATTTACATCGGGGAGTCAATGAACTAAAATCAATTATTTTGGTTATAAAATGGATAGTCTTAAAGTAATAAAAAGTGCCCATGTATATTTAATCCTCATCTTCAAAACATGGAATAGGCATCAACTATTCTTATCTAAAATAGCCAGTCTAATCAAGGTCATTTGTCCTTTCCTCTGAGCTAATGTTTGATAGTGCTGAACAAGATCATTAAACATTCTATAAAAATTGAAGAGCAATTACACTCAGCACAAGCAATGCAAGCTGCCATGCATTCTGAGCAGCCACAAAACCTTCACAATACTTGGGTTTCAAAACATTTCCCCTCTATACTATTGGCATTATTCATAAAATAGCAAAATTAGTGAGAGACAGAAGTTCAAAGGTCCAGTTCAGAAAAAAAAAAATCAAATATCTGAATGGCTACCTGATACCTCTGTATCTGCAAAAGGGAGATATGATTTTTCAGAGATCCTAAATGTTCTTAATTCATTTATGTACCTAGCTATGAATTTAGGTGCCTAAAGGTGGGCAGTCAAGTTTTTAAAATATTTTGGCCAAAGCACCTACTTGTTCAAAGTAGTCTCAGTGACAAAGTGATAAATGTTAGAAGAAATAGAATCCAGAAGATTTCCACCCCCACCACTCTAAAACAATTATAAATGTTGCTCTAATATGCTGTATTAATTTTTTAAATCAGCATAGATACTAGAAGAAAAGTAACCTTTTCTCCTTGTCTGGAGTTCTTATACAATTAATTATTTTTCTAGAAGACTAGTCTGTGTGCACAGCACTTTTTCCTCTATTAGAAGCAATTGCTTAGCTCTAGTTTACTGCCCAGTATAGCTTCCTGTCCTTGCCTTTGTTGAGTCTATTAAAATTGGGCGTATTTTCATTTATGATATTCAAATTTTGTCTTTACTGTCATCTCTAAACTAAAATCTGTACCCATCATTGAATATAAGTAAGAACTCTTTATATTATCTGGACTTCTTTGGCAATAGGAGAGAAGTATTTGAAAAATATGCAGGGAAACCTATTTACCTACTGAGGAAAGAAAAGGAGATTGTAGATTGAGTTTTTCAGAATGCCTGCAAATCAGAAGATCCTGTTTAAAATAGATTGGAATAAAGAACCATATATATGTACATTCAGACAACATCCTAGCCTACGGGGAAGGGGGCAGACTTTCTTTATCAAGGGAATGCATTTGAATGCACAGTTAAAGTGTAACTGAAGAAAAAATGAAAGGATGATCTGGATTCCAATCTTACTTATACTCATGTACATCAGGATTAATCGCACTAAAGTAAATTGTGTAGTGCCAATTCAAAAGGTGCATAGTCAGATCAGATATAGGCCCATACCTAAACACCAAAAGGGAACTGGAGAACAGCAATGTTCCAACCCTGGGTACTGCTCACTGACATGAAAAGCAACATAGTTGTTGTTCCAATGATCTATTAAAGAGGGAACTAAGAATATGGTTACAGAGGCAAGCCCCAGCAAAAAGCCAGTTCTCAGCAGCATATTGTCTCTAGCATTTGTTGTTATTTTCCCTCATGGTTAATTTTGTAGTGGGAACAACAACAAAAAAAATCACAGTTTCAACTGTTTGTAATAAACACTTAAATTCTAGAAGGCACATTAGAAAGGCCTAAGACAACTACATACAGACTAACTATAAAAATCCCAAGACTGTTGCAGACATCCCTGTTTCAACACTATTATGGGTCACAAACCACAATTTCAGGTCATGTACATAACCCAGAACTGGGGGTGGGGAAAATGTTCTGATACTCGCACAAGTCATTCATTTTCTTTGGAACCTTTAAAATTTTTCAAATTATGTAAGGTCACACAGTGTATACAACACAGCATGTCTTGAATAGAAGTGTGTAAGGAACATTTTCATTCTTTCCTAGATTTCTCTTTTCCTCCAAAAAAAGGAGAGAGGAGTTCTTGTCAGAAAATTAAAACAGAGTAAAAGATTTCTGAAGCAAATCTGTGAAGTCACCTTTTATTTTACATCACATAACTTACCCCTCCAGAAAAGGTGTTGATCAATAAGACATTTTGTTTAAAAATAGCTATTTGTGTTACTGAAGTTTAGTAAATGTTTGTTGGCTGGTTTTCATAGGCCTTGT
Organism: Chelonoidis abingdonii; assembly: GCF_003597395.2. Taxonomy (NCBI): domain Eukaryota; kingdom Metazoa; phylum Chordata; order Testudines; family Testudinidae; genus Chelonoidis; species Chelonoidis abingdonii. The sequence continues at coordinate 78,375,770 of NC_133774.1, forward strand.
TTAGCCTTTCTTCCCCACCCTCAGGTACCTCTATGGTGCTATGTTAAATGACAGCTTCATTGAAATCAGGATCTACAAGGTACAACATACAATTACAGTATTAAAGAATGTAAAATTAACTTTATCTGTTTGTTTATTATATACATATTCTTGACACAAGCAAATCAACTGCTTAATTTAACAAACATATGAATCCATCCACAAAGACAATTCTCTGAAAGCGCTGTGATGTAAATAGGATTGAGACTAGGAGCATCAATTAAAAATACAATGTTGAGAAATGTTATGTGGAACAATAGGGCAAAAAAAGGTAATGGCAGTAATTCTGTATCCAACCTAGAGGCAAAGTTATCAATGACAAACTGGGCAAAAAAAGCAGTTACATTACAATGAGTATTCATTAGAGCTTTTAAAGTCCTGATAATATCCTTGGAAATCAGAATCCTCCCATTTTTCATATATTGGACTGGTCCCATATGAATTCACTGCAACTACTTCCTTGCCTCTTTTGTGGTTACATTCCATAAATATTACTTCAAAATGTGACCCACCAAAAATACCAATAGGGAGCAAATTTTAAAGGTGCATATACAAGAATTAACAGATGCCAAATTTTATATTACAAATGTAAGTATTAGCACCAGAAGAGCTTGTGCATTCATCCAAACAGAGCAAAATTTTGTCCAATGTATCTGATCTATCACAAGTAACCTATACAGCTTAAATTTTGAATAGTCATATCAAACTATAAAAATATTCTCAAAGATGTCATTTAAATAAGTTTGAGCAAAGTTCAATATGTTTGTAGATATTCTATGGAGTTGAAAGAAAGATTAAACTCACTGAATAAATTGCTAATGGCAAATTATTCACTCAGTTCTCATGACAACACACTATGGACAAGGATAGCACATTGAAATGAAATAGAGTTTTATTTTTATATTCCCTTCCCATCAAGATCCTCAGAGCTGTATTTCAGATCATCAATAAATACAACATAACTTGATACTACCAGTTATACTACTGCCATAAAGAACAAATTATAAAAAGGGGTTTAATATAGTGTGATGGCGTGAAATAGGCCCTAAGGCCCCAAGCTGCCTAGAGAAACTGCGTGAGACACAGGCAATCAGGGTCCCTCAGGCCCATATAAAAGAAGTTGAAAGGCTAAAGAGAGTTTAGTCTGCTTACAGGGACCAGGGGATCAAGAGGTGGTCCTGGCTGGCTGCAGGAGCTGCAAGGGCCAGGCAGGTAGATGGTGGCAGGGATAGGGGGAGCAAGGAAGGGTCTTGACAATAAGGCCTGCAGAGAAGTGACCCAGGGAAACACAGTTAGTTAAAGGGATGTGGCTGCTACTTAGAGGGTTCCTGAGTGGGGCCTAGAATAAGGTGGGCACAAGCCCTGCCCCCACCCCAACAGTCACCGAGAAAGTGGCTATGCCCTGAGAGAAGGGAATTTAGACAGGCCCAGGGAAGGGACTATATGTGAAAGTGTTAACCCCCCAGAAAAGGGGCCAAACTCAGACTGACCCAGCTGGAGATCTGGAGTCAGAGGACTAAAGGGCAGGCAAAGAACCTCCAGGGAGGAAGCCCTGGGGTGTGACTCCATCCCAGAGCAGGAACCTTTGCACGCAAACTGGCCAACTAGGGGTACTGAGATAGGCCCTGCTGGTCAGAATGAGGACTGAGCCTGGGGAGGCTGTGATGGGCCCTGTTGGACTGTTAAAGGATTGAGCTACAGAACATTGAGGGCATTGTGATAGGCCTCATTGGGCAGTATACCCTGGAAGGAGCTTGTTGGGTTGTTGTGCACATCAACAGAGTGTGACTCAGCTGAAGGGCTGGTCAATGGAGACCTGCCTGATGAGCACAGTGGCCAACAGGAGGCACTATGAGTGGAGGAAATTGAGAAACTGCAGGCACACACACATGACCAGGAGGTGTTCATGAGAGGAGGGTGCCACCGCATTCAGTTTGAGGAAAACATAGATGGATTAAGAATAGAGGAAAAGATGCCAACATTTTTTTTCTTTTTAGAAGAGTATTTTAGAAATGAATCCATGACTGACCATTTGGTATTTAAAGAGATGTTCACAAGGAGTAGTAATGCATTGGAAATACAAACATGCCAGAATAAGAGACTATAGTCTTCAGTTATGAGATCTTTCAGAAGCTTCTCCTCACAATCTTAATACCATTGAGTCTGCAAACCAAGAACAGTTGAGACACTTTTACACTCATACGTTAAAATAGTGTCCTGTGAAAGGAGGTGGAATTCAGACCAAGACGCAGGGTACCTCCCAGCTAAAGTATCAGTGGTAAACCATAATTTAACTGCAGTCATAGGTGTGGTCAGATTTCAGCTAAAAGTGTTATGTAGCTACAGATTTGGGATCCAATTCTGCAATACTGAGCAGCCTCGTTTCCTATTTAAATCAAACAAGATTTGTGGTATTGTCAACCCTTGGCATATTGAAATTCCTGCAGAACTGGACTCTTAATGAAGCATTTGAATTGTGACTGGATTGGACTCTTTGGATTTGAACACGTGTTTTAGTTCAGTACTTTAATTGACAGCAGTTCTCATTTAGCCTTTTGTTTTTAAAGTGGTGTTCTAATGCATTTTAATTCAACCTGTGGCCAAAAGCTTGACTGATAACAGGTAGGCTTGCTGCAATGGGAGCTAACCTAAGAAAAAGTTGATGTGCAGGGGACCAGGTTAATTACTGTCAATTCAAATGCCCTTGAAGAGCACAAGCTGTCTTGGTCATGAAGATTATGGTGATGGTGAAAGACATTGTTTAAGAGGTATCTCTGGCCCAGACTACTAAGGACTTGTCTACACTGGCAGTTTACAGCACTGCAACTTTCTTGCTCAGGGATGGGAACCCCCGAAGCATAGCAAGTTTCAGTGCTGTAAAATGCCAGTGTAGACAGTGCACCAGTGCTGGGAGCTATGCCTCCTGTGGAAGTGGGTTTTTTTAGAGCGCTGGGAGAGAGTTCTCCCAGCATTCTGCAGTGACTACACAAGCCAGTGCTTTAGCATTGCCAGTATAGACTAGCCCTAAGGGCCTTGAAGATCAAAAACAAGGATCTCATTTTGAAGCCAGGAGCAAGTACAGAGCACAGAGCACTGAGGTAATGTGTTTTCCTCCCCTGAGTTGGCTACAAAGTGGTCTGCCTCATATTGCGTTATCTGGGACTTCCTCATGATATGCACAGTTAGCCCCTTGTACAGTGCATTGCAGTAATCAACCCTGGACATGACAAATACATGGATCAGTGTATCTGGGTCCACATCCCACATAACCTCCAGACTAACTGAAGATTGAAAAATACATTTGTGTCTGTTGGAACTATATCAGTATTCACAAGGAGTGTGATTAATACACAAGGAGTGTGAGACTGCCTTATCTTGATAAGAGGGTAGACTGCCCAACCAAAAAATTCCATACCCTCAGTTGATGGAGAAGCTATCACTTGGCGGGAGGGGAAAAAACAAAGCAAAACAAAAACCCACACTCAAAGAAAAACCACCCACAAAAGCAGGAAAACACAGATGCATTCAGCTAGGACCACTGTCAAGGTTGGGTTTTACTGGAGATGGGGAGGAGGGAAACAAGGGTTGATCCAACAACCTTGACAGTGTCCTTTTAGTTTAAAATGATTTTGTATAGATAAAAGAATTAGGAACTATTCAAAATGATTAGTGCTGTAATTAAAAAGAGCTGAATTACAGTCTGTTGTTGTTAGAGAAATGTGAACAGATGGTACATACGTTACTAGGATTTTAGTAAAACGAGGTGTCTAATTAATTCACTGCTAACAGTAAAAGTATTGCTTTACAGAATGTATGACACTTGTGAATTAGATATCCACAGGAATCCAGTAATTTTAATGTAGATGTATATTTTACTCTCAGGGTACTACTTGCTGAATTTGAGTGAGATTCTTAAGCTGAAGGAACATGATGCCCAAACTTCACACAGAAGTCTTATAAATAAATAAGGAGGGATTTTTTGGATACCTGGGGATGAAATACAACATTATAGTAAAATACTTTAAATGGTCGCTGCCATTTCAGGCACCAGATATTTATAATTATATTAGAAATATCTTGGATTCTACATGACTGCTTTTACAAAACAACCATGGTGACTACATATAACTTAATGACCTTTCTATATTCAACTTTTGTGATTGTATAAGCAACAGGAGAAAAATAGCCACAGTTTATCAATAAAGCTGAAAACATTCAGGCACTACATTCAGTAGCAGTCATTCAGCAAGCACAAAAACCGAAAGTTATTTCACAAATCATGGGATATGTTGTCACCTGCATGAGACAGCCTGCAGAAAAAGAAATGCCACTGGAAATGCCATTTGGTTCATAGAGTTTCCTGTGAATTGGCCTGTTGGAAGTGGGGAGGAATAGGAGACAGGGAGTTCAGACCTCTAAATTCATGGATGCCCAGAGATGTATGGGAAATCTCATCCATCTCAGAGCATTTTGGACATTCATACAAAGGCACAGTATCAGAGGGGAAGCCGTGTTAGTCTGGATCTGTAAAAGCAGCAGAGAATCCTGTGGCACCTTATAGACTAACAGACGTTTTGGAGCATGAGCTTTCGTGGGTGAATACCCACTTCGTCAGATGCATG
>NC_133774.1:78382206-78490715 GCF_003597395.2 Chelonoidis abingdonii
GCTGCTAGAACAGGGCCTCATCCTCCCTGATTGAACTAACCTCGTTATCTCTAGCTTGCTTGCTAGCATATATATACCTGCCCCTGGAAATTTCCACTACATGCATCTGACGAAATGGGTATTCACCCACGAAAGCTCATGCTCCAAAACGTCTGTTAGTCTATAAGGTGCCACAGGATTCTCTGCTGCTTATACAAAGGCACAGTGTCAGTACCCCAGGTTCCCATACCCAGAGCTGCACAGTGGTCTCAGGAATCATGCTCCCTTGTAGTCCCCACTCATGGGCTCCCGAAAATCAATTTCAAGAGAGGTGGGTCACTGTCTTATAGAGTCAGCATTATTTTATGTAAGGAAAACCCATGAGTTTTCAGGAAAGGACTGAGCTGCAGAGGGCAATTGACCTCTGACCCTACGGAGCAGAAAACCACATTGGGGCTTGGAATTAGGGGAAGTGCCCAGGAACTGCTTATTGTTTCATGCCCCTATGCGACCCCACATGTATCTAGTCTTCCTAATCTCTGTTTCTGTAATGGAGGGGCCAGGCTGTACTAACAACATTGAGTATGAGGATACATGGATAGAAAATACATTAACTCAGGCTATATTTGCTTGCGTTCCATTATAGACAGAGATCCCCCCCACCCCAAAAAATTGAACACTAGAAAAGAGAAAACTATAGAGAGACATTTGTAAGCACTTAAGAGGACATTAAATCAATGAATACCAAGTAAGGTGCATCACTGTCTCTTTAACCACTAAAAGCAAATAAATAAGCGCAACATAAATGTTTTTTCCCTTCTGCAGTCACATGGTTTAATGTCCCCTTCCCAAAACAATGGGATGCTAGAGCATGCATAAAACGAGCCTAAGACACATTTCTATCACTAGGAAGGATCCAGCAATTTGTTGAACATATCTAAATGCTTTATAATTTACATTGGCAATTCATGAATTGCCAGAGAAAATATAAAAACAAACGGGTTAAAAACTTCACTGAGATTCATCAAGTTATTCGGAGAGTCAGATCAGGTTTTCACACAGATTTTGCACCAATATAATGATCTTGATTAGAAAAAATAAAAAATAAAAAATAAAAAACACCACGCAAAACATTAAACACTCAGTACCACTATGGATAAGGCCATATCATAATTTCTTGCCATTAAGGACTTGTCTAAACACAAAAAGTTGTACCACTGTAACACTATCAGTACAAGAATGATTACTGTTGATGTAGCTTTTTCCAGTATGTGAAGAGGAATAAAATAATATATTAAGGCAGCTTACTACTGGCATAACTGCACAGTATGGGGGCAGGGGGAGGCGGGGTTGGTTTAAAAAAAACCTCACATCCCTAATTAAAATAATCATATGAGTATTTTAATTAAGCATCTGAATTTTTTTTAAAAACCAAAAATAGGGATATGAATAGAGCCACTGAAATCAATGAGGCTATTCATGTGCTGAAAGTTACATGTGCCTATGTAGCTTGTTGAATCAGGGTTCAGTTTATGACAGACTACTTACCAGTAACATGAGGTGCTTCTACAGCCAGTGAGCTGCCCACAGCTCCTTTAATTATTCTTTACAGGAGGATTTTTATTTGATTAAGATGTGCCTGAACTCAAACTGCAAAGTTCAAGTATGTTCATGTCAGTGTTTGATTTGGCACATTACAGAAAAAATTAGCCACGAAGTTGAACCTAGAGTCAATTCCAAACTGCCATGAAGCTCTCAGCACAGAACTCACAGCCATGGGTGGGAGGGGGCTAAAATGACTTTAAGCATCATCATGTTTCTGGGCTGCTAGAAGGCCAATATGGCAACCGGCACAATTTAGAGAACTGAAAGCCGAAAGTCGCCTAGGTTGCAGCAGCCTGGCTCTGCTCCAGCCTGTTGCTTTGACCCACCCCTCCTATTCCACGGCTTCACTCCTAGCCTACGCATACACTGAAATTTGCAAAGGAGTACTCAGAATGACAGTCTCAGATAGTTTTCTCAGTTCCTACAGCACCAAGGGAATTATCTCCTGCCTAAATTTGAGGCTTTTGAGATTCTTCACCCTGATCTGGCCCTTTTCAGGGACTGGAGTGAGGATGGGAAACTTGACTGTGGTGTGCAGATTTAGGGATTAGCCAGTGTTTACTTTCAAATCTTCACAGAAGTCCTTGAACCATCTCAGTTTGTCACTAACATCAAGGACATCGCCACGTGTTAAAGAACCATATCTTGTAAACAATCTACCTTCCATACTTCACAAGGAATTCTGCTAACGCCTGCCCTTACAACTTTGAGGAATTGAAATGGACTGCCTGTTTTGTTGATTTTAGATATAATGGTGTTATTTTCTGACACATATGAACATTGATGGCTATCCTTGCACACTACTAGTTCCACTGCAGTGAGTGGGAAAGCAAAGATTAATATTGAGACCATGACAGTAACGATACTAGTAAAAGTGCTTTGGATAATCCCTTTCACCTCACACTTTTTTGAAGAAAGCGGAATATTCTGATAGACTGTTCTCTTATCAGAGGCTCAATCTCCTGTCAACTGCGAAAACAGGATTATAAAGCCTAACTGGTAGCCCGTGATTCACTGCTATTATGATTGGAATTACAAGAGGAAGAAATAGCTACAGGACCTCATCCTGTGGCTAGGGTTGAACATTTGCAAGTTCCAGTGTGTCCACTTTTTCAGCTGCAGTCAGAGTGTGTGTGTGTGTGTGTGTGTCTGTCTGTCTGTCTCTCTCTCTCTCTCTCATACACACACACACACACACACGCACACACACACCCCTAGTTCAGAGGCATAACATTATTTGGATACGCCTCCAAACCAAAAATTAACATATGGCCCTATACAACTTGAATGTATACATTTAAAGCATGCCACCATCCACTTCTGGTGGTTTCCTCCACATTACTTACCTACCTTACACACACTCTTACAGACTCCCTATACAGTAACAAAAATATATGCCGCAAGCAAAATACTATTATTATATAAATCAATCTCTCACACAGGAAACTGCAACTGCAACCCTGCCTATTCAGCTCCAAAACACAGCTTAGCGGGATCCCCCTTTGTTGATAGTATAGTACGTTCCATATCCTATCTGTGGGCCAGTTACTAGAAGGTAACATCATTCATGCACTACCTTGCCCACACAATCTGCTGGCTGCCCTGTCTCCCACCAACCAGTAGTGGTTGCATGATTTGCTCCCAAGGAAGAGCAGAGTACATCAAGAGCTACAGTGGGAGGTAAGGCAGGTGAGAATGCAGAAAAACAGATCACTAGTTTCTAAGGCCCTGGCTGCTTCTCTTCCTATTCCAGACAATAAGAACAATTCTGCAGTGGAAGGGGATTTGCAACTCTCTTCACATTATCACAAAGTCTTGCATATTCCCCTGCCCTTCTTTTGTTAAAGTCATAAATAGGATTTGAGGGACCAGGTAGTTTAGGAGATCTAGCCACCAAACCAAATGATGTGGGACTTAAAATAGCTGGTTAGAAAACATTGAAGACATGATTGAAACTTCAGATGAAATTAATGGACGTTAGACATCTTAATGCCTTTGAGGATCTGAGCCAAATGCATTATTTTTGTCTCAGCCACAGAAATCATAAACACTATAATTATTTACAGTTTAACTACAGCAATACTATTCCTTGGTTTGCCAGTCGACTCGAGGCCAAGGGCTTTTGCTCTACTGAAAAGCAATAAAAGGCGCTGTGTTATGTAATTGGATTTGCATTATTACATCTCAATCCTCCAGAATTCTCCATGAAAACTGCAGCTTGACCATGTAAGTGATTTATAAGGCTTTGACATCCCACTATCTACTACATAAAGTTTAGTGGTAAATAAATTGCCTTGATAATGGAAACTACGATAAAATGGCACATAATCTTCAAATACCAAGGAATTAGGAGTCACAGAAAAAGGCATGCTGTCTTGATGCTACATGTTGGCCACACGTAGCTTATCAGAAAGGAAGATTAGAGTAAATAAAAGTTTAAATCCTATTGTCAATGCTTATTGGGTAAATCATGCCTTTGGGTCACAAAATATCATGTACTAAGGGCGAAATCCAGGAACCAGTGCTGAGCTCAAGCAAAGGACTGTGCATTGGTTATCTCTATATGGTCTGAAGGGAAATCTAATCCTCCCTTCTGGGGCCACAGAACAGATACACAGCTGTTATCTCTATCTAGGCTCACATCACCGTTCCAGCTGCTCCCCATAAGGCTAATTCATTCTAATAGCTGAGAGCCTTAATGGCCTTAACAAGGAACATATCCTGCAATGGAGAATTCTCTGAATGCCCATTCATCCCAAAATACTGACAAGCAGGGAGCTCCCGTGGATCTTGACTCTGCTCCATGCAAGGCACACGTAGGCTATGTGCAGTCTCATCAAATCCCATCCCTCCTTGCACAAGGAACTACACTGGCTCTGCTGCCAGTGGGATTTCCACAACTATAGAAACGGAGCCTGGCTTTGGCACTAAGAGGGAAAACTGCTCTGCCTAGTATTAACAAAGCTTCAGTTTGCATGGCTGCAAATAATTTCAGCCACACTTGCAATCCACAATTATTTCCATCCATAACATTATTTGGATACATTATTTGTGTTATAAAGTTCTTCAGGAAGTGTAGTGATGCCACTACACTTTGGTTACCTGTGACTCATTTCTCAGTGAGATACTACATGATACCAGGAGTGGAAGGGACAGCGTTCTGGAAGAGCCAGTGAGAGAGCTAACATCAAAATAGCTATTACAGAGCCTGTATAACTTAAAGTAACTTCCCCACAAGCCCTGAAAATCAGAGGAAAGGCTGACTATGCCGGGAAACAGTTCAAACAGCATTTTGAGCTGTATATGAAAGCCACAGGAGTAAATAAACTGGAGAATAGCAAAAGATTGCTCTGCTCTTAACAGTAGCAGGCACAGAAGCCCTTGATGTACACCAGGGGTAGGGAACCTATAGCCTTCGGCACGCAAGATGATTTTCAGTGGCATTCACACTGCCTGGGTCCTGGCCACTGGTCTGGGGGGCCCTGCATTTTAATTTAATTTTAAATGAAGCTTCTTAAACATTTTAAAAACCTTATTTACTTTACATACAACAATAGTTTAGTTATATATTATAGACTTATAGAGAGGGATCTTCTAAAAATATTAAAATGTATTACTGGCACGCAAAACCTTAAATTAGAGTAAATAAATGAAGACTTGGCATACTGCTTCTGAAAGGTTGCCGACCCCTGATGTACACAATGCATTCTAGATGGGTAGTGCTGGTGGGGAGAGAGGGGAAGGCTTTGCAGAAATAATGAAAAATGTTTGACGATCATTGTGTCCTTAGGAAGAGGGGAAACAAAGGTGTTACTCATGATAAATGTGTGTTCAGGATGAGAAAACAGAATGAAGGGGAAACCGTAAATGAAGGGATCACAGACTTAAAACTGAAAATTCAGTGAATGTGGAATATTGAAAGATGCTCTCGTTAAAGTCAGATTGTCCTGTGGTGTGACAACAACAAGAGCCTGAACAGTTACTAAGTGAGATGGATGACTAAGTGAGAAAGGGAAAAACACAGGTGCCAAGCAGCAAAACACCTAGCGAAATGCACAGAGCACATGACTTCCACTAAACCAGCAAGGGAAAAGTTCACAGAAATTAAATTGCAGAGGACAGAAACATGAAATGCCGGAAACAATGGTGGCAGTGTGACAACCAGCATGAGTATAGCAAATTACCAGCATTTGGGCACATACATAGAAAGTGTAATAAACCAAACCACTATGCAGAGAACAGCAGGAAAGTGTGTGTTTTTAGTGCATTGGAGAGGAAGAGCTGTTCTAAAGCACAATACGGGAGGAGGCTGAAAACTCAAAGAGGAGCTTTCACACATACAAAACAGACACTGGGGCACAAGTAAATGTAATAATAGTGACTGAAACAGGGAGCTTCTAAAAGGAGAGGAGTCAAAACTTTCTATGAAAGACAGTAATGGAGGAAGAAGAATTCCAGAGAATGCACACTGACATCTAATATAAAAAGTGAAATGATAAAGCAAGTGCACCTGGGATGCTACACAGAGACTGACAACAAGTCTTGGGCCTACACCCGTGAGGTGCTTGGTCTCCTTAAGATGTATATCAGAGTCAGAAAGATAAACTTAGAGCTAGATATCAAAGTATTAATAACATCATTTGAAGATGCTACAGGGTCTAGCAGGTGTGAAAATGCAAATTCAAGACAATGATTTGGGGCAGCACTGAGTTCAATAACTGAAGTGTATGAAAATTGTGAGAGCTAATAACCCTAAACTGAATAAGGCCAAATTCAATTTCAAACAGTGCAAATAACATACTTGGGAGAGACATTGACCTCTCAGGGAGTCTTGCTTGATTAATCAAATATTCAGGCAATACTGAACATGCTGAGGCCTGAAGATAAAAAAAAAGGGAAATCGAAAGCTGCTAGGCATGTGAATCACATCAGTAAATTCATACTTAGCTCTATAGCTTGCACAACACGCCTAAGATATCGCCTCCACTGTCCACAAGCACATGGACTTGGATACCAAAGAAAGAAAGTACAATAGTTTAAAAGCATATTCTGACTTCAGCTCCAGCCCTGCAGTTTTTTGACTCACTAACAAATATCAAATTTTTCACAGATGCTTTGTAAGGAGGTCTGGGAGTGGTACTATTACAGTATCATGGAATTGATTGGTTGCCAGTTTCACAGGCATGAAACTATGAAAAGTCACCGAGAAGATCTAGGAACAAATTGAAAAAGGAACACTAGGTCTGGCACATAGCTGTAAAAAAGTTTTCAAGACTTTTAAAAAGGTCCTAGCTTTGAAGCAGAAACTGATCACAAACTACTGATTGCTACACACAAAGAGAATTGGAGAAGCCTCACCAGTGATGCAGTGACTACTTTTGAAAGTACAAAAATATGACATGATCCCGGAGTAGCAACCTGGGCCTGTTTAGTATTAGCAGAACACTGAATATACAGACTGATCATCAAGAACAAGGGACAAACATACATGTGAACATGATAGAAGCATCACATACTGCATCTCCAGGAACACAGGATGACTTGGTGACAGAAACTGCTACAGGTGAATTGGTACAAGAGATAAATAAAGGAAGGAAAAAACACCCCAACACTTCCCACTTGCATATTCCCACTATAGAAATGAGCTTTCAGTCATCTCAGGAGTGCTCTCAAGGGAACACAGCTTATGGTCCCCACAGCGAGAAGAAAGAAAATATTGGAATGAACATCGAGGGCCTCTAGAAATGACCAATTCAAAAAGGACAACTAGGGAAGTTGTATTATAGCCACAGATAAATAGTAATACTAAAGAAATGGCAAGCAGGTGTGGACCATATAAGTAGCACAGAGATTCCCAGCAGTGCTACCACACAAATAACTCACAACTCTGTGGTACAAAGATGGAAATGACATGTTCAACTCAGGAAGGCCTGATCACCTACTTGGCAAGAATGGACTACTTTCCCATAAGCAGTCACACTTAAAGATACCACAGCAGCAACAGTTATCAGGCACATTAAATCTGAATTTGAATGCAATGGAATTCCAAGGACTGTAATAACTGATCCTGGAGTTAGCCAAAATGGACAACTTTCATCATGAGACATTTAGTCCCAGATATCCTCAAGTCAACAGATTAACTGAATGTGGAGTACTTACCCTGAAGAACTTACTTGAAAAACCAACGAATGCAAGAGAAGATCCATACTTAGCACTTCAGATATAGAGCTACAGCACTGCAGTGGAAAGTCACTAGCTGAACTTCTTTACAACAGACATATATGTGCTCAGTTACAATATGGGTCAAAACACAAATGACGACTAAGGAGAATGAGGAAAAGACAGGGAAAGTACAATCAGACAAAATATTACAATAAAGGACCTCAGTTAAAAACCAGACTCGTTGAGAATTTGGCAAGATAGGCACTGGCCAATCAAAGCTACAGTGATCAAGTTGGAGTCACCTCATTCATACTCCGTTATCATAAGTAAAGGCAAAAATTTCACAAAGAAATCAGAAGCATTTTCTCAAGATACCCGATGACTGGGCTGAGATAAATGAAGTCAGAGCAGACACACAAGTTGGGGAAAACCCCAAAGCTTACAAACTGACCCTGTTATTGACCATGACACTAACAGTCTGTTACAAACAAGTATTTGTCTAAAGAGGGTTTACAATACAGCAGATCAGCAAGACCGCTAGAACGTCCTAAGAGAATGAATGAAACGCATTAACATTGTGTTACAGAAACCTGAATAGTATATTTTTGCTCCCGTTCTGAATAATTCATAGCATTTTACGAATGTGTGGCATTCAGTAAAATAAATGGAGTATGACTGTCAGGGGAACTAAAAGAGGTGGCTCAATCATTTCTTGATTTACCTTTAGACATATGAAGGCTTATATGCAAATCCAAATTAAGTTTACTGAAGCCTTAAGTGAGCATCATCCACCTATATCACAATAGAAGTTTCAGGTCCAGGATAGATTATACAGCAGTGCTCAAGAATGAGACATTTTATTCTCTCAATCTCTCTCATGGGCATTAATGGTCAAATCCTGCCCCTGAGATGAAACTCATGCATTCCCACTATGTAGGTGAATGGAGTGAGGCAAGATATTGGGACACGTGTTCTTGGTACAACCTAAAACCCAGCTCCCCAAAGGCTCCCTGTACAACAGTTTTGAGGAGCAAACCAAGGAATGGGCAGGCCTGAGGATTTGTTGTTGCATGGATATTCAGGTCTGCCTTCATGTGGAGGGGGCATGCTACTCAATGATAATGATTGTGCTGTTGCTGGTTCATGGTCTTGGACATTCTTCCACCTTCCTCTTGTGACACTGGCAGGGAACATGACAGTTCTTGCCCAGGCTGAAGGCATTAACTAAGAAGTGACAACCTCATAGCTGGAGACCTGACCAAGTCATCTGTATGTTAGTTTTGCTCAAAATAGATATTAGTCTTACAAGAAGGTATTCAGTGTTTAAACTCCATTAAATTCTGCATGCATTAATCTCATTTATAATATCTATATCCCATATTATAAGGTAACAGAGTGTTTGCTCTGTAACTGTAAACCCCCTAGGAGAGAAGCATTACCAAGTGTGAAATACTAGGAAGTATTTTTTTTCACACAGTGCAGTCAACCTGTGAAACTCTTTGCTAGAGGATGTTGCGAAGGCAAAGACTGTAACAGAGTTTAGAAAAGAACTACACAAATTCATGGAGAATAGGTCCATCAATGCTATTAGCCAGGATGAACAAGGATGGTATCAATACCCTCTGTTTGCCAGAAGCTGGAAATGGGTGACAGGGGGGTGGATCACTTAATGATTACCTGTTTTGTTCATTCCCCCTGAAGCACCTGGCATTGGCCACTGTTGGAAGATAGGATACTGGGCTAGATGTACCTTTGGTCTGATCCAGTATGGTCATTCTTATGTCCTAGTTTGCCACAGGAGATTCTCTCCTGCCCAACAAAAAGGTCCATAGACACCAGACAGACAATTGTGGAACATCAGAGGACAAAAGACTTTTTTGATTGGTTCCCCACCCACCCAAAAAGATGAGACATGCACGTGAACTCATCCCATTATCTTGAACTCTGAGGGAAGGGAACAAAAATCCCTGACTAGAAGAAACTACATCTTTTTGGCTGTTCAAACTCTGAAGGTTACCTCCTAGGTCTGCCCTGAAAGACACTTTGAACTGACAGATCACTACAACTCTGTCACTCTTAGGATTTAGGTGGGGACTCATTTGTGTGCATATGTTTGCTTGCTTTAACCTGTAAATAATTTCTTTTTCCGAATTAATAAACCTTTAGACAGATTATTATAGGATTGGCTACAGGCATTGTCTTTGGTGTAAAACCTAGGGGACCAATTGATCTGGGGCAAATGACTGGTCTCTTGGGTCTGGAAGCAACCTGAACATAGTGTAATTTTTCATATAAGTGACCATTTATCACTAAGTCCAGTTTGTCTGGGTGGTGAGACTGGAGAGTCTAAGGGGACTGTCTGTTACTCCATGGTAAGACTATTACAGTGACCCAGGAGTTCACATTTATTACTGGCTTGGTGAGATCTAATATAGAACATTCCACCGGTCTGGAGTGTCTGGCCTGTTTTTGACAGTCTGCCCTGAGGTAGGCACTCACAGATATGAGTCAATCCAGACAGCATGACATCTCTAACTGAAATTCCCATTGCCCACTTGGGATACTCAGGCTGGGGAATGGGAACTAGATTTGCTCCAAGTCATAAAAACTTTAACATAGAACAACTAAAGGATTGACCATCAGAGATATTCCTCCCAATATCCATGCTTTATTGTCAGCTATAGTGAAGATCACTGAAAGTAGTAATTTGAAGACAATCAATATAATGCACATTGTCCTGACTGTACTAACAAAAACTTTTGAACCTGTCTATAGCAATTTAAATAAAAACAGGAACACATACAGCGTACAGCTGAGCAACATTTTCTGAAACATTAGCAAAATCTCATTAAAACAAAGTCTGTCATATTGTAATCTAAAACTGGAACATCAAATGATGTAATAAAATTCAGGAATGTTTCCCTGTTCCTGAAGGCCTGTTTATGAGCAAATTTCTCCCTACAAAAGAGACTTTCAAAATTATTCCTGAAACTCAACCCACATTTGTGGGGTGTGAACTTTTTAAAAGGTAAAAAGCATGATTGGCAAACTAGCATTTTCTTCCAAATCTGTAAAAAGTGAAAATCTGTTACTTATTTGATCAGCTGCTCTCAATGAACTGGGCCCAATGTTAAAAGAAATGCATTTCTGAAAATGGCAGAGCAAGTTGGTTTGCTATAAAATATGGAAACACTACTGAAACAGTGAGATAACTGCACACAACACACTTCCAATTCATTACTGAGGCATGGCTACACCAACTTGAGCTTTACACCATCTACTTACATCAGTAAAGTTATATTTTCAATTTATGTAAAGGTGTTTGTGTGTTCAAAATATAAGGGAAAACATTAATGGTATTTCAAAAGAGAACACTGGGAATTTCAGGAAGCCCATACAGATGTGCACTGAAAATATAATCATGAAAAATTGGTAGGGAGTATGGTCCAATGCTCAGAACTGGGCACTGGGGGACAGGACTCATTCCATTTCTGGTCCATCTATTCACATGCTGTGTGACTTTCAGCAACTCAGTTAATCTCTCTATGCCTCAGTTTATTCTTGAAGATGGGGATACTACTACTAACTTACTTTAGAGATGTTGTCATCATTATTTCCAGTAGTACCTGTGGTGTGCTTTGTGCTTTTCAGAACAGAAGGCAAAAAAAATCACTGCCTTTAGGAGCGAAGACCAAGACAGAGGGTAGTGGGACAGGCATGTGCCCTGTTTCAAGTTTATCAAAGGTAGCAGCAAGCCACTTTCAACAACAATATTTGTCAACAGCCTACAAATTTCCCAGATGGCAGTACTGGTTTCACTGTTAGATCTGAAAGTCTTGGACAGAAGATAGATCCAACAGTATTAATGGAGTCAAAGGGGTCAAAGATTCTACCTCTAGTAAGTTACAGCAGTTTATGAGCCCTACTGCTTCTTAGGGGACCCCATGAGACAAAGATGCTCCTGGGAACACAAGTTCTGGTGTCTCATATTCAAGGGCATAGAGGTGATGGACAGCCTTTTCCAAATCCATGGTGGGACTCACCTCAAATATTTTCCACACCTACAGCATTCCTTTTAGTTGGACTTTATTTACTCAGTGAGGTGCAGAAGGAAGCTGCATTGGCTCGTATTTTGACAGTTTCCCTGGTGGCATTACTAGCACAGGCCTTGAGGCCAAGAGCTGATATCTAAAGGAACTGTACACCAAATGAAGATTTCACTGACGTCTTTCCCCATATTGGAGATTGTTTAAAGGTGAAAAAGATTTTTTTCTCCCTCTAGTCATTTGGTGCCTCTTAGGATCTGCTACAGCCCAGACCATTCTCCTATTGTTAATTTGCCAGAGATTAATTTCCCAAATATTCTATGCAACACCTCAAAAGCGAGCTTTCACACTAAATCTCAAATATCAAGTGAAGTTTATTAAAAAAAAGTTTCTAGGACTGATTTTCAGACGTGGCAAAAGAACATTAGATGTTTTCATAACATGACTAACACCTATTGGTTTTAATCCAGTATCTCAAAAATGGGTTGAGCAAAGTGTCTGCAAACACGCACATTTGACATAATTTCTAAAAGGATCTGGGAGAGGCTGGGGAAAGGACAAAATCAATTTTCTAATGGAAAGCATCTCAACCTTTACGAGAACAGGCTACTACATTTTAATAATGAGAAGTTGAAGGATGCAGTATGTTAACAAAGATTCTACATTTAGAACTCTGGATTCTATAGCCCATGAGGGAAATGAAGCTATAACACAACAGTAAATCTCTTCTCAAAGGAGTAAGGAATAATAAGATGAAGTAGTAGGACATCTCAATCTTACACCATCAGACAGGCTCCTTGCTGCTGATGCAGGACAACTGCACAGCAAAAACAAAAAATGCAAGAAAGTGCAAAATGAATGTGATCATTAGACTCCTGAAATAATCCACACTGTATCCCTATCAATGTTGTGATATCTGAATAAAAGTTTATCTTTCCTGAAAAGTTTAGAGAGCAGTAACCTAAAGTATAGTCCAATGAAGGATTCTTTCTTCTCCATTGCTGAGTTTGCATTATTGCTGAGTTAATGACATACAGAATTACAGAGATGAAAGGAAGTTATTGACCTGTGCTGATCAGTTTGGTGAGAATGCAATTATGTCCCAAGAATTCATACTACACTTGAATGGTTCACTACAGTTCAAAACCTGAGTGAAGTATCTGAATTATATTTGGGTAGTGGCATGATTGTCAGTTTGAACAGTTCAAGTTTATCAGAGCATTTACATGTAAAAGGTTGAGTAAGCTTGAATCAGCAATTTTTGCCATGCATTACAATTTAGCAAAACACTTAGATTGCTTTGAAATAATCCCAGTTGGTTAAAGCCTAAAAAACAATGTCATACATAGCACTAAAACAAAACAACAGCTATTGTCTTCCTATTACATATTTGTTATAAACCTGTGATATGAATGATCTTAGGAAACATCCAAAGGAGGATCAAACAATTTCATCATGCACAGAAAAGAACAATGCTGATGAATTCATCAGCAATTTTTAAACAATGTTTTTTCATGGGATATGTCAGGAGTGACATTTTGCTAGACCTGCATCTCTCCCCATTATCCAGTTAATTTGGATTTTAGGTTTCAAAATAAAAGTCATACAGCATGTGATAATGATGGGCAGTTTCATGTGACTGACTAAAGTACAAGGTTTTTGTATTGTGGGCCACATGCTGAAGTGTTTATTCTGTTTTTACTTAGACCCAGATCCTTTAAAATATTTAGGTGCCTAACTCTCCTTGAAATCAGTGGAAGTTAGGTGCCTAAGTACTTCTTCAGGAAGAAAGGGAAAGGTCACATAGATGTAAGTGAAATCAAAGCATTGGTTGTAATCAAAGGTTGCAGTAGATATTGACCTAGCTGCAGTATACATATATGAAATCATGTGTCAAAGACTGGATGGACTATTGCTGAACACCCAGAAGCTATATCTGTAACAAACCATATAATATGCCTGCCTGCTAGATAAGGCAAACTGACATGATCACTTCACACCAGTACACTCCGCTCTGTGCTGGTTACCAGTTAAACACCACATGCGTTACATTGTTTGATATCAACTGGACCTTGCTTAGACTAGGAGAAAAAAAAAAGGTTTTGCTGGTGTTTCTGGTTTTGTTTAAAAAAAAATAGTTAATGTGTTTTAATTAAGAACTATTTAAAAGTGTTCCCATCTAGCATAGACAAGCTTTAACATTTTTATAAACATATTCTCTGGTCACGGTCAACCCTAAGGAAGGTATGTTTTGAAGCAGTCCCCTATGGTAGACGATGACCAGCTAGCACATTTTAAAGATGCCAAAATCTGTATACACTAGATGCTAACACCTACCAGTATTTCCCTTCCATTTCTTTAGCCCTTGTCTCCTCCATTGTCAACTACCATCTCCTTTTTTCACCCCCTTCTTGCTTATCTCTGGTTTCATTCCTCCCTTCCTTTCCCCTTTCCTCCTTGGATTACATCCCAAAGCATACTGTTGCTGGTACCTTTCAAGGTACATCTTCTCATTGCTGTTTGAGCACTTAAAAAAAAAAATTTCACCTTCCAATTAGTGGAAATATGGTGCTAGTCAAAAATAGGCTTTATGTCCACTATTTTAAAGTACAAGTTTGCTGGTGACTCTTAACCATGCAAAAACAACTGCTTTTGAGAAGCATGAGCATCCATTCAATCTTTTTTTCTACATTTGTATAGTGCCAGATCCTGTGAGGTGCCCTGAGCTCTCACTGGAATTAACTGAAGTTAAGGATATACTGAGCACCTCCTGCTTCTAATGAATGGATTGATTTATTTAAAGTGGGTCTTTTCTGCAGGAAAGCAGACAATAAAAACAAAATCCCTGATTACCTGGGATTCTTGCTATCCATTCACAAATACAGCTATGGTATTTGGAAACCTGCACATCTCTGCCTAACTGGAAGTCACTTCAGGAAGAAAAACAAATAATAGAAACAAAGAATATCAGGGTTGGAAGGGACCCCAGGAGGTCATCTAGTCCAACCCCCCTGCTCAAAGCAGGACCAATCCTCAACTAAATTCTATTTTCAACCCACTTGTGTAACTTTTCAATGTGATGTTTCATCCACCACAAAAGCACTGAAAATATACTTGAAAGTCATATCAGTCTGCTGTAAAAGAATTCTTAGGTCTACTATAAAAATCATGGATTCCATCCTCCATCTTTTACTTACACATCAACTGCAATATACTTGGATTAGGAACAACAATGATTTGGACTGGTGTCAATGGAATTGATACCGTGGTGGCTTTCTTGTTATATATTGTACCTGCAGAACAATCCTATCTAAAGATGAAGCAAGTCATATAAATCCAGCAATAAAACTCCAAAGCTACTTGCTTTGAAATCTACTTCACAAAAACTGTACTCTAGCTGTTCATGTCAACTTGTAAAATTAAAGTTTAATGCTTATATTAGAGTTTAAGGACCTGATACTGAACATGTCAGTCTGTGGATGCGTTGCTGTACCTGCAGAGATTGATTTAAGCCAATGGGGTTCCACGTAGATTCAGCAATCCTCTTGTACACTGACCACCTAAATCAGGATTTAAATACATATAACTATCATATAGCTTAATTTTGATCAATCAAATCATATTCAGAAACTATTATGACCTCTGGACTCTTTTCAAGGGGAAAGGTTTGTTTTATTTTGGGGGGAGAAGGAGGTGGCAGGGTTGAATGTAAACAACCTTTACATTTCTCTTAGTTCTATTCCCCGTTTTGAGAATCTTAGCTTTCTGCAATACCAAAGAACCAGTATCCACAAGGTTGTATGGCCTGGAAGACCAAATATAATTTTGATCACTGGCGTCTTAAGAAAGGAAAGCTATAGGGCAAGATCTAATTACAGTGACAATAAATTCTAAAGTTACAAAATGGATGATAAGCAGAATAAATTGAAGGTTCAAAACATCCAGACTGTATACTGGATGAGACTGGGGAGTGGAGAAATTTGGGGGATTTAGAAGATGTTCTGCAGCATTAGAATAGAGATTTTCTTTAGCATCAACTTTTACTGGCCATTCTGAGACAAATTCAGCCCTTGTGAATTATATCACATGGAGCTGAGAAAGGCCAAAGAGCAGAGGTGGTCTGGGATAAGGAAAGGCAGGAAGAGAGGGAACAAAAAGGATCAGGTTTTGTGAGGGACAGAATTAGAAAGGCCTGCAATCACTAAAGGATGCTTTCCTCAGAGCCCAGAATAGAACCCAGGATTCCAGAGTCTCAGCAATCTTCTGTTGTGAGCAAAAAGCTTGAAACCCCACTGACAAAATATGTGCCTCACCTCCCTCTAGTAGCTGGCTAGTGTGGAAGATGAGAAACTAAAACTGCTATCAGTTGTCCCTTAGCCCAAATGACAGATGTATGTGGTGACAATAAAGCTTCCAACACTGGTTGTGAATAAGGTGGCAGTTAGTAGGGTTCCACATGATGGACATCCTGTTATTTTCAAGTGGCTTTGAAAAAGAAACTAGCAAACACAAAAAATTACATTTTAAGATGTTAAGATTGCAAAGTATTAAGTTAGGAAATGTCAGAATTAAGACTGCCTGTTCAACCTTAATTCAGCCCCTTGTGAGTATAGCCTATGATACAGTCTTTAACTATGTGATCACATACTACTTTTTTCCACAGAATCCCTGTCTCATTCAGTTTACTCTGAATGTTACATAGTCACATGTAGTAGATACAACCTATTAAACCCATACAGCACTGGACCAGCTCCTGAACCAACTGGCATATAGCTAAACACAGGGGTAGCTCAGCGATAGCTCTGGGGATAGCTCAGTGGTTTGAGCATTGGCCTGCTAACTCCAGAGTTGTGAGTTCAATCCTTGAGGGGGGCCACTTAGGGATCTGGGGCAAAATCAGTACTTGGTCCTGCTAGTGAAGGCAGGGGATGGGACTGGACTCAATAACCTTTCAGGATTCCTCAGCTCGAGGAGATATACCTATTATAAATGGGAATGCATGGCAACTTTTGAACAAACCATACACTCATCCATCCAAAAGCTTCTGAGTTAAAAAAGTTACTGATGCATGCCTGAAATCCATATACAGTAAAAGAAATGAGGTTGTTCTTTGGAGAAAAGAAACATCTGCATTAATCAGAAGTAATGTACCTCAAGATCATCTTCTTTACTCCATAAAATTATGAATGAATAGATGTGGCTCCCTTGTGACCCAAGGTAAAAGGCAAACTGGATTATACTAACCCAGTGACATAGGTATATGTCTTTATAGAGACTGTATCTAATGAGTCTTACCTGGCCTTAGCAGACTGTGCAATGGAGGATTAAGTTCCTATGCTCAAGAAATACGGGATCTACTTGCCCTTACTGCCCTCAGGACATAAGAGAATCTAAGGAGGCAGGACTATATTCCTACACCCATTATATATGTATTCAATAGCACATCACATCCCATGTTCACCAGAAGGGATTGTGCCTTCAGACTATCCCTTGGAATACTGTTGTGCAATACCATGCTCTACCTCAGGGAGTGTTGTGTACAAAATATACAGTCTGACCTCTCTATTTCATTGCATTATATATTGTTTAAAAGACTGAATATTAAAGAGCATTAACCTCAGTAACAGAAAATTTTATTGGCTCCTATCAGATTAAGCGAGATTGCTTTGAGTGCATGTGGAGCATATGAAAACAAGCATAACTCATTCGAAGTCACCATTAGTTTCCTGGTTTAACAAGTACCTTGAAAAATAAGTGGTATCATCTTACCAAATAGTTACACTCCCTGGAGCAGTGAGGAACTGCCAAAACAGATGGGTAATACTCAGTTTAGAGTATTCAGAATGAATTATATAGAACAGTTATAGAGAACAATGTTGATAAATATCCTTGCCCACAGGGAGTAGCAAGTGGTATTCAATAAAGATGACAGGCATGTCTAAAAGATTTAAAAGGGTATGAAGGAAAAACAGCACAGATTATTTTGACATTAATAACTTTTAATGAGTCATAAAATCCAGCCTGAAGAATTATTTGTTCGGATCTGATTCACAAATGCATGCTACGTACAATGTGTCACAGTGTCATTCATGGTTATGCATTTACAGTGCTGAAAGAAAACAAGCCTGATTTTTGGAAACATTATTTCTCCTTTCTAGTAGCTGATGAAAAAAAAACCACAAAAAAACCACCCCTCTTTATGCAACAAGTGACTTAAATTACGCATATCCTAAAATTCTTTCAGGCCAACCAATATCTTCCTCGTTAAGAATTAAAGCTGGTCAGAAATTTTCTGACAAAATGTTTTTTCATTGGAAAATGCTGATGCAACAGAATCAAAATGTTCTGTGGGAACATGTTGATTTCATTGATACCTTCCTGGTTTCCTACCAGCTCACCCACCCAGAGCCTCACAAGCTCACCTAGCTGGCTGACAGGGAGCTGGGAGCCTGGAAAGCCTTGGGAGTCTGAACTCCCAAGCTCCTGGGTCCCCCAGATTGAGGCTACTGGCTCCCTGGCACCCCACCAGAACCAGGGTTCCCCTTTCCTCAGCATCCCAGAAGCCTTGAGAAACCAGGCACTGAGCAGCTCAAGGAACCTCAAAAATGTTCTGAAAAGATCTGAGCAAAATGCTGTTTAGATTTTTTCTGAACAAACTTCTGGAATTCCTGGTTCAGTGGAAAACTCCATTTGGTATTCCATTTCTGAATTTTTTAATTTATTTATTTTAATTTCAGAATTTCCTGTGTAAACAAGTCTACTCACCACTAGGTGCCCCGTTGTGGCCAGGCTTGGCATCGCAGATCTCTCATATATAGTTGATCCAACACAGTGGCAGTTTCTTTGCCTGGTAATTCAGCCCTTCAAGCTGGGTCACCATCTTTAGTCCATCTCTTCTGGGATCCAGCTATCCCAAACTAAGAGTACAAAAATGTCTTCCACAGAAACAAGTCCTTTCACCCTCTTTGGGGCTTGTCTTCAGCGGAGCCTGTAGCCACCTTGCTGGGCATGGTAACCCTTTCTATGGGCATGTAATCCCTGCTTCCTTGGAGCTAATAGGGGAACTCAGTCCCACCTTTAACTCCAGGCTCCAGACCAGGCCCCTATACTGAACAGCTACATCTGCTCCTTTACCTTTGCTGTGGTTTTCCCTTGCCCTCTTTCTACCTTGTCTCAAGTTTCTCATCTGGGCCTCCAAGTCACTTCCTTGACTAGTCAAGGTCTCTCCCGGGGCCTCCCTGCATAGTAAGATTTTCCACTCACCCATCCACACACAGGGTCTCTCCTTACCTGTAAAACTTCCCTTACTGTTCTGAGCTTCCTGCCTATTTTTCACACTAGCTCTTTCCCCAGCTGAACTTTATCACCTCTTAAACCTAGGCTCTTTCTGGGGAATTTCCTATTCCCTCTCAGGTGGGGCTCATTCAAGTCAGGTTGGCTTAGCCCCAGGCTCTCCAGCCCATGGGGTAAGCCACCCTGTTACACTGTGGAACAGAAATCCAGTTTTTAGTCAACTCTATTAAAGACAAAATATACAAAAGGGCCTTTGTCACAGAGTCCCCAGGGGATGCTCTGGAACTGCTCCCCACAAAGCTAGTCAGGACTTTGGGGAGCCTCCTCTCCCTTGGAGTAGACTGTCTTCAGGGCAGGAAGCTTACATGGCTTCACCTCCTGGGGGTCTCTCCTTGGAGCATTCAGCATATGCCCCTCCGTGCACTTCCTACAGCGAGTCCGCCCAGACGGGGTCCTGGGGAAGCCAGAGGGTCCTGCACCCCCACTTTGCAGTCAGACATGACTCCTAGCCAGCCAGTAAAACCGAGGTTTATTTAAATGACAGGAACACAGTCCAACAAAGGTTTTGCCGGTACAGACAACAGGACCCCCTTTAGTTAGATCCATCTGGGGGCCCCAGGGAGGCCACAGCCCTGTTGGGAAGCCCAAGCTCTGTCGGGGCTCCCCTCTCCATTTTCCAGCCAGCTCCAAAAATGAAAACACCTTCCAGCCTCTTATTCAGCCTCCCCTCAGCTCCTCCTGAGTCTCTGTCCAGTTTTCGGGGCAGAGGTGTCACCTGGCCTCCATCCCCCGCCCCCGGTTCTCAGATTACATGCTCAGATATGCTCCCTTTCCCAAGGCAGGCCATCCTAGCACAACTCCCCTGCAACCTTGCCAGGTCAATACTCCCCACTCAGCATTCACATAACACTTCAAGACCATTCCCACTTTGTCACAGCCTTAATTTGGCTTCCATTTGTACAGGTAGTTTATAGCATGCACAAAAGACTTTCACAGGCACTTTTCAAGCATTAACATCCACATGGCAGTTGATAGAATCTAATAACTACCAAATAGAGGCTACATTATGACAGTTGAACACTCTTTACTCCAGCAAAATCCATGATGTGGCCCAAGGGAATTTTGTCTGAGTAAGGAGTGTGGACTAATGTCCTCAAATGCAACAAAATCTCCAATAAAGTACATGGAAACCAAAACACTCATTCAGAAATATAGATTTCAAAATTAAGGAGGTGCTGAACCAAGTTGGGAGGAAATTGGGGTGAAATGTCTCTGGTCAAAGATATTATTTTGCTTCTGCATTTCTACAGAACAGTGTGTGGGGCCGGGGGTAAGGGTAGAGGTGGTGTCATGGTCTTGTGAATGCGATTGCAACAAGTTCCATGGCCAAAAAACAGGACTTTACAGGCTGAGATTAAAGTTTTAGGTAAGTTAGTGTCTATGGAAAGCACTGCAGAAAGGCAGGCTCTGCTCCTCCTTCTCTGCACCACAAAAAGTGGCTCAGACTCTACTAGTAGCATATGGCCCATGCCGTGTATTTGAGTTCCATCCTTCAACATGCTTACAGACCTGTGAAACAGTCTATTTACAATATCCCCTGTGGTTTAGGCCATCTCTTCGGAATATGAGAGGAGCAAAAGTCTCCCTTCTCTGAGGCTTCTGTAAGGTTGCACTTAGCTAGCTTTGTTCCCTTCCCCCTGGCACTTTGTTCCTGTGCCTCTTTAGTCCATCAGCCTAGTGGGATAATGTGCTCTTTTATCTCATCCAGCTCACCAGCCTGATTATCTAATTACCTCAATAAGCTTTCTCTGGGAGGGGAACTAACTGGTGTCCCAGGCTCACCTCCCCTAAGGAAGTGTTATTCTCCCCAATAGGTCCAGTGTATTAGTAACTCAGGTGAAATGCAGATGCTAATTCACATTACCCCTGAACCATTTCACTCTTGTGTTGCTGAAAGATTTGCATACCCTCTTCAAAGATGTCCATGCTGATAGTCACTACAAAAACTAAGGACTAACCTCCCCATGCTAATTTCCCCCTACTGTTACTCACACTTTCCTGTCAACCATTTGAAATGGGCCACCCTGATTACCACTACAAAAATGATTTTCCTCTTGTTGATAATAGCCCACTTTAATTGAATTGTCTCATTAGAACTGACCCCCCACTTGGTAAGGCAACTCCCATCTTTTCATGTACTGTGTATATATATCTTCTTACGGTATTTTCCACTCCATACATCTGATGAAGTGGGTTTTAGCCCACGAAAGCTTAAGCCCAAATAAATTTGTTAGTCTCTAAGATGCCACAAGTACTCCTCATTGTATTAGGTTAGTTCTAAAATAATGCTTACTTGTTAAAAATGCAAGGCACGTGTACAAAATCAACATGCGCAAAGTTTATTCGACACACTGGAAAGCATATCACTTAGGAGCTGTTATTTCTTCCAGCCCAATTAATAAGTGTTAATATCTGTCCTCATTCTTCATCTGAAAGGTTTAAACTGAAAATCATGTTTGCCATTTCACTTTTATATCGTTGGTATTGCAAGGTATGGTCCCTGCAGGCAGAGCACAGGAAGGAGGAGAAGGATTTGACAGTCATTTTTGCTCAGACTTATAACTCTGAAGAAGAGCAATTTCCCTCCTTACTCAAAGGACACTTACAAGGAGTGCTGGATTTGTAAATACAGATGACCTCAAAATTCATTGTCTATCTCTATTTCAATAATGAGTTTGAAACCATCTAGCCTTACACTGAGCACCAGTGTAAATTAGGAGTCACACTTGGAGTCAGTGGGTCTGATTCTCCACTACCTTGCACCTGTGAAGTCACTGATACCTGTATATGTGTGAGATAATACCAGTCTGACTGGCATACATGATTATGCAAGGTGTGATGCAGCTGGGAACCAGGCCCAGTATTGCTGAACCCATCTTAAGTGAAATCAGAATTAGGTCCATTGTTTTGATATTAATCACTTATCCTTGACAAGTGCCAGGAACTCAGAACCTCCTGACTTCAGTAGGACTTGTTGGCATTCAACATTTCCATAGGATTTTACCCATTTAGCATCCCTTTTCCCTTCAACAAATTTCAGGACAATCTATCAAAGATCCCTCCATTACACAGCACTAGAGAAGTCAGCTGTAAGAATCTCATATTGTTCCACATTGAAAATCAATGTGAAACCCATTTTTAAACTGGTTTCAGAGTAGCAGCTGTGTTAGTCTGTATTCGCAAAAAGAACAGGAGTACTTGTGGCACTTTGCTAGCACCTGTGTAACTCTGAGGGAGCTGGGAGAAGTGGAGACAGTGTCTATGCTCTGGGAAGGGAGTGATCTCAACCAAGAGCAACTAGAACAGTGCTAAACATACTCTCTCTACTTTCCCCTTCCTCTCCCACTTGCCTTCAACATGTGAAGGGGGTTGCTTCTTTCTTTTTCCCCTTACCGCCATGCCATATGCTGCAACTGAACCTGGGCTCCAGAGCCTGTCTAACTTACCCTCATTACCCAATAGCAGCAGTAGTAAGAGTGATGCTGGGGCCAGGTGATTGGCTGGAGGTGCTAGTACAGCTAGGTTGGGTTTTGCTACTGTGTGTTGCTTAGGTGTGGTAGCTTTGTGAGCCACAAGCTGCACATAGCAAGCAGCAGCAAGTCAGAGCCCTGGTCAACAGACTGGGACTTGTGGGGCTTGCAGTCTGGCACTAAAAATAACCATGTAGCCAGTGCAGCTCAGGCTGGAGCTTGGGCTCTGAAGTGAAGGGACGTGTTCATTATTATTTGGCACTATAGTGAGAGCCCCATATGCCCAAGTCTGTCTCTGAGACTTACTGCCATGGGCTGCCAGCTTGCTGTGTTGACATACCCTATGTATTGTGCAACTTCCCTTATCTTCTCTCTCCTACCACCAGTAGAGAAGAGGAATGGGTTGGGACTGCAGGCCTGGCAGTGTACGGGGATATAGCCTTTATACCCACTGTCAAGTGTATATTATTTGGCACCATTGGTGCCTGTTGAGTTCTGCACTGGAACAACCCACCAGGTAGTTAGAGATGGTTATTCTGGCTAATTTTAAATAGAGTTGCAGCCTCTGCATTTAATCATACCATAGTGTTCATGTCTGATTGTTTCTGTGTCCACATCAACGTTTTTCCTCCATTATGAAATGTGCAATCTGACCCTTTTCTGGGTTAAATGTGACACCTAAAACAGTCATTTTCCCATTAATAAGCTGCCTTGTAAACTAGTACATGTTGTACAACCTGTCTCAAACTGAGAACTTTTGGCTCGTCTACAATGCCTGCTCTTTTCAGTTATAAATCATCCAGCATCTGATGTACAGTAGCTTTGAAAGAAGTGTCATGATTTATATTTTAAGTACTAAGGTAAACCCATCAGTGAATCAGCTGAGAAGTAAGATCCTCCCAGGATTCAGTGTGGATAGAAAAATATTGTGAGATCAGTGTCATAATTATTGTATTTGCTAAGCAATTATTAACTATTTCTTGGTGACACTAAATCCACAGGCTGTTTAAACCACACAGCATAACACAAAGACATTCTAAACCCTCAAAATGGAAATGTTTTGACAATCTAACAAGCTCCTAGGTTACCTATTCCAGTATTTTAAAGGTATTTTTTTCAGTTCAATGTCCCCAGGTATCAACTATGGTAATATTAAGAAAGCATGTATTCTCTACATTTATTCTTCTCCAAGTTCTGTTTCCCAAGACCTAAAAAAAATCTTTTATTTTACTTATTTCTACTCAGTAGAAGGCAAGAAAAAAATGTTTCCAGTTTCTTGATTGCCTCTAATTTTCAGACAAGCCCATGGGCTGACCTGCTAACTTACCCTCTGTAGAACTGTCTTGATTTGCTTCACTTAGTGGAAAATTGATTTTCAAAAGTGTAGTCAGAGAATGAGGCTGCAACATAGCTGATGCAAGTCTGTCAGTTTCTGTCTGATTTTAATGTGGCTCTGCCACAGTGCAGAGGTCAGCTTACCCAATTGTATTACTGGGTCTAAGTTTGAACATGGCTTTCAGATAATATATATTTAGAAGCACTTCAACACTGGTGGAATTTTGTAATAAAAAATCCTGGACAGTGGACCTCATGGATAGAGCTGTGCAAATAACTGATATTTTCAGTTAAAAAATAAAACTGTTTCCGATCACCCCAACACCATATTTTTTTCAGAATTTTCAGCAAATTGAAAAGTCACAGAAGAATTTCATTTTAGGTCAAGCAAAAGGTTTCATTTAACCCCAAACCAAATATCTTGTTTTAAATTCAGGCATTTTTAACCTTTTTTAAAAAAAAAATAATGGCAAAGGGTCATTGTCACAAGGGGACTTAGGCATCACCGCCATTAACAACATAGAAAAATATGTCATACCCAATAGCCCAGTGACGTTGGCATTCAGCTGAGAGACCACAGTTTGAATCCCCTTTTGGAACAAGGAATTTAAACCTGTCTTCCCCTTGCTAGGTAAGTGCCCTAACCACTGAGCTAGAGAGCATTCTGAAGGAGGTGTCTCTCATTCTCTCCTGTTACATAGTTTTACTTGGTATAAATAATTCAATATTCACTGGAATAGGGATGGGATCCAAGGAATTCTCTCCCCACCTGGGCAAGTGTCCTAACCACCAGGCTACAGAGTCAATCTCAGTGACAGCCTGGACGCCACTTGTACTTACCGCCCCTTGTGAATCGATCCCTAAAATCAAAATGGTTCATTTCAGAAATGTTGAAACAAACAAACAAACAATTTTGACATTTTTCCCCTTTTTTTCCCTCCAACCAAAACAATTAGCCACAATTGACATGAAGTTGCTCAATGTTTTGGTCAGCCCAAATCTGCATTTTTTCTTTTAGAAAATTCCAGATAAATCCAAAAATTCATCAAGTTCTACCAAGGAGTTCTATTGTTGGTTCTATCTCTGACCTTATGTGTGACTGTGGGCAAGTCACTCCCTGCTCCCTGTCTCAGTTTCCCTTTCTGTCCAAACAGGATAAAATGCCTCCTTTGCAAAGTGCAATGAGATCTACATATGGAAAGTATGATATGAGCACTAGATATTAATTATTACAATTACATTTAAAATTCAAACAATTAAGAATTTTTCAATTACCCGGCAATATCTTGCAACAAATGACAAAAACTAGCAATAGGTCTACAATTATTCTCTACCACCCATACTGAGGTTCACCTTCTTCTAGGTCTCTTTAACATCTTGCTTTTCTTATGGTAATCCCTCCCTTACTGATCTCCATTCAGGCCTCCACTATGGAGAACGTCCCATATTTTAATATATTAATCTTATTTATATTTTAGCAAGGGGCATTTTTGGGCTGCTAACTATCTTTTCGGGCTAGAATTTCCTATACTGATGTTGCTTTATCTGGACATTATAAACTGGTGTAATGGAATATTAAGTACAGATAATATGTTCGGGGGGGGGAGGGCAGAATCTATAAATTATGTGGTCTCAGGAATCATACTGGGTGCAGGAGACCAAGCCAGTAAATTATGGTGCAGGATAGAGGCTTATACGTGGTTTTTGTCATTCTCCAGCTTCTATCAGGAAAACTGTATTGAGCCCTAATCGTGAATACAATTATTGTGAAATATGGGACCTGATCCAAAGCCCAAGGAACTCAATAGTAGTCCCAAAGATTGACCGAAGCTAACAAATGAAGAAAACAATAGACTGTATTTGTTTATATGGTTTGACACAAGTGGGATGATTCTAGATAGTGAGCAATCTATTATGCATATTTTGCTGTGATGTAACAGATAGAGTGCAGCTATTTGTTATTTTAAATAAACTATGGTCCACTGGAAAATAATATGTCAGAAAAATTAGAAAATCTGAATCATTTTTACTTCAGGATCCTTGCTAAATTTCTTGTAATTAATTTAAAAAAACGATAAGAGTTTTTTAATCTTTTTCATCTAATCCAAATTCATTGTGTTTCAAAAGAACATACAGTATAAATGTAGTTCATATCAAAACATAACTCTCAGCAAAATACAAACCCGTTTTCAGGCAACTCAATGATACAAACAAGAAAAATGGATACACTATAGGTCACCTCCCTAGTGACAGACCATATCCAAAAGTACTATGTCAAATGACCATCCATAGTGTTTAAATCCTTATAACAGAAAGAATGCAACGCAAAAGGGACAGTTAGACGACTGTGTCTTAGAGCAAAGGAATGATACCACACTATATTTCATGATGACAATAACATTCTTTCCATTGATTCTTTCCATTAATTGCTCTTCTTCCTTTTATATTTTTGATCAATCAAAGAATGTATTTTATAAGTGACAACCCTAGGTTATGTTATTTTTTTCTAAACCTATGTCTGTGTGTGGATTGTTCCATTCATTCCTATCTAAAATGTACTTTCTGTAATTATGCAAATATAATGCAAATATAAAATTTAGTTTCTGTAATATGCAAATGTAGGAATAAGATTTTACCATAGTAAACAAACTTATTGAAAACCATCAAAAAATACCCCCAGAGGTATCTATTTAATAAAATGGCAAGTTATATTTGTTTCACCAGCTAATATCCACAGAGGTGTATATGCTGTAGACCCCCGGGTCAGCATACATTTTCACACAAGTAATCCTGCAGTTGCTATATAAAGAAAATAAAAATGAGGGTTGACTTTACATTTAGACCCTGATCCTGCAAGGACATACATAGAATATATGCCCAACAATCCTCAACATAGAATACTTTTAGAATTTACAGATAAAAAATGATATACAAGTTAGGTATTATTATTATTCCATTTACAATTGAAAGAATTAAGAACATTTCCTTTACTTTGCAGAATCTTGCAACAAATGACAAAAACAGAGGGCAGAACTGTAATTGCCACTAGTTTACAATGGCCTCCTAGAAACCACTGTAGCAGCTAAGAGTAGCTGGACTGCAACAATGATCTGACCACACTCCTGCCTCTAGCTACATCCCCATTATACCCCCATATGCTAGGGCTGCAAGAGGGGTAGTATTCTGTCCCATAGGATGGAAGAAGTTGGGCACAGAAGGTTGATATGGTGTGTAAATCTTTAGAGTACGCAAAGGAAAAGAAATACTAGGAAGAATATAACTCTACTAAAATATGACTGCAGTTTATATATTGTCTACGGCAATAGCAACAGATTAAAGATAAAGATAAGAGTATGTGTACTCACATAGGCAGTATAGCTAAGGATTTCTTCAGTAACCCAAGCCCTTTTCATGTTAAACTCCTAGTAGTATGTTATACTGTTGAGTAGGCAAGTAGGCTAATAGACTAACTGTCATTATTCTCAATAATAATAATGACTAGCAGGCCTGCTGTCATAATTGCTCTAGTTAGAACTTCCTCTGAAAAGAGTTTTATCTTTGAGTTGCTTCCCCTTTGCTAAATTCTATACTGAAGTAAACAATATGCCAATGTGATACCTTTTTCTTTGCAGATTCTCTAGTGCATTAATTCTAATTCATAATACATTTGGAATGATGTTTGCCAAAACAAAAACAGCTTTTTGTTGTCCCTGATGCCTTCTCATAGTAACGAGGAGCCCTCCGGTGCACACAAGAGTTAAAAAGAAAAATCTGAATTCTAAATACACTTTTAAAAAATATCCTATTGATTTATAAAATGTGTTCATTGAGGTAAGATGTAGCCCAGGGAAGAAGAAACACCCTACAGATTTGGGTTGAAGTTAAGGATGAAGTTTCTTGCAAAAGATAGTAAAAAAAAAAACTGTCAAGAAAGTTCCTGTCCCCTCAATACATTATGTACCGAGGTTCTGACTCCAAAATCACTTCCAAAGCCGACAACAAATGACTCACAAAAGCTCATGTCTCTTGTACTCTCTCACAACAAAGTAATTCCTTGCATCTGAACCCCTATTGACTGGGCTCGGTGACAGACTTTTCACCGAGGGCAGACATTTTTAGTAGTTTCTCAGCTCAGCAGACACTTTTAGTAGTTCCCTACTGAACACTGCATGGGGACCATACACTTCAGCACATTATGCACTGATAGAAAAATTATTCTGTGGCAATTATCAGAGTGACAACTATGCATCTTTAGTGGGTTGAGAAGGACTGATAATCTTTGCTATGTTTTTCTCTTATCCTACAAATGTGAGAGAGATACAGTAAGATATATAAGAATTCTGAAAGCATCTATAAACATATAAGGGCAAATCCTGCTAACTTTACTAAGTTAAAAATTTCTACTGAACTCATCATCATTTTTATTTATTTATAATTTTTTTACAATAATACAGATTCCCTGATCTGAAGATCTAATTTTAGGTGTGACAGGATGAGTGGGATTAACAAACAGTAAGGAGCAGATGGGTTGAGAAAGGACATGGGTTACAGCAATGAGATCATATGATTAGATCATTTTGATCAAAAGTAATTTAAAATAGAATAGTAATTCATAGACTCACTTCTTATGGGTATCAAAGACAACATGAGTCTTAAAGGGGGTGATTTGAATGAAGAGAGGTCAGTGACTTTGCAGGTCACAGGGAGGGAATTAATTGACAGCTTCCCTGAAGAACTAAGAAGTTCAGAATATGACCCATAGCATATAATTGGATGCGATCAAGAAATTTCAAGTATTTCACTGTGATGAGAATAAACTGCTGGAAATTATACAGGAATAATTTCTGATTCTATTCCTTGACAAAATAACACTATCACCTCGTAATAATGATTTGATTCTGGGCAGTAATAACTGTGCCTTTTAGATTGCATTTCATTAGTATATCATTTAGATCAGCTTGAAGTTGGTCAGTTCAATTAAATGAGAAATTGTCCCGAAAGTGAATTTGCATTAAAAGTCTTCTTGTCAAAGGAAATCTTCTTATAGATAAGAGCCTATCACCTCATCAGTGACTGCCCTCATTTTCCCATAGTCCAATGCCTCCTAGGGGTCTAGGTTCTGGTAGGCAGACTGGGCAGGCCCTATCAGACATAGGACCAGGAGGGTAGACCAGTGCTCTAACAGTCACCGAGTGGTGGTGGCAACTCGCTTGAAAGTCATCAGGAATGGTTTGGGGTCATTGCTGGGCCCCATCTTTGTGAGCCACATGGGGAAGCCAGCCAAGATGTTCTCAGCTCTGACTCCACTGGGGTGCAGGATGGTGCTCTGCCCAGCTGCAGTAGTGCCGCCATCTGCCAGAACAAGTGCTTCTTCTGTGTCTGGTGTTGGGTGGCCAGCTCCCATATCATCTGCTGCTGTGCAGTGATCTTTTGTAGAAACTCTATCTGGTGCTGCTGCTGTTGCGTTGCTTGCTGTTACTGACTCTCTGGCAGCCACTTTATAACTTTGTCCTTCTCCTTCCTAATATAGCTCGACAGAAGGCAAACAAAAGTAAAAGGGGTGTCCTATCACCATCGTCCCTCATTTGGGCCTTTTAACAGTTTCTGGTCGGTACCCACATTCTCTGCCAGTTGTTGCAAGGCATATATACCCCGTCGCCCCCTAGATGGTGTTATGGCTGTGCAGCTAAATCCAACAGACCGCTTCTTCTCTCAGGGAGGTATAGCCTACTGGTCTGAATCAGAGAGGCTGCTCTTAAGAGTCAGGACAGTATGACCTAATGGCCCAAGTAAATGGGACCACCCTTTAGCACAGACTGGTACAGCCTACTGGGTGCCCTTTGAATGCATCAGCCTGGACTTAATGGGACCTTTAGAGAAAAGCAGGACAGGATATCATTACATCCTCGTGGTAGGTTACTTGGTATCCCAAGGCTGTCCGCTTACCCACAGTCATGGCAACAAACATCACCACAGAACTCATGAAAATCTTTGCCAGGGTCAGAATACCATGGGAAATACTGACAGGCCAGGGCACCAACATGCCATCACAGTTAATGGCCTACTGGCCAAAGTTAATGGGGCTGCCCTTCTGTGTAGGGCAGCATGGCCTATTGGCCAGAGTCAAAATGTCTGCCTTCTGTTCAATGGCCAGAGTCAATAGGGCTGCCCTTTGGTTCAGAGCAGTATGGCCTAGCAGCCAGAGTTAATAGAGCTGCCCTTCTATCCAGGGCAATGTGGTCTAGTTGCCAGGCAAGGGATGGGATGTAAAGGCACCCAGGCCCTCCCTATTCCACTGAGCCCCAGCCTAGGGCCCTACTAGTGGCGAGAGTATCTACCACTGAGTCAGCAGGGATCCCTCCAAACCATGCTGACTTTGTTCCTGGTTCCACAACCAGGTCAATGTCTGGTTCCGCAGGGCTACTTCCTACCCTGTCTTCATGCTCCATAGTCCACACATCCCCTTGTTCTCCAGGGTAGTTGGCAGGTGAAATTCCTGAGGACTCCTTCCTCTCACGGGCTTCTGCAGATAGCCAGGTATTCACCTGGGTCTTGGCAAACCTGGTCTCTGCAGTCTGGGGCTCCAACAGCTTCCAGGGGCAGCTTGCAACACATGTCCTCTCTCCTTCCCAGTCAGGGCAGATTGATGTTGAGCTGTTCCCTTTTATACTGTGGTTCCAGCTGGAGCATGCCCAGGAGGGGCAAGGGCATATTGCTTTCTAAGCCCACAGTATGGGGTTAACCAGTTCAGGGTAGATATAACATCTACTGATCATATTTCAGGACAAAATCTAATAAAAACATAGAATTTGGCCTCTTATCAAAATCCAAAAAAGACATTCTCCAAAATAGAGCTTGTGATGGGTTGGACCCCACTTCTGGGGTTTCACTGAGCCTCCCCTGCTCAATTAGCCTGGGTTCCCTCTCTTTACTTTGCTGAATTAGGCTTTCCGGCCTCTTGCAGCATACACACAGGTAGGGCCACACCCCGCTGCAGACACAAACTGAAGTCAGCTCTGTGTGAGAGAACTCTCCAGCCCTCATGTGCACACCCCTTTTTGGGAGATAAATGTAAAATAATACTGTCTTGCATTGTATAGAAAAATCTGCCCAGAGCAAATCCACCCTCTTCCTCCATGTGAAGAGAGATGTGCACACTTCTTGCCACCACCACCAGATAGAAATTGCATAAACTGGGTTTTATTATAAGCAAGAAATAAATGTAGTAACTACAAAAGGTGAATTTTAAGTGAATATAAGAGATAACAGACAGAACAAAGCAGATTACTGAGCAAATAAAACAAAGTACACAAGCTAAGCTCACTATAAGAAACAGGTTACAAACTGTAATTTCTTAACCTACATGATATTTTAGACAGGTTGCAAAATTTCTATGGTTCAACGTTCCAGTTATATTTCTTTTCAGACTGGACCCCTGTCTCAGTCTGGACTCCCCTCTTGCCTTCCTTTCAGGTGGCTTTAGCAGTCTCTCTTCTTGGGCAGACAGACCATGGAGAGGAGGAGTGGCATTTGCCTTCCTCCTCACCCTTAAATAGGATTTACATAAGGCAGGAATCCTTTGTTTCCCAAACTTGACCCCCTTCCTTCCCTTCCAGTGGAAAGTTACAAGAAGTCTCAGGTAATGTTTAGTATAAGGTGACAAGACCATTTGACCTAGTAGTCTGCACTTATGTCCCCAGACGGCTCCCAGGAGGGAGAGAGATTAGTATCTTCACAGTCTTGTTGTTTCTTCCTAATGGCTCCTCAAATCTGATAGCCTGTAATCTTGGGTGTCTCCTCAATACACACCAAGTTGTAATTGTTACAGAGTCCAGACTCCTAACTTTAGATACAGAAATGATACAGGAATATAAATTGGATAATCACATTCAGTAAATCATAACTTTTCCAATGATACCTTACAAGATTCATCTTGCATAAAGTATATCTCAGTTATGTCATATTGATATCATAAGCATATTTTCATAATGAATATGGAGTGAAATGTCACAGAACTGTCACTCATATGTACTCAAGCCCTCTCCTAGAAATCTAGGAAACTATATACACCACCATGGATGCTCTGATGGGCAATTCTTCCCCACTTACAGCCACTGTTGTACAGGGGTTACAACTAAAAGAATATTATTGGGGGAAAGGAGGGGAATAACAGAATAGATTTGGGAAAACCACCAATTAAGAAATTATCTGAAATAAGACTCCCACCCTGCAGGGTGTTTTAACAGAAGACCCAACCTCATTCCTCCTTTGGCCATTATGGGTGGCTGATGTGTTCTGGACACTTCCCTCATCCCCAGATCCCTACTCACAGTTAGCTGTCCTGGGCTGGAAAAGTCCAAGGAATCTAGCAGGTTAGTGCTGCCTGGGGGCTCTGCCACCTGACCCAGTTGGAGTGATTTCAGCTTTAATTGCTGGGCATAGAGGCTTGCATCAGAGTCCTTTGGGTAGGCTGCTTCTCTCTGTTGTATTCAGGACAGAAAGTGAGGTCCATCAATTTTTTAGAAGTTGGCGGGGGTGGGGAGGGCGGAGACGCCTTTCCAGAGTCATTATGAGGTCAAAGTCTCTAGTGTGTACATTGTTCAATGAGTTGTTATATTTCAAAATCTCTACTAATCCTAGAGTCTTCTGTGATAGGCACTTTTATAAACAAACAACAACAAAAACTAAAATAGAGATGAAGCAGCCACAAAGTTTGAATCCAGACACAAACTTCCTCGCAACTGGAGGGGATTTGGATCTAGTGTTCAGGTTCAGATCAATCTTCTAGAGATGGGCCTAAGCAACAGCCTTTGGGTCAAATTCAGATTTCAAACATATATAAAACAACCAACCAACCAAGCTGGCCTTCACCACTTTCTAGAGTCTATGGGAAAGGCTGTCTTTGAAGAAGGCAAGGAGGAAGAGTGATGTATGTCTGTCTGTAGAAGGATTTTGTTAATCCTTTTCCTATCAGTAGTCTTTGAGCATATTCATATATTTTAATGCTCTGTTGAAAGAGTGTTTATCTGACTGCAAAGAATTTGATTTGGGTATGATGTCATTTCAGTTTGTTTGTAAGACTATCCTTGTAATCTAAAATATTGACTTGCAAAACTGTAATGTATACATTAAAAAAATTAATAGTTTGGGAAAGATTTAAGGGAGTGTTGTATGATAATTGCCATGTAGAACTAAACATATTTGGTTGCAAAAAATAATAATAATAAATCAATGTATTGCTTAACAATATGCATTTTTTTCGTCCTTAGTATGCCTTAGTGATGATTTCAATATCTGGCAATGTTGTCTTTATTATATATCTCAATATATGCAACTTCTAGATGTAAAAATTGCCACTATTTTAAGATAGCTTTGTATAATGATCAAACAACTAAAATATGTTCCCTAATTCCTTGAGTTTATTAAATTGGTCTATATTTAGGTCTTGATTCAGGAAAGCCCCATTTAACTTTAAAAGAACATAAGAAAGGCCATACTGGGTCAGACCAAAGGTCCTCCTAGCCCAGTATCCAGTCTTCTGACAGGACAGTGGCCAATACCAGGTACTTTAGAGGGAGTGAACATAACAGATAGTTATCAAATCATCCATTCCCTGTCGCTCACTCCCAGCTTCTGGCAAACAGAGACTAGGGACACCATCCCTCCCCATCCTGACTAATAGCCATTGATGGACCTATCCTCCATGAACTTATCTAGTTCTTTTTTCAACCCTATTATAGTCTTGGCCTTCACAACATCCTTTAGCAAAGTGTTCCATAGGTTGACTGTGCATTGTGTGAAGAAATACTTTCTTTTGTTTTAAACCTGCTGCCTATTAATTTCATTTGATGACCCCTAGTTCTTGTGTTATAAGAAGTAAATAAGACCTCCTTATTTACTTTTTCCATGCTAGTCATTATTTTATAGACCTCTATCATATCCCCCTTAGTCATCTCTTTCAATAGCTGAAAAGTCCAAGTCTTATTAATCTCTCCTCATATGGAAGCTGTTCCGTAACACTAATCATTTTTGTTGCCTTTTTCTGTACCTTTTCCAATTCCAATACATCTTTTTTGAGATAGGGCAACAGACCTGCAAGCAGTATTCAAGATGTGGCTGTACCATAGATTATTATTTATCACTTTCTTAATGATTCCCAACATTCTGTTAACTTTTTCCAACTGCTGCTGCACTTTGAGTGGCTGTTTTCAGAGAACTATCCACAATGACTCCAAGATCTCATTCTTGAGTGGTAATGCCTCCTCCCCTCCTCCCTTCGCAGGTGTAGCAGCTGCCTCAGCCTGCCACTGGCTCTGCTCCCTTTGTTGTAACCACCAGTGGCCAGCGATGGAGTCCAATGTGGAGTAACAGGGCAGCACAGGACGCAGGCAGGGAAGCTCTGTGGCATGATTGCAGGGGTGGCAAGTGGGGCCGGGGAAGAGACCCGGCCCTGAAAATTGGTGGAGTCCGACCCCTGTGCCCTGAATATTGCTGGAGCATGAGCACCATGGGCCCATGTAACTCGCTGGCCCTGACTATTATTCATTTTTAGGTTGATAGACAAAAATCTTAGCCCTCCTATTTTATATCTTACCTGCCATTGTTTGTGTTTTGTTCTAGAGACTTCATATGAGCTGGATTTCCCTTGTTGTTTGGTATCTGCTTTGCTATATAAAAATAGAAAATACTCTCTTTGTGAAGAACAGATGTCTTCCTTGGAAAATGTGTCTGATATTGTGCCAAAAACTATATTCAAAGCTATTAGGAAAATGGAAAATAAATTGATTTCTTTACTGTAAGAGTTACTAGAATAAGAGCAAAAATAGACTCTCTGCAGGGGCAAGTAAATAATAATGCATCTTTCATTCAAATGGTTGCCACTAAAGCAGACTGTTTAACTGAAGACTCTGTGATGCTTATGAAATGGAATGGATCAGTGCAGCCAGGGCACATCATTGAAAACTTCCTGCAGCGAAGCCAGTATATGATAGGTAATTGCCATGTTAGAAAGATGAAGTAAAATAATATATAAGGGAACATTTCTTCAGTAAAGATTTGATAAAGCAATCAATTAGAGATCTAATAGAAACTTTTAATATCAATGAACTTCTCTGCAGAGTTGTTACACTGTTGATGAACTGCAAGAATAAATATGAGTTCTTAGAGCCTGATGCCATACCCTCCCAGGCACCAGCTTTCCCCAGTGGCGCTCAACCCCCACTGAGCCCCAGGCCC
Source organism: Chelonoidis abingdonii (assembly GCF_003597395.2). Lineage (NCBI taxonomy): Eukaryota > Metazoa > Chordata > Testudines > Testudinidae > Chelonoidis > Chelonoidis abingdonii. Next base: position 78,417,392 of record NC_133774.1, read on the forward strand.
CTCCCTCCCTCTCCACCCCTCTCCCTACTCCCCCACTCCTACTCCACACCTCCTCTTCCCACTTCTGCTCTGCCCCACCCCACCTCTTCCCACCCAGTTTTGCCCCCTTCCCCAAGCACACCCTGTCCCCTCTTCTCTCCCTTCTCCCAGTGCCTCCTGCACACTGCAGATCAGCTGATCATGGCAGGTGAGAGGCTCTGGGAGGGAGGTGGAGGAATTGATCGGGGGGAGCCACTTGTGGGCAGGAAGCACTGGGGGAAAGAGAAGCAGCTAATTATTTTCTGTGGATGCTCCAGTTCTGGACCACCCACAGACTCAGAGCCTATGCATACCCTTACTCACAATGAGTAGTCCCACTAACATTATTGAGAAAGAGCTTGAGATCAAGCCCTTTATGCTGGAAATAGGGCATCAATTTTTAAGAGTATGAGTAATTAACCATTGGAACAATTTGCCAAGGGTCATAAGACCATAAAAATGGCCATACTGGATCATACCAATGGTCCATCTATCCCAGTATCTTGTCTTCTGACAGTGGTCAGTGCCAGATGCTCCGGAAAGAATGAACAGAACAGGGCAATTTATCAATTGATCTATCCCTTGTTGTCCAGTCCCAACTTCTGGCCTTCAAAGGTTTAGGGACACCTGGAGCATAGGTTTGCATCCCTAAACAATTTGACTAATAGCCATTGATGGACGTATCCTCCATGAATTTATCTAATTCTTTTTAAACCCAGTTACACCCAGTGGATTATCCATTATTGACAATTTTTAAAACAAGACTGGATGCTTTCCTAAAAGGTCTGCTCTAGGAATTATTTTGGGGAAGTTTTATAGCCTGTGTTATACAGGAGGTCAGACTATTACCACAATGGTCCCTTTTGGCCTTGAAATCTATGTTAACATAGGGGTTCTTGAGGTATGGAGTGTTGGAGCTTGATCCTTCTTTCTGCTGCCATGAGCTCAGAGCAGACATCGCAACTGAGAAGGCACTCACTTTGCAGCACTTTACTTGAGGATTCTGTTTCCTTACTGGATGATTTATATTGCTAGTAGAAGTGGGTTTAGAAAATGGTAAGTATTTTCCATTAAAAAATGTGAAAAAATAAAAATCTTAATATTTTTACAAAAAAATCGCATTTTCAGTATTTCATTGAAATAAAAAAGAAAATTTTTAATTCAATTTGATTCAAAAACATCTTTAAGTTTTTCAGTTTGGATTTGTCTCCCTTTTCTCTTTGATCAAAGGGGAAAAAAATCACCCCTTCCCTCTAAGAAACCAAAAACAAAAAATAATCTAAAAAACTTATTTTGATTCAAGTTTAATTTTGTTGAGAAAAAAACAAAACATTTCTGTCAACAGAATATTTTTCTTTGAAGATTTGCATTTCATTTGAGAAGCTGTTTTTCATCAAAAGAAAAAAGAAAAACTTTCATCAGTGCTAATAACTTGTTAACACATAATTTGAATATTGCAATTGTATATTCATTCAGAAATTAACTGAAGGAATTGAATCAAAGTGTTCATTTTAAAATTAGCTTTTTGGATTAAAGGTATCCCTATACAGAAGACCAACACTAGTTCTAAACAATATGTAAATCCCACCCATGCTTTCAACATAGCTCTTAAGAAGGATTTATGTGGTCCATAGTTTTTATGGAAGTTATCTGAATAGGAGTGAACATCACCTTTTGCGACTATTCATGCTAGTAAAGATAGAACACTGAAGTGGCTGAATGTAAGTGCCATAAATATGGTCAAATCGGAAGTTGTTCTCTGCTTTCACACAGATTTACAGATCATTTAGTAGTTGCTGAGCTCCTAACTCTTAGCACTCACGTTATTTTTCTTCACAGGTGTCCTGTTTTCTTTTACCTACAGTGCTTTACACAATGTTCTTTTCCCACCTGTTCTTTGCTAGAACCACTTTTTCCTCAAAACTCCATTCCCTTTCATTGTGATGATAAAAAAGCATTAAAATGCATTTACTAAGCTTATTTTTTCTGTAATGTTCATTACTTACCATTTCTCTACTTTTTTAACAAAGATAAACTTGAATCGAATCTCGGATTAAAACACACCAAACTTTAGGGAAATTCAGTCCAATTTTTAATTCAAATTTTGTTGCTCAGGTCTATCTCTAATTCTGAAAAGACAAACACATAGGAAATATATTTTAAGAATCTTGAGATATTTCCTGTAATAAACAACAATTAAAAACTAGATTTTTCATTTAGAGTAATTTCTTGAGCATCAATGAGTTATGGTCCCTCAGTAGCTATTAACCAAGATGGTCAATACGATAAGTTAGGTCCCTCAGCTATTAACCAATATGTCTTCCCCATGCTCCAGGTGTCCCTAAATCTTTGACTGATAGAAGCTGATACCATTCTGTTCATTTCCTCTGAAGTTTTGGCACTGTCCCCTGTCAGAACAGAGGTTACTAGACTAGATGGACCATTGGTCTGACGCTGTGTGACCATTCCTATGTTCTTAATGATGAGCTGATATGATTAGATGCTAGTCTAAACATCTTTGGGATCATTAAAATCTCTCAGAGGCGTCTACGTGCTACATTTCTAGGGAAGAACAATACAGACTTATCTTATTTAGTCAGAAGTTTAAAGTGGTTTATGACCCCAGTAGGGTCCAGTGCAAAGGAACACAGTGCAAGTGCAGCTGATTCTGAATGAAATCCTTCTTCTTGTGTCCTTTTTCTGCAGTAATAGGTTTTTCCAGTGATGGACACATCATATGGCCTGGTCTGTGACCCTGGAGAGGTCTTCCATAGTGCATGGCTCCTCCAGGAGCTAGCAGATCAATTGACGTACCACAATACTTCAAGATATGACCCTGGAAAGATTAGAAGTGACTACAGTGTTCTGGGAGTGAAGAAACTGGGGGGACAGGTGGGGTGTTCTCATTGATCCTTCTGGTCAAGTGTAGGGGCCCAGGCAGAGGCAGACATTCTGGAGGTAAATACATGACTGCATACATGGTATGACCAAGAGGGCTTTGGCTTCCTTGATCATGGTATACTGTTCTGAGAAGGACTACTGAGCAGAGAAGGCAACTACCTATGAAGAAAGGGGAAGAATATCTTCAGATATAGACTGGCTACCCTAGTGAGGCAAGCTTTAAAAGAGGTTTGAATTGGATAGGAGACAAAAGCCCACAGGTTATTCCAAAACACGGAGACCTAGGTGAAGCATCAGAATCTTGAGGAACTTGTGAAATCACAGGAACAAAGGGGAGACAAAGAGGAGTATACGGGGGAACTGTAACAAACATCTTCGATGCCTGTATACTAATGCAAGAAGGGGAATAAACAGGAAGAACTAGAAATGCTAGTGAATAATCATAATTGTGAAATAATTAGCATCACAGAAACTTGTTGAGATGATTCCCATGACTGGAATGTCAGTATAAAGGGTACAGTTTGTTCAGGAAGGACAGGCAGGGGGAAAAAAAGGAGCAGACGTTGCTTTGTATATCAAAGATGTTTACACCTGCACTGACATTGAGCTAGAAGAGGGAGGCAGACCTGCTGAAAGTTTCTGGGTAAGGATAAAAGGGGTAAAAAACAAAGCTGATGTCATGCCACATGCCTGCTATAGAACACCTAACCAGGAAGAAGTGGATGAGGTTTTTTTTAAAAAAAACTAATATAATCATCCAAAACATACGACTTGGTGATGGAGGATTTTAACTACCAGACGTCTGTTGAGGAGATGATATAGCAAGGCACAGTTTATCCAACAAGTTCTTGGGTTCATTGGAGACAATCTTTGATTACAGAAGGTAGAGAAAGTGAATAGGGGAGAGGCTATTCTGGATTAGATTCTGACAAACGGGAAGGAACTAATTGAGAATCCGATGGTGGAAGCCTGCCTGGGTGAAAGTGATCATGAAATGATAAAGTTCATGATTCTAAGGACTGGTAGAATGAAAATCAGCAGACTAAAGACAATGGACTTCAAGAAGGCAGGCTTTAGCAAACACAGAGAATTGGTAGGTAAGATCCCGTGTGAAGCAAGTCTAAAGGGAAAAAAAGAGTTCAGGAAAGTTAGCTGTTTTTTAAAAAGACATTATTAAGGGCACAAAATACCAATGTACAGGAGAGAGAGAAAGTACAGTAAGAGGCCACCTTGCCTTAACCAAGAGATCTTCAGTGACCTGAAACTCAAAAGGGACTCATACAAAAAGTGAAAACTAGGTCAAATTACTAAAGATTTATATATATAGACAGTGACAAAGCTCCTCCTCTGCCTTGGTGGGTCCTACACTTTCCAGCAGATTTGCTTGCCTCAGAGGTTCACGACAGCCCTCAGTTTGGCCACTTTTGCCACTGGATCAAACCTGCCATTCACTCAGCTAACCTCCCTGGACAGCATGGGGGAAAGTGAGGAGAACAATCCCCACAGTCTCTGTTGTCCCACCTAGCGGGTCGGGGACAGGCCAGAGACCTTCCTCTTTAATATGACTCACAGTCCAGGTCAACTTCTCTAGTGTCAAACAGGGAGTTGGGGGAATGGGGGGAACTCGGGCCCACCCTCTACTCAGGGTTCCAGCCCAAGGCCCTGTGGATCACAGCTGTCTACAATGTCTCCTGTAACAGCTGTGTGACAACTACAACTCCCTGAGCCACTTCTTCAGACCTCCCCCCAGCACATTCTTTGTCCTCACTGCAAGACATTCTTCCTGATGATGTTTGTATTCCTCAGTTCTCTAGCAGCACATCCTCTTACTCTCAGCTCCTTACATGCCTCTCTCTAACTGAAGGGAAGTCTCTCTTTTTAACCAGGTGCCCTGATTAGTTAATTGGTTCTAGTAGCTTCCTAATTGGCTCCAGACATCCTAATTAGCCTGCTTGCCTAAATTGGTTCTAGCAGGTTCCTGATTGTTCTGGAATAGTCTCTATTATTTTACCCAGGAAAAAGGGACCTGCTTAATCTGGGGTTAACGTATTTACCTTCCACCACTCCCCTGTAGCTGTCTGGCCTGTCACAATATATACATTTTTTGTAATATAAAGAACACCACAAGCATATAGGGACAAAATTTAAAAGGCCAAAACAGAAAATGAAATTAAACTATCTAGTGGTATAAAGGGTAACAAGAAATACATGAGAAACAAGAGGAAGATCAAGGACAGGATAGGCCATTACTCAATAAGGAGAGAAAGACAATAACAGAAAGTGCAGCAATGGCCAAAGTGTTAAATGCCTTTTTGTTTCAGTTTTCACCAAAAAAGTTAACAGTGATTGGATGACTAACATTGTTGAACATCAGTATAAATGGGACATAAGATGAGGCTAAAATAGGAAAAGATCAGTTTAAGAATTAGATAGATAAGTTAGATGTCTTCAAGTTGGCAGGACTTGTCGAAATAGATCCTAGAATACTTAAGGAACTGGCTGAAGAGATTTCTGAGCTATTAGCAATTATCTTTGAGAACTTTTGGAGGATGGGAGTGATCCCAGAAGACTGGAAAAGGGCAAATATAGTACCTATGTTAAAAGGAGAATAAGGACAACCCAGGGAATTATAGACCAGTCAGCTTAAGTTTGGTATCTGGAATGAAAATGGAGCAAATAATAGAACAATCAATTTGTTACCACCTAGAAGAAAATAAGTTAATAAATTACAGTCAACATGGATTTGTAAAAAACAATTCATGTTAAATCAACCTAATATCCTCCTTTAGCAAGCCTTGTGGATGGGGGGGAAATGGTAGATGTGGCGTACTTTGACTTTACTAAGGCTTTTGTTATTGTTTCACATAAATTTATCAATAATAATAATAATAAAAAAAACTCCTAGACAAGCCTACTATAAGGTGGGTCCATAACTTGCTGGAAAACCATACTCAGAGTAGCTACCAGTGGTTCACAATCAAGCTGGAATGGCATATCAAGTGAGGTCCCACAGGGATAGGTCCAGTTCTCTTTAATTTCTTCATAAATGTTTTAGATAAAGGCATAGAGTACACTTATGAAGTTTGCACAGTTACCAAGCATGAAGGGATTGCAAGCACTTTGGAAGACAGAAGTAGAATTCAGAATGATCTTGACAAACTGGATATATGGTCTGAAGTAAATAGGATGGAATTCAATAAGGACAAACGCAAATTCCAAAATTTAGGAAGGAATAATCAGTTACACAAATAAAAAATGGGAAATGAATGCCTACGAAGGAGTACTGCAGAAAAGGATATGAGGATCATAGTGGATCACAAACTAAATATGTGTCATCTATGTAACACTGTTGCAAAAAAAATGCAAACTTCATTCTCAGATATATTAGCAGGAGTGTTGTAAGAAAGACACAAGAAGTAATTCTTCCACTCTACTCAGCACTGAAAAGGCCTCAACTGGAATACCGTGTCCAGTTCTGGGCATCAGACTTCAGGAAAGATGTGAACAAATTGAAGAAAGTCCAGAGGAGAGCAACAAAAATTATTTAAGATCTAAAAACATGACCTACAAGGAAAGATGGCTAAAACTGGGTTTGTTTAGTCTGAAGAGAAGACTAAAGGGAGACACAATGACAGTCTATAATTATCATAGACCATCAGGAGGTCATCTAGTCCATCCCCCTGCTCAAAGAAGGACCAATCCCCCAACAGATTTTTACCCCAGTTCCCTAAATGGCTCCCTCAAGGATTGAGCTCACAACCCTGGGTTTAGCAGGCCAATGCTCAAACCACTGAACTATCCCTCAGGTTGTTGTAGGAGGAGTATGATAAATTGTTCTCTTTAACCACTGAGGACCGGAATTGAAGTAATGAGCTTAAATTGCATCAGGGAAAATTTAGGTTAGATATTAGGAAAAAAATCCTAACTGTGAGGATGGTTAAGAACCGGAACAAATTATCTAGGGATGTTTTGGAATCTCCATCTTTGGAAGCTTTTAGGAACAGATTAGACAAACACCAGTCAGGGATTGTCTAGATAATACTTAGTACTGCCTCAATACAGGAGACATGACTAGATGACCTGTTGAGGTCCCTTCCAGTTCTACACTTCTATGATTCTGTGGTCTGTGTTTCACCATAACCACATGTGTCTGGGTCATTGAAGTAACCCCACTTCTGCATATCGACTTTTGACCTGACAACTCTTGTTCTGAGGTAATTTAAACATCTCCAGGTCAATCCATCCTTCTTTGTGCCTGCAGGAAGGCCACTGATGGGGAGGAAATAACAAGGAGTGATCATGTCACTCCTTGTCAGCTTCTCTCAATCTCAGTCCTGCTGAACACCTACCACTACAATTCTGAATTAAGTGAGGAGACAGAGAATTTGCCCATCCCAATTATATAATTGTGTCACCACTTTAACATAGCATTAAAAGTGTGCATAAAATCTGATAGTTTTTATCAAACGATGTGGTAAATATTTACAGCTAAATCTAAATTGAATAACAATACCCCACTGTAAAGGGTGCACGGCCGGGGCTCGACCCTCCCTGGGGAGGAGGGGAGCCACACCGGCCTCGACACACAGCGTCTGCGGCAGCCTCTGTCTTCCGGGCTGAGCGCCGCTGCACAGTTGCTTGGGCTCCGGCCTTCTGCTATAGAGCGGGGCAAGGAATACAATGTTATAGAGGCTCAGCCCCTCGTGGTGCAGGGTTGAGCAGTCAATAGTTCAGGCAGCTTGGGCCTTTTGGGGCAGGACGAACTGTAGCACAGTCAAAGGGGGCCCCGGCCCTTGGTTCGGGCAGGGCACCAACACACAGTTACAATAGTTCAGGTAGCTCAGGTCCTTTGGGGCAGGACCGAGCAGTAGCACAGTTAAAGGGGGCCCAGCCCTTGGTTCAGGTGGGGCACCAACACACAGTTACAATAGCTCAGACCCCTGTGGTTCAGGGTTGAGCAGTCATCACTAGGCTTGATGGCCTCCTTAGGCCGGGGAAAGGGGGATTCTGCCACCCGGCTACGGGTGGCAGGGGGAACGCAGGCCCACCCACTCCACTGCGTTCCAAACCGGGGCCCTAGTAGTGGCTGTCACCGCTGATGGTCAGTGGGGTTCCTGGCCGCAACACACTGACATGGGTTCCGGCATACCTGCAGTCTGACTGGAGTCAGCTGCCCCCGGGCTACTTCCGATCTCCCCCTCTGGCCTACGACCTGTGGGTCAGCCTCTGGGAATCTAATAGCATGGGCTCCTTCCGGGCCAGGGCTGGGCGGTAGGGTCTGGCAGTTACCTCTGGAATTCCGGCCAGGCCTGGTCCGGGGATTCCTCGGGTAGCAGCAGGTACAGAAGTGCTCCGGCAGCTCCTCTTCATACGGGTGTGGGAAGCTGCCGGCAGCTTCCTCGTGTACCAGGCCGGGGAAGCTCCGGCCAGTCAGCGCAACGCCTGGGCCTGCAGAAATTCCCAGTCACAGCACCCTCTGGCAAGGTTTCTGCTCCGACGCAGTTGGGCCTCCAGCCTGAGGACTGAGGGCCAGCTTTTTATACCTCCGGTCGCCTTCCTGACCCTCTGAGGGCGCAGGCTCACTGCCTCATCATGCCCACCATTCCCTTAAGGTGTTGATGGGGCCTGACCCTTCCTGGGAGAGAGGAGCCCACACCGCCTCGTACACCGCCGCTCCCACTCCTCAAGTCTGGTTCCCATCTGTCGGAGCCAGGCTTTTCATCTCTTCGAGGCAGGATAGGAAGTCTGCATTGGCATGGTCCCTGCAGCCTGACGCTGGATGGTCAACGCATAGGGCCTGCAAGCGCCAAGCAGCCCAGGATGGCGGGCGTTGTTGTTCCTCCCATGCGCATCTAGCCACTGGAAAGGGGGGCATGGTCGGTTGACCCGAGGTGAAATGGGCGCCCAGGAAGTAAGAACCGAAGGGCTTTCAAGCAGGTCCATTTACCACTGGCTTCCTTTTCGGATACGGGATATCATTTCGCTCCTGGGTTCAATAGCTTCCTGACTCAATCTGAACCTTAGAGTTCAGAAAATAAATGCTAGCATGAAACCTCCAAGCTTAATTACCAGCTTCAGATTTGATAGCGCTGCACCCCAGATCCAGTGTCTGCGCACTCTGGCTCACCAACCTTCCCTGGGGACCCCCAAGACTCAGATTGCCTGAGTCTACACAAAGGAAATAACTCCTCCCCTTTCTCCTCTTTATTTCCCCCGGTTTCCTTCCTCCCACAAATTCCCTGGTGATTCTAACTAGAAAAAATCAACAGGTCTAAAAAAGAAAGTTATATAAACAGAAGAAAAAGAAAACAATCGGTCTCTGCATCAAGGTGACAATACACAGGGCTAGGCTTAAAGAAACAATGAATAAACAGCCTTATCCAAAAAGAAATACAATTTAAAACATTCCAGCAAACTACACACATGTAAATACAAAAACAATATAAAAACCTATTGTCTTCTACCTTTGTACTTACACTTGGAAACAGAAGATTAGAAAGCTTGGAGAGAGACAGTTCACTCTCAGAGCCGAGAGCAACAGAGAGACAAAGACACACACTCAGAAATTCCCTCCCTGAGCTTTGAAAAATTCAGTTTCCTGATTGGTGCTCTGGTCAGGTGTTTGGTTACCCCTTTGCAGGTGAAATAGACATTAACCCTTAGCTATCTGTTTATGACATGGGGGGAATAGTTTTCGGCTCAGATACAGCACCGGGTGATCTCCTCCTTCCCCTTCCTGAGACAGGACCGCCCCTAGACCGACCTCGGACGCATCCGTTTGGAGGATGAACAGCTTGTCGAAATCTGGACTATACAGGACTGGTTCCCGACACAGGCAGTCCTGGAGTGTTCTGAAGGCCACCTCGCACTCAGGGGTCCACCGTATCTGTCGAGGGCTATTCTTCGTTAACAGCCCGGTTAGGGGTGCTGCGATGGACGCAAACTGCGGGATGAACCGCCGGTAGTACCCCACAAGGCCCAGGAATCGTCGCACCTGGCGTTTCGTTGTTGGAGTTGGGCAATCAGCGAGGGCCTGTACCTTCCCTATGAGGGGTTTTACTCACCCTCACCCCACGATATAGTCGAGGTAGGTGGTCTCCTGCCAGGCTATACGGCACTTCTTGGGGTTGGCCGTCAACCCCGCTTGCCGCAGGGTTCTTAGGACCGCCGCGACCCGGTTGAGATGGTCTTCTCAGCAGCGGCTATAAATCACCACATCATCTAGGTATGCAGCGGCATACTCCTGATGCTGCCGTAAGAGATGATCCATGAGCCGCTGGAAGGTCGCGGGGGCCCCATGGAGACCGAAGGGCATCCGAGTAAACTGATAGAGTCCCGAGGGGGTGGCAAAGGCGGTCTTCTCTTTGGAGGTCTCCTCGAGCGGGATTTGCCAGTAGCCTTTGCTAAGATCTAGAGTAGTGAGCCAGAGGCGTGCTGGAGAGGTCCCTGAAGGCCGCCGTCCACGCGCTCTACGTGGACACCCTGAGGAAAAAACCCGACCAGGGCAAGGCCTTCGAGCTTAGGGCCTGTGGGGGTGAGCCGTCGCTATGCGCGACTCATGAGACACTTGATGGTCTCGGACACTATCCGGTGGTCTAGGGACATCTACACTGAACACATCACCTGCCACCGCCAATACCAGGAGTGAGCCGTTGTGGCTTCACACACACCCACGGGGGAGGGGGAAACCCCTACAACCCCCCTACTAAACTATATCCCCTAAGTCCTGAACCCACTGAGCTGGATTCCACCACGTGAGGGTCACCCTGTCCCCATTACCCGGCCCGCTTACTCTAATCCTGGCTATGTGCAACCCAGTATATGAGCGATGTACCCTCACTGCCCCCCTACTATATCTTGACCCCAACCACCGTACACCCCGCATTGGGGACATTACAGGCTGTGTGTACTATATGCTGAACCGTAACCAGTTGCCAGCGTCCCCCCATGCTCTGTATGTTTCCCCCGATGACCAACGACTGACACATCAAACTCTTTGTATCACCTTTCTTTAATATTTTCTAATAAACTGGGCCTCCCCGAGGCAACCCAGCAGCTCGTCCACCTGGGGCAATAGGTAGGAGTCGAAGCGCGATATAGCATTGACTTTCCAGAAATCTATGCAGAACCAGCGGGTGCCATCTGGTTTGGGCACCAGGACCACCGGACTGCGCCACTCGTTCCAGGATGGCTCGATCACCCCCAGGGCCAACTTGGCCTGGACCGCTTCCTCGACCTCCTGGTGCATTCGGTATGGCACTGGCTGGGTGGTTTCTCGTATGATCTTCCCTGGCTCGGTCCAGATTGTGTGACAGGCCAGGGTCGTGTAACCCGGTATCGCCGTAAAGGTCCGCCGGAATGCCTGAAGGAGACACTTGGCCTGCTTGCGCTGTTCCTCCGTAAGGGAGCTGCCCAGCGAAGGTTCAGTCGAGTCCTCTGTCTGGGCCACCTCGGGGCCCAGGTCCAGTTCAGATGAGCACGGGTCAATTAACAGACCCTCCCAGTCACGCCACGGCTTCAGCAGGTTGACATGATTTAACTGCTTCTCCTTCCGTCGACCCGGTTGGCGAATCTCATAGGTAACGGGCCCCACTTTCCAAGTTACTTCGTAGGGCCCCTGCCAACGGGCCAGTAACTTCGATTCACTTGAGGGCAGAAGCAGCAGAACCCGGTCTCCGGGAGCAAATTCCCGCGTCTGCGCTGCTTGATTATAGCTCCGCCCCTGCCTTTCCTGGGCTACCCTCAAGTTTTCCCACGCCAGGGTTCCCACCTTAGTAAGATATTCCCGCAGCTGGAGGACGTACTGGAGGAGCCCCTGGGTTGGGGAGGCCGATTGTTCCCATGTCTCCCTCATTAGATCTAGGAGGCCCCGCGGCCTCCGCCCGTACAATAATTCGAAGGGGGAGAACTTGGTTGACACCCGAGGGACCTCCCGAACGGCTAGCAGCAGAGGCGGTAGGAACTGGTCCCAGTGGTGAAGCTCTTCTGGTGGGAATTTCTTTAGCATGTCCTTGAGGGTGCGATTAAACCGCTCCACCAACCCGTCGGTCTGCGGATGGTAGATGGAGGAGTGGAGCTGTTTCACCCCCAGGAGCCTACAGACCTGTTTAAGTAGCTGGGACATAAAATTAGTGCCCTGGTCGGTTAGGATTTCTTTGGGTAAGCCCACGCGCACAAAGACCTTCACCAGTTCGCCCACAGTGGTCCGAGCTGTGATGCTCCGCAGGGGGATAGCCTCCGGGAACCGGGAGGCGTAGTCGATGAGGACCAAGATGTATTGGAACCCGGCCGCACTTCTGAGGAGTGGGCCCACCAGGTCCATGGTGACCCGTTCGAATGGGGTCTCGACCAGCGGCATCGGGACCAAGGGAGCCTTGGGTACCCAGGGCGGGGCAGCCAGCTGACACTCCGGGTAGGAGTTGCATTACCGCTTCACATCTTCGTCAAGCCCCGGCCAGTAGAACCGGGTCCGGATTCGGGCAAGGGTCTTCTCGTGCCCTGGGTGTCCGGCCGCTGGTACGTCGTGAGCCAGGCTCATCACGGCCCATCGGTGGCAACGGGGCACGAGAAGTTGCGTCCGCGGCTCCCGCGTGCGGGGGTCCCGCTCGACCCGATAGAGCCTGTCTCGACGGAGTTCAAAGTGGGGCCACTGCGTGGCCCGATGAGGATCGATAACCGATCCGTCGACCGCTGCGAGTTGCTCGTAGGCCCGGCTGAGAGTGGGGTCCGCCCGCTGGTCCCGGCAGAAATCCGTATCAAAACGAGGCTCAGAGGGGGGCTCCTCCCATGGACCCTCGGCCTCTGGGTCTCCTGCCTCATCCTCCTTGGCGTCCTCTCCGGTCTCCAATGGGGGTTCCTGGGGCTCGGCTTCTAAGGCCGGCGTGGACCAGAGGAGCCCCTCGAAGCCAGGTCAGTCTCGTCCCAGAATCACCGGGTAGGCTAGCTGGGGGGCCAAGCCAACTATCAACGATCAAGTAATGTAATTTACAGTTAGCCGGGCCCGGGCACTCGGGTAAGGTCGGACGTCCCCGTGGATACACTGTAAATGAATCGGTCCCAGGCAGTGGTCAGCCGGGAGTCCCAGGGCCTGGCGAACCAATGTTTGGCCACAGCCAGAGTCAATTAGAGCTGTCGTGGCGTGGTCCCCAATGACTACTGGGACCGTGAGTTTGGGGGGCTGTGGTCGTCGGGCCCAGCCTTCCCCCACACAGACCTGCCCAAAGTTACATTCCATCTCGGGGCAGTCCCGTTATAGGTGCCCTGCTTTCCCATATCCGAAGCAGGGTCCGACCTCGGAGCGTCCGCTCCGGGGAATGGCTGCTCGCGGACTTCGAGGGGGGCTCCAACGGGCCCTCAGGAGCCCTGCAGTGGAGGTCCGCGGTGTAAGCTGCGGGTGGAGTCTGGGCGCTGGGTCCGGGGTGCCGCTGAGGTGTCCGGTCCGCGGCTCGGGTGTCACGGCCCAGACAAGGTGGGTGTCTTCTTCTCACCCCGGGGGTGCTCGGGCCCCGGGGTGGGTGGCCGACAGGCAGGCCCCATAGAAGTCTCCGTGGCCAGGAAGCCCTCCATTAGGGACATAGTCGCTCCGAGTGTCGCCGGCCGGTGGCGGAGTACCCACGCCCTCCCCCGGGCAGGCAGAATCTGAGCGAATTGTTCCAGAACCACCTGTTCGGTCACCTCCTCCGCCGTCCTGGCTTCCGGTTGTAACCAGCGGTGGCACGCCTCCTTCAGGCTCTGTGCTACCAGCCGAGGACAGGCGCCCGCCAGGTAGGTCTGGCTCCAGAACCACTGCCTGAAGGTTTCGAGGCTGACGTCCAAGGTGTCCAAGACCGCAGTCTTCACCCGGTCATAGTCCTTGGCCTCCTCTGCCGCCAGCCCGCGATAGGCGATCTGGGCCGGTCCGGTCAGATACGGGGCCACGAGAGTGGCCCATTGGTCTCGGGTCCATCCCGCGACGAGGGCCACGTGTTCGAAAGTGACCAAGAAGGCCTCAGGGTCATCACCCGGACCCATCTTGGTCAGGCGCAGAGGGGCAGCCACACGTGAACCCCCAGCGCCTTCTCCCGCTGGCCAATCGGCAGGGCGGGACGCAGGCGCGATAAGCTGCTGCAGCTAGCTCCCCAGTTGCTGCACCAGCCGTTGCTGGTGCTCCAGTTGAGCCGCATGCTGCTGCTGTTGCTGTTGAAGGTGAGCGGCATCCCGCTGTTGCTGCTGTTCAAATTGGTGCTGTAGCAGTTGGGCCGCCTGTTGTCGTTCCTGGCTGTCTGCCAGCAGCTGGAATAGCTACTCCATATCCATGCCGCTGGCTGGAGGGGGGGGGGTGCTCTACCGCCCTCCTACTGGCCCCTTCTCACAGGGGCGAGGGTTCCAAGCTCCCACTTCTGGTACCAGTTGTAAAGGGTGCACGGCCGGGACTCAACCCTCCCTGGGGAGGAGGGGAGCCACACCAGCCTCGACACACGGCGTCTGTGGCAGCCTCTGTCTTCCGGGCTGAGCGCCGCTGCACAGTCGCTTGGGCTCCAGCCTTCTGCTGTAGAGCGGGGTAAGGAATACAAAGTAATAGAGGCTGAGCCCCTCATGGCGCAGGGTTGAGCAGTCAATAGTTCAGGCAGCTCGGGCCTTTTGGGGCAGGACCGAGCTGTAGCACAGTCAAAGGGGGGCCCAGCCCTTGGTTCGGGAGGGGCACCAAACACACGGTTACAATAGTTCAGGTAGCTTGGGTCCTTTGGGGCAGGACCGAGCAGTAGCACAGTCAAAAGGGGGCCCAGCCCTTGGTTCGGGCGGGGCACCAACACACAGTTACAATAGCTCAGACCCCTGTGGTTCAGGGTTGAGCAGTCATCACTAGGCTTGATGGCCTCCTTAGGCCGGGGAAAGGGGGATTCTGCCACCCCAGGGCTGGGAGGTAGGTCCGGCAGTACCTCTGGGAAGTCCGGCCAGGCCTGGTCCGGGTATTCCTCGGGGTAGCAGCAGGGACAAAGTGGCTCCGGCAGCTCCTCTTCATAGCGGGCGCGGGGAAGCTCCAGCAGCTCCTCGTCGTAGCCGGCGCAGGGAAGCTCTGGCCAGTCAGAGCAACGGCCCTGGGCCTCAGAAGTTTCCCAGTCACGAGCACCCTCTGGCAGGTCTGCTCCCGACGGCGGCTGGGTTCCAACTGAGGGCTGAGGGCCGGCTTTTATACTTCCGGGTTGCCTCCTGACCCTCTGAAGGGCGGGCTCACTGCTCATTGCCCCCACCCCTTAGGTGTCTGATGGGGCTCGACCCTCCCTGGGGAGGAGGGGAGCCACACCGCCTCGTTACACCCATGTAATTATATATAACTCTTTCCTTGTTCTATACTGCTGACACCATGAAAGTGGGAAATCTAATGAGTTTGTAAAAATCAGTTTAAACTAAACTGGGACCACAAACACTAATGTGCCTTAATCATAATTATGAGATTATTGCATTGAGTCACTATGTGCAGAGTTAATGTTGTTTGGGTGCCTTAGTCATGCTTTTCCATACCTTAATATGTTTGGATTTAAGTTTAACCTTAACTCCCTTAGTTTAACCATGCTTCCTTGGTCTACAGGCATTATTTTTTTCAAATAATTGCAACATCCCTATAATGTATTTTACAGTAAGTTATTGCTATGTACTTTCAACCTTTTCTCCATCTTACTGTGTATTTTGTCCAGGAATAAAAATAGAATATATAGCAAATAAACAGCAAACCAAAAAAAGTGTCCAAATTGGCTCAGAATTTCTTCATTGCCAAAATATGTTCCAAAGTAATTGAAAAAGTTAATCATCAAGATCTTTGGATGAAAAGAACTATGGACCTAACATTGTCACCCTCACTGACCTTTGAGTTCTGGGGGATTATTCACAGAATAAATGTAGTAATGAATGAATGAATGAATTAATTAATTAATAACAGTGTCAGGATCCAGCTCTAATATTGTTATAAAGAACCCGCTACCCCTAGGAATAGCTAAAGTGCATATTTCCACAATGACAATGTTAGCTGCAGTTGTTTAAGGTAAACTTGTCTCAAAGCAACATGGTTTCAAAACATTCTCTATCAACAGGCTGACAATTCTTGAGGAAGCAGGCTTTCATAGAGACAAGACACTGTTACTTTGTTCTTATTCAGCATTGCAACTACAGCACTGCACTTCACTGTATGATAAAAGGGACATACTGCTAATGCTACATTCTTGGCTATGTGTAGGTGATCATGTGGGAGGATAGCTGTCTGTTAGAAGCAGAAGTTGCCTATAGAAACCCTGAAAATATAAGAATCTTTGTGCTGCCCAGTATGTGCAATGCACAAAGTAGGCAGGATTCAACCTGCTACTTTAGGCACCTAAGTCCAAACCCCTGCTCAGCTGCTGCCAAACCCTGTAGATGCCTAAACTCCCTAGGCACCTACATTTCCACTGGCAAAGTCCCCTAGGTGCCTGAATTACTGCTAATGCACATACACACAGCTGCCTCTGTCCTGACACCACCAAGTAGCTCAGCACTTTACACCTAAATTCCACCAGGATTCACAAACTGGCATCTATCTTGCCCTTAGGGCCATATCTGGTGGACATGTTCAGAGGCTGCATCCTAATCCTGCCTCTGTTACCCTTTTAGCCAATACCACAGTACTTAGAGAACTTACCCAGGATGTGAAAGAGCTGAGATAAAATTCCCCCTTCGTGTAATTCAGAGCAAGGACCTCAATGCAGTTTCTCTCAAGTGAGCGCTCTACCCATTAGGCAACAGGACATTCTGGGGTACACCCCTCTCTATCACTCCTGTTAAAGAGATTTCATTTTATATAAAGTACTTCAACACTCATTGGAGCAGGGACTTGAACTGAGGCCACTCACCTGTGCTATGGGAAACCCAGCCAGTGGGCAACAGAGTCACTCTCTCTCATGCATGCCATGGCTACGTAAATATTTATTAAAAACAGAAGAGCTTTAGCAGGAGAGCTTGATAGAGGCCCACATCTGAATACCCTATAGCCAAGTGGCAACTACACTCACCTGGGAGGAATGAGACCTACATTCAAGTCCCTGCTCCTCTCAGGCAGAATGAGCATTTAATTCCAGGTCTTCCAGATGAGTGCTCCACTGGGCTGTTGGGAAAGAAGGGGGCTCCTCCTCAGTTTTCCATAAAAATTGCTTGACCTGGCTTAGCCACCCAACTCCAGGAGATGGTTCCCAAGTGAAGGGAGGTGCCTCCCTCCAGCCTGGAGTTGGACATCAAGCTCCCCGTAAGAGGCAGGGATTAGGCCATATCCTCATCTTCAGCATTTCCTATTGGCTAATGTAGGCAGCTTCCAGCTAAGCATGCTGGTTTCTGTCACTTTTTTAGGCAAGCATTGCATTGAGAACCTGGATGCCTAACATGGGTGTGTGAATTCCAATTGGCGGCAGGCATGGCACCTAAAAGTTAGGCTTGCAATGTTAGCCTAAGCCCCCGTTGGATATCCAAGCCAACGTTTCCAGATTGTAGGTGAAGTAAGATAGCAATGTTGACATATTAATCTTTAAACAATCTTTTGTCAGCACAAAGTTTAGCAACAGGAATGGACTATCACTGATTATATAACTCCATTTTAATATTAGTAAAGTAGTTTAATGTTCCCAATATATATTCACCCCTTTGATTCTCTTCTAAAGAATGGCAGATGATTTTTTGCAAAACTGAAGGGATAATCCCACCATAAGATCTATCACTTCAGGCTTTTTTTTTTTTTTTAATTTAATGGTTGTAGTGTATGCCTAGTATCTATTTGGTAACTTACTATTTAGCCATGAATGCACTTATCTAAAGTAACTATCCATTGATAAGTGTCACAAATGTCATTTTTTTCATCCATAAACATATTTGGAATCAGTTTTTTGAAAGACCTCTCACCAGCTAATTATGCTGTAGTAAAATGAATTGGAAACCAGATGTACCTTGACGTAATTAATATATTTAAAGATTAATAATTTTATGCTAATATGGAGTAGAATGTACCAGTGAAAATGATCTAAGCACTCCACTGTAGTACTGCATTTTCTTATCTTTCTGTGTGACTCTATAGTCTAAACAAACATACATAATTTACAGCTCTTCTGTGAGAGAACCCAAGCTGCATTGTTTCAGAGAATGTTTATTTTCAGAGATTTCTGAACACGATACCAAATAGCTCCAGACAGAAATGAATCCACACAAGGACAAAACAGCACCATGGGTTGTTTCATACAGAAAAAGACCAACCTTGAAAGAAATATTACTCTGACACTGCTTATTGGCAGTGGAGTATTAATTATGATGGACCAGATCCTCTGTTGCAGTGAAAATGCAGCGTCCAGGTCAGCAGGCAGAGTTGACTTAAAGCTCATCTTTCTCCTCCCCTATACTTGGTACTACTCTGTGTATGGCCATTTCGCTGAGCTGCTAGAGCTGCTGCAAGGCAGGGAAAAGGGGTTGTGACTTAAGATAAGGTGGAATGACTGGAAATGGCCAAGACTGTTCTAACTTACTTTATGCTGCAACAACCATGAGGGGATGAAAACAAAACCAAAGATTAGTGTGGCATAAGGACATCCCAGCCACTCTCCTTTTTCCTCCAGCTATACCCCCTTTTCACTGCTGCGCCAGCACCTAGGAGGGTGTGTAGCATAAGAGACACTTCCTTGGTGTTGAATCACTGGAGCTCACACTTATATTGGAATATTTAACTGCTCCACCAGGAAAATATGCCTTTATAGACATTTTGGTGACATGATGCAAAGATCTGGCCGAATATGCTGGAGATATTATCATTTGTGACTAGAAAGTGAGCAGTTAAATGGATATTTACCAAGGTAGAGGGTGACAGCTTCATTCACTGTGGTACCAATTTTCAAAGATAACCAAGGGACGAATTCAGTTTCCACTGAAGTCAATAGGAGTCTTTCCATTGGATAAGGTCTTAAACTGATATGAAGATACATTCAGAAGAACAAGGTCTCGGGCCAAAAATAGAGAAACTCCATACCTTACACATTACATGTTAAGTTTTGTACTTAACATGTAATGTGTATTATTACTCTGTCTGCTTGTCCAGAGCTGTTCAAATGCCCAGTAATTGTGTTTGTAAGTTATTTTTAAAAGCAACAAATCAGGGTATATGTCAGTATTTAAATTGTCTGAGGAAAAGAAAGACCATGTACTTTATTACCTACCTAATACCAAGTTGCACAACGAAATAAATTTTAAAATTTGTGGTTTTCAGTTAAAAGACAGAAGCTTTCTGTTTCCCTGGCAAAGTTTTGCAAGTAATAAACCAGGATGTTTTTTTCCTTCCATGACTCATAATAAATGGAGGAGGAAGAGGTCAAGCTGAACGTCAGAGCTGAAGTACAGCTCACTATTGACTGGGTCAGCTGATCTTGGTTTGAATCCTCATGATCACCAGAGCTTTCTATCATGTGGAGGATGATCAGGGAAGGGCAGGATGATTAAACGGATGTCTGAAGAATATGTTTAGTAAATAATTGCACTAACTTATTTTTTAATCTTAGAAAATGTTATTGTAACTTGAGATCTAACGCGAGCACGTGCACATCATTCAATAACCAAAATACAAGCCCAAAATTTATATCAAAATGTCATTAGAAAGCACTGCTAGGGAATGAATAATAATTATTTGAGTACTGAGGCTGTAATTTGTTTCGTACTACACCAGTATAGCACTTACAAAAACTACTAACATACTAATTAGATCCTAAATACAAAATAAATCCTTTCAAAGGCAAGGGCAAGCCTTAAAGTAGCTATAATCAAAAAAATATAGATGTACTTTTGTTTGCAACATTAATAAAATGAAATGGACTTTTCATATAAAGGTCATATTATACGATTTATGCAGTATATATAACATAGAAGCCTAACTTGGCAGATCTGTGAGCATAATGAAACGACAGCAGCAAGGTTTAAAATATCACAAAAATATGTGATTTAGGCAATATTTTCAGAACTGTTACTGACGTGCAATGATGGAAGAAATACCAAGAAGTTTACAAACACCTTACCAGCCATGCAGATCTTCTGGATAAAGTAAGAACTCTCCAACCAGATGATTTGTGCCACAGGAATCTATTTCAATTCCAGTTGCAACATGGGCCAATTAAAACTGGTCATTTGCAGTCATGGGTAGCATCCTCTTATTGGTCACTCTCACATAATACAAGCTGAATACTGCAATCTTTCTGCTCCCAAAATGCAAATTGACTTCAGTGGATATTTTAAGTATGTAGAAAGGTGAAATTCAACCCAGTGTGGAAGGTGAGCGTGAGACCTTCTGAGTCAGCTAACGCTTTGTTGCTAATCTTGGATGAGGACCAATGGATTGCAGATGGAACACCACACAGCAGAAGTGGTCTCTGCACTTGCCCCCACATAAACAGGTGCAAAAAAATCAAGAACAAAATACAAAAGGCATAAAGGCTACCTGCACCTTTAAACTAGATTCCATGTTCCTAATCTCCTCCATTTTACCCACAGAGCCCAAATAGTTGGGTTTAAGGACTGATTAAGGATTCAGATGAGAAAGATAAGAAGTTAGATTTGGACAAGGGGTTTTAACATATATAGCAAGTACCATTTGTCTTCACAAGAAAAGTGGAGGACAGGGCTTTGGAGGAAAAATGGCTACATTTACCTAGAAGTGAGAAAAGGGCAATGATTTCATTGTTAAATTCCTAAAAGCGTGGAAATCACAAAAATGTCTCAGCTGTAGAATGAAGCAAACAGAAGTAGACGAGGTGAGAGGAGCAGTAAGATTCCTGACTGTGAAGTTAAGCTCCCTGGGCCAAGGACCTGTCTTTCTAAATACATCTGCAAACCACCAGGCATGCCTATGACCCTAGAGCAATAATAAATAAATCATTTAAAGCCAGGGAACAGATAGCATAGAGAGGATAATTTCCTTAGTTCTCTGCAGAACCCCACTACCCACCAACAAATAAAGAACTGGCAGCAGGTGTTCACAGTGGGTAGGTTAATACCTTCGCATGTTTAGTCTGAATTAAAAATAAATGCTATTGATGTAAAAATAAATGAACCAGAACTGGATTAAGGTGATGCCAAAGGCAGAATTTCACAGCATAGTAGGCTTATAGGCATGCTTATAGGCATGATCATACAGAAAGGGAATGATTAAGAGCTGGTTGTTTGCTTCTCTGTTTTCAACTGTTTTCTCCATTTTTAGGGTAAAGTTTTCAAAACTGCCTGAGTGACTTAGGAGCCTCAATCCCATTTTCAAAAGTGATTTCGGCATTTTGGCATTGCCACTCAGTGTTGCAAGGCCAAGGTGATTTAGACAACCAAGTCCCATTGTCAAAAACAACTTAGGCTCATAAATGCCTGTCTCAATGAAAGTCATTGGGATATTGGTGGGATTCCGCTTTGCCTCCAGCATTTATAATAGTATTAAATATTTTTTTAAAAAGTATTTTTAATTTATAATGCGGGGGGGTCACGCTCATAAGTTTGCTGTGTGAAAGAGGTCACCAATACAAAAGTTTGAGAACCACTGCTCTAGGCATTTTTGAAAATGCCACTAGACTCCTGTCTCCATCTTTAAGGACCTAAAGACATTTAAAATGCTGCCACAAGCTCCAAAGTCACTCAGGCCCTTTGAAAGGTGTTATTCTTGTTCCACAAGTGGTCCCATTGAAGCCAGTGGGGCCACTTGTAGTTCATTATGAATAAGGCAGAACTGAGCCTTACAGGGAGAGTGTGTGTGCACGAACAGGGTAATTTTGCATGAAGGAATCACACTTCAAAACAAAATAAAATATAAAAGCCAGTTAAAATACACACAAAGTGGCTTGGACGATGAAGAAACAAAGTGATGAGGGGCTTAGCAAAATCACTAGGACACTTGCTGTGAATGAAAGTTTGGCTAAAAGTGGCTTATCTGCATTAATTCTTATCTTCTTTTATAATTTAATTGGAAAGTTACAACCCCCTTAATACGATACCTTTCTTCATGTCTAAAAGACAGTTGTTAAACAAAAACATTGCAGCTCTCTGAAGGCAGGAGCAAGGCACCTCTGGGCCAGTAATTCACTAATAAATTCTTATTAAAACTAAATATATTCAAGAGTTTCCAAAGATAGAGAAAATTATTTTAATAAGCAATTATGTAATATAAAAAAGCTAAAGGAGTAAATGACACTTGTGCTATTATCCTTCTGAATGACATGTTATTTTCAAGAAGTCATGCCTGAGATTTTTGGGCAAAATGGCCTTTCTAAGGTTTAATCTGATACACATGATTTGTTTTCAAAAGGAAGATATAATACACTACACAGTTGCGCTGCTTGTCAATAGATTGAGACTAGGCCCAGATACTCAGAAAGAAAATTGGTCTAGGAATACTGAATTATAAGCCAAATTGTCTTCACTTACTTTTGCAAGCAAATCTTTGCTCATGCAAAACTTGAGTGAAATCAAGTATTCACACCTGTGCCTTGACACACATTGGAATTGGTTGTGCAACCATCTTACAAGTTATCTTGCTGTAGTCTGGGACTGAACCTGCTATAAGAAAGAACAGAGAAACAGAGTTGTTGTAGCCATGTCGGTTCCAGGATTTTAGAGAGAGAAGGTGCGGTAATATCTTTTATTGGACCAACTTTATTGGACCAAAAGATACACACACACACACACACACACTATGGCACTCCATTTATCTACCCCTGTAGAATGATGAGCCGATTTTTTCCTGCCAAGTTTAAATAGAAGCATCCTCAGCATCTGTTTGAAAACTGAAGTGTTTCAAACCGAAACCCTAGAGCAGTCAATTATGGTGATAGCCAAGCATTTCTGTCCAGCTCTGATGTCTGTCTGACACCCACAGTGCCTTTTAGGACTCTTTTCTAGTAATGATAACACAAAAGACAAGGATAGGTGAACCAGAGCAGGTAAAGTAACAGCCACCTTGGCTTTCTTTTCAGACCTGAACTGAACCTTCTGTTAAGTTTCAAATAATTTTCGCTAAGTTTTAAAACGTATTTTTCATTTGCTTAAACCTCCCGTAACTTTAGGTTTTGAAGGGAGCTGAATTGCAGAAGTGACAGATTGCTGCACCACAGTAACTCTGATGCTTATATCCCAAGGTGGCAATAAAATGCCAAAATTCATCAGATAACTTATTCTTCATGTATAATTGTAATAGGTATAAGATAGAAATTGAATCAGAAAGTATCAGAAATCTCATGAGAGTATCTGTTTTG
Organism: Chelonoidis abingdonii; assembly: GCF_003597395.2. Taxonomy (NCBI): domain Eukaryota; kingdom Metazoa; phylum Chordata; order Testudines; family Testudinidae; genus Chelonoidis; species Chelonoidis abingdonii. The sequence continues at coordinate 78,440,563 of NC_133774.1, forward strand.
TGAGATTCCTACCCACTTTTGCAAAGGTTCAAATAGTTCAGATAAACTGTTGAATTTTTGGGTGCTTATCCATATTATAACCTGAAACCTCTTGAAGTTTAATTATCATTAATTAAATACAACAGCACCCACCAGACTTACATGTGGGACTAAAACACAGATGCTGGACCTGTCTGAGTCATGTTCATATTGGCAGATTTCTAGCTTGTTTTCCATCCACAGCTGAAAGGGTTAAGGGAAATGACATCACAAGCTTTTCCAAGACAGCCTAGAGGCACTTGTTTGCCAAAGCTAAAATCCCAGTTTGGCAATCCTACTCCAGAGTTCTAATGAAATCAGACTTTCACATTGTGAAAACCTCCATAGAGATTCCCATAGGCTTTGTACTTAGCATCTTCATATACATGATTCTTCTTTCAGAGCTCATCTAAATGCCATCTTTGTATCATACTTATGCCAGGAGCAATGAGATTTATTGCTCCTTAACATCATTTAAATAATGTATTTAGCTGTATTTTGTCTTTTCTAAGAATCTGACAAGTGACCTGAAAATAATTTGCCTAAAATAAGCTTTCAATGCACAATATCCATTTGTGGATACAATACACAGTAATTCCCTTAACAAATTCCACTGTAAACTCATTAAATGTAAGTTAATAGTAAGCGTCTGACTTACTGACTGACATAAATGTTATCTTAGGTCACGTTATGAGTTTCCTTTGCAACTGCGGGAAAAATCCTCATGCTTAGAAAAAGATAATGTGTTTGTGAAAAAGCAAAATTTCACCCCTGCCCTCAAATTATATCTTAAGGGAAAATCCTGATCCCTCCTCCAAGCTCATGGAGGAACCTCAGCAAAGAAAGCTGTGCAGGGTAGAACTCTGCTCACTACAACTCAGCACGTAGTCAGGGTAGAAGTGGAAATGGGTGAAGAGCAAAGACCACAGGATCTGCTCCTAATCAAATTCTTTCAGAGCATCCATGGAGTCGGGTGAAGAAGTTGCCATGGTGCATAGCTGCCCACTTCCATGCTACATCCTATTCACAGATCCACTGTTTGCTCCCTTACATGCGCCTAAGCAGAAGGGAGTATTTTGCCCTTTGTCTCAAACATGAGCCTTCTCATGGATGCCTTATCTGTTTTATTAAAACATGACTTATCTCAGTGCACATCCTTTTGCATCTACTTCCCCAATTGTATATTTATGTAAATCCCAGCTGTAGTTCTTGTGTTCACTTAAAATACATGCAGTGTGTGGGGGTGCTTTCCATTTCCCTCTGTCTCACTGATTCATGTTAAAAATGAAGAAGTGTTTTAGAATATATTATTTTTAACTTTTAGCCCTGCCATTCACTAATGTGCAATGAATCCAAGCAGTAGTACATAGTTTTTGTCAGTAGCTTGCTGTTCTGGAACTTGTGATATTTACCTGCAAGGTGGTATTGAACAAACATCATTGTTACTGCTAAGATGTTAGTATTTAAGATGTTACGGATGAATGATTCTGTACTGCCTTTGCATGCTAAACAGGGGCTGCTCCAGGCCCCAGCACATCAAGCGCGTGCTTGGAACGGCAAGCTGCGTAGAGTGCTCTGCCGGCGCCACGAGGGCGGCAGGTAGGCTGCCTTCGGTGGCTTGCCTGTGGAGGGTCCGCTGGTCCTGTGCCTGTGGGAGGTCCGCCGAAGCCGTGGGACCAGTGGACCCTCAGCAGGCAAATTACTGGAGGCAGCCTGCCTGCCGTGCTTGGGGCGGCAAAAAGCCTAGAGCCACCCCTGGTGCTAAAGCATAACAAGCAGGGCATTTCTGAGTGAGAATTCTCCCCAGCTTTGGTGAATGTTTGAGGTTAATATTTGAAATGCACTTCCTGGAGAATTAATTGTATTAAAACATAAAAATAAGGAAAGCAACCATGAATTTAGTGGGTATCCTGGACATGGTTATAAGAACTAGTGGACATCAATGACAATCAAAAAAAGTTGTCTCCATGTGCACCTGGAGTTCTATAAACAGAGGCCAAAATGGTCAGTCCTGGGTTCCTCAACTAAGGCACCTACTACCATATTTAAATACCTTTGCAACCTTAAAGTTCGATAAAGTCTGGCCCTCAAAAGTTATGAAATGCCAGAACTAAGGCTGCCTGTGCAGCTCAGTGGGATGCTGAGTACTGAAGCCAGGAGCCTGGAAGCCCCAGCTTTGCAACAGCCTGGCTTCTAGTTGCTGGTTCCTGCACAGGCAACCTTAACTCTGGAATTTCCTAGCTTGTGAGGACTTGACATTACAATCTTAACTTTTTTTTTTAAGATTCATTTTTTACAACCCCCCAAAATTTCATACAAAAAATGAAAAGAATAAGAATAATTCAACTCTGTGGCTTCATACTGGTACCCACATGGGTCGTCAGCAGAGCTGGAACCTTTAGATCCATTGCATACATCTCTGCCACTATAATGGATAGCAACAGTAGTTGTTGTCTTCAGCCCTACAGGGGGATGGGATATTTTTCTGGTCAGTTCTGACAAAAACGGAATGGTGAGACAGATCTTGGGTTCTGTTATAGGCTTTGGGGGGGAGCATGCTCCAGCAAGCAAAGCATAGATACTTCTGCCCTTACTGTGACCCAAGGTACCTTGGAACCAATTGGCAGAGAGCTTAATAGGGGGTACACAGGGGTTTACAGGGAACCCTTGTATCTTAAGTCTACATAATAGTGAGCCAAAGTGATCATGTGAGGTCTCTACCAACATCCAGTAACACACTGGCCACCATAACTATTTCAAATATATGTATAAGTAATATTTAAGAAGTTATGTATTTACTCTGGAAAATGTGTTCTTAGAGCTCTGAGTTAAAAGCAGATCACCAGGAGGTTACAGGTCTTGGACAAATTCTGTTCAGACAGTGGGGAAAAAGATGCTTCTTTCCCTTTGTCTGCCCAAGTTAATATTATATGTCTCACAATGTAAGCCTCTCTGGATACAGATACAGATGCTGATTAAAGGACTGCTAGGTCAGTAAGAAAGTGGGCCACAGGGAAGAACAATAAACAGGGGATTATGAAAAAGAAAAAAGGACTGTCCTGATATATCTAAAGGGACCCAGAGAAACCTTTTATCCTTTACTGGGGAGACGAAGTGTAAGCGCATTCCGTCTTATGAAAGGAGGGTCACAATCTGCCTGGATGGAAAATGCTGCAAGAACTTTGGATAAAGAAAATGGTCTTGTGAGATAAGTCTAAGGTCTAGAAGGCATGTTATGATATTATTTTACATGTAATCGATTGTTTCTAATATTTCTATCTACTTGTGGTTTCTTGACTCTCTGTTAAATAAACTTAGACTTGTTTTCACTATAAGCAAATTGAAGTGAAGTGAGTTGAACAGAGAGGTGATCCTGAGGAAAAACTGGCAAGCTGAGGTGTATAGTTCTTTTGGTGCTGGTGGATCTGAGAATTCAGCGAGTGGCCAATGAAACAGGGGCATATTACATGGGGTCCTGCAGGGATCTGTCCTCCATCCAGTTCTATTCAATGTCTTCATCAATGATTTAGATGATGGCATACAGAGTACACATATAAAGTTTGTGGATGACAGAAAGCTGAGGAGGATTGTAAGCACTTTGAGAGGACAGAAGTAGAATTCAGAATGAACTTGAAAAACTGGAGAAATAGTCTGAAAAAAATAGGATGCAATTCAATAAAGACAAATGAAATGTACTACACTTAGGAAGGAATAATCAGTTGCGCAAATACAAAATGGGAAATGACTGCCACGAAGGAGTATTGCAGAAAAGGATCTGAGGTCATGGTGGATCACAAACTATCAGTCAACAATGTAATACTGTGGTAAAACAAGCAGACATCATTCTTGTATGTTTTAGCAGAAATGTTTTAAGCAAGACATGAGAAATAATTCTTCTACTCTACTCAACATTGGTAAGGTCCCAGCTGGAATATTGTATCCAGTTCTGGGCACCACATTTTGGGAAAGAGGTACACAAATTGGAGAAAGTCCAGAGGAGAGCAACAAAAATGATAAAAAGTCTAGAAAACATGACTTACAAGGAAATATTAAACACATTTAGTTTGTTTAGTCTACAGAAGAAAAGACTGAGGGGCTGGGGACACAATAACAGTATACAAGTATGTAAAAGGTTTATAAAGAGGAGAGTGATAAATTGTTTACCTTATTCACTGAAGACAGGACAAGAAGTAATTGGCTTAAATTGCAGCAAGAGAGATTTTGGTTCAACATTAGGAAAAAAATTGTAACTGTAAGGGTATTTAAGCACTGGAATAAATTGCTCAAGGAGATTGTGTAATCTCCACCATTGGAGATTTTTAAGAATAGGTTAGATAAACACCTCTCAGGGTTTGTCTAGATAATTGCCTACATGATCTATGAAGATCCTTTAACCAGTCTTAAATTTCTATGATTCTATTTTATCATATCTGTTTATTAAGACACGTTAGTAATTAATAATTTGAACTTATGTAGCACTTTGCTGCGAGTGGGCGACAGGGGATGGACCACTTGATGATTACCTGTTCTGTTCATTCCCTCTGAAGCACTTGGCATTGGCCACTGTCAGAAGACAAGATACTAGGCTAGATGGACCACTGGTCTGACTCAGGAAGACATTCTTATGTTGGAAGTGCTGTAAAAAAAAAAAAAAGAAGCAAATTCTGTCCTTAGGTGAACTTCAAGTTTGCGTGACAGTGATGTAAATGTGAGCAACAATTTGTCCCTAATTACTGTAAATTAATTTTTGTGAAGATATCTTTTACAACATGAATGTTGCAGAATGTTTATTTCCTAAATAATACAAGGCATAAATATTTGGATGTGATGACTTAAGCATAGGTTTAAGTTCTGTCCAGAACAGAGGTGCATCTAACCACATATGTGGTTTCCTGAATTGGTGCAATAATGTTACCTTTTCATAAATGACACAAATTATATTTTTTATTTTTATTTCTTCATTAATTATCATCAGTTTCTTTCAACAGTCGCAATAATTTTTTTCTATTTTTTTATAGCATGGTAGTTCTTATGTTCTATACATTGTAACACTTGAATATTAAACAGAATGAGAAATACAACTTTTTTGAGTATTAGTGTAATTTTCATGGGCTGACAGTAAGTAAAGAAGGACATGGTCCGGTGGATAAGGCATTAGACTGGCACTCAGGAAAATTCTATTCAGTGGCAGAGCCAGAACCTCATGTGGGAACGTTGGTAGGTCACTTCACGTCTCCATGCCTCTGTTTCTTCTCCCATTGTGTCTATCTTCTCTAGTAAGATTAAGTTCCTTAAGGAAAGAGCTGCACAAACACATAGTAGGAGATAGCACCTAGTGCAATGGGTCCCGGAGCTTTGATTGTGGCCTCTAGGGCCTATTGTAAGACAAATACTAAACAGTATGAGTGAAGTGGCTGCATCTTTTTCATATTTTTGGACGCAGAAGAATCATTCAGTGGACATTACAAAATATTTTCTGGCTGTTGGGTAGATTCCATTGATATCAACTTTCAATCTTAATGACTTCTTAAAGAAGCATTTCATTTGCCAACATATTAGTCCATATTTAATTACAGTGGTCATGGAAGTGAGGCTCTGGAACAGCATTATCTATAAACAAACTGTATTTATAGTTCAAGATTTCCTTCACAGTTCTGCCTGTTCACCTCATTCTTGAACTACCATATGCTTACTTTTCAATTCTGGATATCTCCTCGGGTAAGGTTAGTACAAGGGCTAAGCAAGTAGAATATAAACAAATACTGTATAGAAAGTGAGTGAAGGCACATAAAAAAAACAAAGCTGGATGCCCAGAAACACTATTCAGCTCCTCTCCAACAGTACAATAATGCGTCTGGTACATTAAAAAAACCACTGATTACAAGTTGTTTTTGAATCCAGAATTCCTGGGGCAATAGTTTAGTGTTGAAACATGAGACTATCCTATCTCCTAGTCTGCACCTCAAATTCAGAAGAATGTCTGAAAAGGAAAATCTGAGAAAATAGTTTGGTAACAGTAAAATGGTTCACAAAACAATTGATTCTGCTGCTCTTTTCAATCAAGACTTAAACTAACATGATGTCAGAACAACAGAAGTAATTTTCTCTTGTGCTGGTGGATTTATTTAGGCATTAGCAAAAGATCTAGTTGTCTCTATTATAGTTATACCAGAATCCGATGAGCTATAATAAATGATTATTTAATTAACAAGAAACACTTTGGTGAGAATAACAGAAAAGTCTGATTAGCTTTGGTAGGAAAATTAAAATATACTAAACACTACAAAATCTGGCAATGTCCTGGGTGAATTTAGTGGCTTAACAAAAAATCAATAGGATATAGCTTTTTTCTGTTTTTTTGTTTGTTTGAAGCAAAGATTCATTTAAGAGGGTCATTCAAACAAAATTGTATTGCACTATGTCTTTTATTGGAACAAGTTATCTAATGAGCTCTGTTTAGTTTCAAGCCACTTCTTCATTTTCAGTTAACTCCTTCAAAGCTAAAGTAGCGCATCTTTCCACAATCTTATTTTCATACCTGTAAGGACCACATGGTCCTTGAATACTTGCTATAGGAAATCTCCTTGGAAATATATATACTGTTGCTACTTACAATCTTCTCCTACCACTCTGATTTCTGGAAAACAAAAATATTTCCATTTAACATAAGTCAGTATAGGGATCTTAATAATAAATGCATCAAAAAATTCAGTATGTATCTACTGTTAGAGCTGATCAAACAACTGTTAGATTATAGCATTGATTGACTTACACAGTACGATATGTTTCCCAAGCCTCAATTCGACTCAGTATTAAAAAAACTACATATTTTTAGCTCAGAAACAGTCAGTTTTGGTTGGAAGATTGAAGATTCAGCAACAATATACAAACACAAAACAGCTTAGGGACATGAAATGAAAGATAATATTTTATCCAATTAAAGCAGAAGGGAATGCTAAATGATGGGAAATACATTTTCTTACAGCCATATGTACCTTGTATCTTTGAGGCAGGGTTATGCAAAAGGTTTGTATGGAACCCAGAACTCACCCAAATTAACAATTACTTACTAAAATTTCTACTTTAAAATTGGCAGCCATTAATATCGTTGTTATTACCATTTGATCAGGAAGCTTGAGATTAACTTCAGCATGAAGAGCTGGGGTACATATAGAGGAGAGTATAGGCTATATTTTACAAGTCTACAATTTAAGAGGGGACATAGACTGGTAAGCAGAGGAGAAGCAAAATCCTTACAAATCACTATTGCTGTACAGAGCAGACTTCTGTTTATCTTCCAGGAATCTCTCTAACATAAAGCCACAGCTTTGTGGAATTTCCAAGGAGTTTCAGTTTAAATCTTTGCAAACAGGTTTGTGCACAAAAAGTTAGGGCATGAGCCCTCAGCTGTGTCATAGTTCCCTATCCTTGAAATATAAATATGTAAATCATTTCAGTTCCACAATGCCAGGCCTTCAGCAAATTGTTAAGAAGGACATTGTCCAGCAGGTTAAGGTATTGGACTATGATTTGGGAAACTTAGATGGTATTCCTGGCTCTGCCACTAAATGAGTTGTAACAGCCAGTCAATGTTGCACTTTAGCTGTTTAGCAGTGGCATCCTGCAGTAACCTGTTTGTGACGGGCCTTCTGTGATGCAGTCTCATTTCAGAAAGTTATTTGAAATTACAATAAAACTCAAAAATGCAGTAAATTAAAGTGGCTTTTTTCCTGCTGGTGCTTCTTCTGTACAGGGGAAAGAAAATGAAATGATAGTCTTAGATTTATAAAACCTATGTGACTGCATGCGGTCCACTTTTCCAAGAATCCTGCACCACATACATTTAGGTCCATCTCCTAGCTTACCAGGAGCAAGGAGGTCAGGAGTCACTAGAAGCTGCAAAGCCTTACAGCTAGGTGAGGGGGTATCTAGTCACAGCCTGAGGGCAATTTCATGAAGTTGCCAGGGTTTTGGTTTCATAAGTATGTAAACTTAGATAAAGTTAGTTATAGATGAGGAGGATGTTACTTACTATGAAGACCCAAGAAAACCTAGGGCTAGCCTTAGGAAATGAATCAAGCGATGGAAATAAAGAAAATATATTGATTATATCCTGTTCTTGATCAACACATAGGACTACCTCCAATATCAATGGCAGAGAAAATACATGATATGACTTTTGTGTGGGTTAGGGATGAGTGTCCATTTAAGGGGGCAGGGGAAGGGGAGGTATGTTATCTGAACTGGATCCACAATCTCAAGTACAGGAACAGAGAGAGGAGGAAGAGATATTCCAGAAGGAAGAAGGGATTTTTAAATACTCAGAGAACATATATACAGTCATGAAGTTGGAATTTCCCAGACAAACATATCACGGACAGAGGATAATCTGGTGTCAAAGCGGAAGAAATCATAAAGAACTATGGAGATACGGAAAAAAAGTAAAAAGAAAATAATGATTAGACCTGAAAGGGAATGGGGCAGGGTACTCCCAAATGACCAGTCACTTGCCTCAGGCCAAGTGCATGCTAGATCTCTTACCAAAGACAATGCTTGTAGCCAATCCTGTAATAAAGTAATTAAAGATTTATTAACTAGGAAAGAGAATAAGAGTTTTTTTAATCAGGTTAAAGTAGGCACACATATACACACAAATGAGATACAGTCTTAGATTCCAAAAGATGACTGTAGCTGCTATAACGTACAAGCTTTATATGTTCTTTAGGGCTAACCCAAGCTAAACAGCTGGAGACCTTTTCCTCATGCTTAGAAATCTTTGCCCCTCAGAGTTCAAGCAGCAAAGGGATAAGAATGTCTCCTTAGCAGGGATTTTTATTCCCTTTGCTCATTCCATCACCACTTGAACGCGGGGGGCTTATGCACATACCCTCTTCACGGGTGTAGAGGAAGCAATGAACAACGTCTTTTGTTCATTAATGTTCTGTTTTGTATTTGGTTGTCGTGGCAATAGAATCTTGTGGTTCTATGGCATTATTATTATACAAGAAGCATGTTCTTGGTGGTAGCAGATGCCCATTCTAAATGGCCAGAAGTCTCTATAATGCAGTCCACTACTGCAGAGAGTACTATCCAAAAACTACGAGGACTCTTTCGTTGTTTCGGTCTGCCAGAACAACTTGCGAGTGACAATGGACCGCAGTTCATCTCTCAGGAGTTTCAAAAGTGTATGAACGCAAACGGATACACCACATCACTTTAGCACCATACATCCATCCACCAATGGATTAGCTGAAAGATTTGTGCAGACAATGAAACAAGCTTTGAAATGGGCAAGGGGACAATTATCCATTCAAAAGCGTCTGGACACCTTATTAATATCCTACAGAAACACACCTCATGCTACGACCCAGGCATCCCCGGCCTTTCTAATGATGGGACGACACCTGCACACTTGCTTTGATCTGCTGAAATCTTCCGAACTCTGACAAACTTTGCAATGTCAGCAGCAAGATCAAGTCATCAGGCATGCACCCAGAGCAAAAGACTGAACCTTTAGCCCGAGACAGCCAGTTTTGGCTCGGAATTATACTTCTGGAGCTAAATGGGTCCCTGCCACTGTCATCGCTCAAACACGACCTGTTTCCTACACTGCAGAGGATCTCATCTGGTGGCGACATGTAGATCAGCTGCTGCCAGGTCATATCAGTCCTCAGGACACATCTTCAGTTGAGTTGCCTGACTTCACCACCTCCAGCGAGACACCAAATCAAGAGTCACCTATTCCTGATTTTTCCCCTCCATTACTGCCAGCAGCAGAGATACCCCTCTGCCCAGCACAAGCTGATACCCCATCCTCACTCATTCACCCTATGAACCCTGAGCCCGTTGTCAGGCCCGCACCCAAGACACTTTCAGGTGCAACACCACCAGAAGTTTGCTATAATCCACCTAGAGACAGAAGGCCTCCTCGTCGGCTGGATCTTTAGCTAGGGTGAACCCACGGTTACAAGGCAAAATAATCCCTGGGGTTTAGCCGGGAATGGAGGCAGTCTACCCTCCTTCTCTAGTTTAGCATTTGTTTTATTTAGGGAACATTCTTATTAAACGGGGAGGAATATGTTGTGTATTTGGTTGTTGTGATAATAGAATCTTGTGTTGCTATGGTAACTGAGTTAGATTATTAGGGGATAGCCCAACCAGTTTTGGCTGGCTGTTGGTTAGTTCTGGTGTGGCAATAAATGGCTGCTTCAAGGTTTACAGCTCTCTGTATCTCCAGTGATTCTTCCTAAAACTGCTGCCCCCAAGGATATAACATATTCCACACTGGTTTTAGTGGTGTCTATTGACCTTCTTTTTGTAGGGGAGAGACAAAACCTCTTGTGGTAAACTAGTATTTCACACTTGGTAATACTTCTCCCCTGATGGGATGGATATACAGTCTTAGCAAACATGTTTCTAGTTACAGAGCAAGCCCTTAAATGTTACTTATAATATCTGTATCCCATGTTATAAGGTAAGATTAATACATGCAGCGTTTCTTAAAGTCTAAACACTAAATGCATTCTTATAACTGTAATATGTATTTTATGAATACTAAACACCCAGGTGAGTCAGACTGGTTTCCAGCTATGCATTTGTCAGTGTTTAGTGAGGCTCAGCAGCCTTGGCATGAGCTGGCACCTGGCCTGCCAGCGTATGAGTGCCTCCTTATAGCCTGGGTTGGCTCTATGATGCCCTGCCTCAATTTCCCTTCTTGAATACCTCAAAAACTCTAGATTACAGTCCAAAGGTGATAAACACACTTATCTTCTGAGGTGAAATTTATTTAGTCCTAACACACTTTGGTCCCTATCCCAGTTCAGAGTCACTCCACCCTTGGGTAGGGAGCCCCCATTCCTGCTTCCTGGAGCTGGGTCACATTTCCTTTACTTGCTGCAGGCTCCCAAACACCTCTGATATCTGTTGTAATAACTGAGCCTAAAAATGTACTGTAATTGTGAGTTCAACTGTGGGAAAGTGGATTAAAGTTTATGAAATGTTTCAATCACATATGACAAATGTTAATGGGAAAAGATGCAAAAGGGAAACAAAGTTTGAATTAAGCCAAACAAAAAGGCCTCCTCATATAACTCAAGGACTGTGTTAAGATCATGCCTGGTAAAACGAGAATTGTGGGACCAAAATCAGAGAACCAAAATTAGGCCTATTTGGTGAATAAAATAACGAGTGGATAAGCTATTCCATCCATCACTCCTTTTGGGGTCCAAATTAACTTTTTTGGGGGAAAAACTGGCTACTGCAACACTGTCTGGCAGAAGGGGAAAGGAACAAGATTCACCACCATGGCTGCCACTCCCACTCTTCTTCATCGTGATCCTGAGAAATGTCCTGACCAGATTGGGCCAGAGAGTGGGACCCACATGACACCACCACCTCCACCAGTTCTGGCTAAATCCCAAACAGTGCCAGGGATGTGAGACTTTGTGTCTCCTTCTCACCCTCCAAGGGTTCACTTTCTTCCTCTCCTCTCTCCTTTTGTCTAATAAGAGTCTCACTCATCACTCCAAGACTGTATATTTTTCAACACTGCTGTGAACAGACAGCTAAAAGCAATGCCATAAACAGCCCAACACTGGTATGAGTTTGCCCAGGTCTTGGAGTGGCTAACGAGCCAATGGGCTGTGCCTATGCCTTTCAGCAGTGAGACTACAAGTGAAAGTCAACACCAAAGACAGAAGCCATGCTTTCTATTTTTCTGTTCTTCTCTTTTCCCTTTTGTGTGTGTCTTCTTTTGTATTCTATGAAACAGAATTGGACTTTAACAACAGCAACTATGACAGCTCCAATCCATCTCAAATAACATTTTCTTTTTTCCAAAAAGAACAACTATTACCATCAGAGAGACTGTCAACTAGGGAGTTTTCCTTCTAAAACCTCTGTCCAGCTAAAGGGTAAAGGAATAAGGGATGTAGATATAATGAAAGCCTTCCTTAATACTTCATATTTCCAGTGTGGTCCCCCCCTTTATCGTCTCTAATAAAAGGTTGAAAAATTTTTTAATGGTGTTTGCTGGGGGTATTAAAGAGGCTAAGGTCTGTATACCAAACCCTAAACCTTGTTTAAAACTGTTTAATGTTGGACAGTTACAGGGTCATGTTAAGACCTTTAACGCTTTGGGCCTCGTATTTGATCTAAATTCTTTAGGAGTGTAATCCCAGCCTTCCTAACTAGGGCAACTCCCCTGGTCTCAGGGTCTCCCCTAAAGGAGTCTCTCTCACTCTATGCAGTTTCCTTATAGTTTCTTCAGCTCCCACCCCTTCTTTTCAGCTTCCTGTTGGTCTTATAGGGAAATCACTTGACTGCTGCTCAGGTGTGCCTGCTTAGTAACTAGGGTTGGCTGGCCCCAGACCTCTGGTCATTAAAAGGAGCAAGCCACCCTGTTAGACTCCTTAATCTCCATAGTTCTCCCTTTCACCTTTCATTTAACATTCCAGGAAGCCCTGTTTTACCTCCCCTCACTAAGTGGGGGAGGTAGGAGGAGCCACTTAGGGCTAGTAGCAAATAATAGGCGAGGGCACTAAACCTCTTGGAAGGTCACTGGGAGAGAGTAGAGTCATGTGGTTGTTGCAAGGATGGGGTAAAGGGTGGAGGAAGGAAAGGAGCCATTACCAACTTGGGAGCTGGAGAAAATGAGGCACAAAAAGAGAAACTTATCTGAACCAATTTGTAAATGAATAAAGGATGTTGTTTAATTTTAGAAGGTAAACAAAGATTTATCCCACTTCTTATTTTGTTTGGAAGAGGCTGTTGTTACTTTGAACTTTTCTCATATTGATGTAGTTAATGTCATTAAAAAGGACAGCCTACTTTTCCTTTCAGGAAACATGGTGAGCAAATTCAGAAACAGGGATTCAGTCAATAGAAGAGCACTTCCTTTGCAAATTGTGGACAATTCTGCAATCACATAAGATTAACTCATGGGGAGCAGCAACATGTCTCATACTGGGCCAGCTTCTGGCCCTTGCTCTGGCTATTTTGCCTCCTCTTAAAAAGCCTGTGGACACCTCTTGCACAAAGGGAAAACCCAGGCTGCACAGAGCCCATGACAGCTCCAGTCTTACCCCCAGGATAGAAAAGGGGTATTTGTGTGAAGGATGATTCCCAGCTACCAGAAGGGCCCTTTGGGTGGGCAACCAGCCATAAGATGAAGCAGCCCTAAGCTGTTCCAATTTACTTCAGGATTTGGATTGTTCTCCAGCTGTTCCCTGGATCTGCAAAGGTGGCTTGAAGCCACCTTCCCCTCCCCACTCCAAACACACTCAACTTGACTAAAGAATCTGTCCTTTCTGTTCATCTTATCAAATTCACTCTATGTAAAGAAAAATTTATCTGATTTAATGGGAAACTGTGCTTCCCAAAACCAAACTAATTTGTTCCTAATATGCCTACAAAGTCAAGGCATCTTTTTTCCCCCCGTTACACATCAATTAAATATGAAGATGTATCAAAACAAACATTTCTGGCAGAATATCCAAAGATAATTCCAAAATAGTCTAGCAAACCATTCTGATAACAGAGTCTTCAAACGGTAAGAGGTTACATCAATCAACAACCCACAGCAAGTGAAGATTCTATTTACCAAACATCCGTGTGTCCTGTTATAATTACTTGTCAATTGGTGAAGCAATAAATGATTGTCCCTTCAAGCAAATAAACATTTTGCAGCAAATGCTGCACATTGTTCCTGCCACAGCTAAGAATAGCTATTAAAAATTACATACCAGCCAGCTGTGTGAAAAATAAGAGCAACACTGAACATGGCAATCAGAGCTAATATTCTGGAGTTATATAAGCCTTTTAGATATGTTGTTCAGTGAAGTACTAGATTCATGATGGACAAAAATTCTTAAAGACTTCCTTTCTTAACAAGTACCTGTGATATAAACAGCAGTGGAATTCAGCTGCTACAACGAAACTGAATGCATACAGGACCGGCTCCAGGCCCCAGCACGCCAAGCGCGTGCTTGGGGTGGCATGCTGAGGGAGGTGCTCTCCAGTTGCTGGGAGGGCGGCAGGTGGCTCCGGTGGACCTCCTGCAGGCATCCCTGTGGAGGGTCCGCTGGTCCCGCGGCTCCAGTGGAGCATCCGCAGGCACGCCTGTGGGAGGTCCACCGAAGCCACAGAGCCGGCGAGTGGCAGAGCGCCCCCCGCAGCATGCCGCCGTGCTTGGGGCGGCGAAATGGCTACAGCCGGCCCTGAATGCCCGGGAATGCTTCCATTCTCATTTAGTCTAATCTTCCATTATATGAGGCATTGGGCCTCAGTCCTGCTTGTCTTGAAAATAACTGCAACACTAGCAATAAGGCAGAGACAATATTAATGCTTTTAGGAACCAATCCTGCAACTGAGTGCATTTGCCTCCCACTGAATTCAACAGGAGTTGAGAGCACTTTGAACCTTCATGGCATTTCCACAAAAATGATAGATGAGCTTTATTTTCACAATTGTGTCCATAAATAGAGTGCAGAAGTTCTTGGGACATAATGTGCATGGTTCAGTTTCCATTATTGTTTCTTGTTATGGAGGAAATAATGGGTTGAGAATCTAATCCAATCCTGCTCCCACTGAAATCAGTAGTAAAGCTCCCATTGAATTAGGTGGGAGCAGCATCAAACTGTAAAAGCTTTATCTTTCCTTGTGCAGTTTCAACAAAGAATTTCTTTGAGGGGGTGGGGCACTAAAAAGGATCTGGTTAGGACTCTGATCCAGGTTCTATACCCAGCCTCAGAAAAGATTAATGCAACCTGGGACTGCTCAGAGATTCATCAGCTAACTACAGCCCTTGAAGGGCCATTTACCAGTGAGAAGCCACCAGGGAGCAATGCCTACTCTATGCCCATTGTGGACTCTCTCACAACAGGTAAATCCCCAGCAGTAAGATCTGGAATAGCAGGAGCCAGAGAAGCTTATTATTTCTGAATTATACTTGGGACCCAATACATTTATCACAAAATCTTGCAGAGATTCCACATCCAAAGCTGTGGATCCACACGTTTTCATAGGAAGCATTTATTTACTATGTAGTAACCATCAATTATAGCCACATTTTCTAATAAACCCAGTCTGTTAGCAGGGAAGAAAAGGGGAATTATGGCTCACCCCGCCCCAAACTCTAGTCTCTGGGCTCTAACACAACATAGGCAGGGACACCAGATTTAACTTGTTATTAAACATTACATTTTTCTTTGCTGAGATCTTTTTCTTATTTCTCAGCATCAGTTTGCCTTATGCAAGTTGTGTTTATATATAATTTCTTGAAGACCTCCCTGCCTGTGGAGAACCATTAGCAGGAGGAGCTGCTCAGAGAAAATCAGGTGGTTGGGTGACAGAAGAGGCTATTCAGGGGGCACCATTTCCCTCCTGTCATTTGCATTGGTGAGGCAGCATGACAAATAACTGAACATAAGCACTACAAAGAGGCGGGCCCGCACCTGCCAAAGCAGCAGCAGCACACACCAGCTTGGATATGCCTGAAGCTGTCAGAGCAGTTGTGGAGAGAGCCAGGCCAGGCTCCCTCCCTCTGCTGAAATTTTCCTTTAGCTTTCTTTCAAAAATTTCCCATAAACAAAATTGAAAAAACTTGAATGAAAAACTTAAATTAAAAATGTGTGTGTTTGAAAACTACATCTCTATCTAAAACTAATATAGGGAAATATAAATAAAATAGATAACACACACACAGAGAAAACAGAGAAGGGCAAAAATAAAATATGTTAAAGTAGTAAATAAAGGTTTAAAATAAATTAGGAAAAACAGTAACGGCTTAAAGCAGGAAAAACTTCAGAGATATGGTCTTATCACCTCAAGCCACTTGCTTGTTTATTGTCCATCTATCCTGACTGCCTACCTTGCCTTTTCAGACTGAAGCAATTCAATTCAGGAACTGCATCTTCCTCTCTGTCTGTACTGCTCCTGCTTTCTGGGGCCTTAGGGACTACCTCAGTAAGAAAACTGACAATAATTCATGGTAAAATTGTGCTCTGTTATTAATCCTGATCTCGAACTTCTCAGATAAGAAGGTTGGCCTAGGGAGGGAACTGGGGTCTAGTGGTTAGGGTAGACAGAACTGGAGTCAATCCTGCAGGGTTCTAGTCCCAGCTCTGGAAATCAAGCACTGCACGGAACAGGATTAGGGTTGTAGGGAAAGATTTTAAACCAAAGTATAACTGGGTTTAAAAAATAATTAGATAAGTAATGGAGGGTAGCTCCATCAATGGTTATTAGTCAAGATGGTCAGGGATGCAACCCCAAGCTCTAGGTGTCCCTAAACTCTGACTACCAGAAGCTGGGACTGGATGACAGGGGATGGATCACTCAATGATTATTCTGTTCTGTTCATTCCCTCTGAAGCATTTGGCACTGGCATGGGAAGACAGGATACAGGGCTACAAAGACCAGTGGTATAGCCATTTTTATGTACTGTTTGCCTAGGACAATGATATTTTTTTGTGCACTTGGAGTCACAGAGTAGGTCCCTTATCTTTCCATCAGATGCCCCTCATAATGTCCCCATACTCAGGTCACCTTGCATTGCTTTTTCTTCCGTCTTCTCCTATCTGTCCCCCATGTTTCTCTCTCTCTCTCTCTCTCTCTCTCTTCAGGCTCTCCATGAGTTTTCTCATCCCCTCTTGCATAAAGAATTTGGCTCCCAGCAAGGTTGACTCCTCCAGCACACACTTTAAACATAAAATTCCTTGAGTTCAAAGTCTTCTAGCCAGATCATTCAGCACCACCTAATGCATGACACCCCATGCAGCCACTTATTAAGCTTATCCCAGAAGCACAGCAAGGAAGTGAATACTCACGCCAGGTAAGGACTGCTTCATATGATTTGCTGTGGTCCCCAAGGCCAATTATGAAACAGCACTGATGGACTCAAAGGAAGATGAGGGTGGAAATTTTAAAGAATGGACATGTGAGGGGATACTTCTTCCTCCTAAGTGGGAAATAAGGGAACCCATGGGAGAACAAACTATAAACCCATACAACATAAATTCTTTCTGTTCTTTTGACTTATTAGCATGTGTTTGATTAAAAGCTCATCTGATTAGTGAAAACTGATGATTCCCAGTCAATTCCTGCTGTGAATTTAACTCATGATAGCCTACAGTCCATTTGCCTCAGAGTTCAAGAGTTTCACAGATTAAAATGCATTTTGGATTAGCAGTCATTAGTATTGGTTAGAAAATCATTTGAAATTTAGACCAACAAGCAATTTTTGCAATTGAGAGGAGCATGAGGTCTCAAATATTTCAGGTATATTTCAAGTAATTTTGTTCAATAATATACATATGTTGTTTTTAACTACTGAATACTTTGGGGCAAAGATTATGCTCCATTTCCATTGCTGGCATATTTCAACCACAAAAATGGGTTATGAAAACGCCAAAAGTTGCTATTTTATGTAATAGCCATCTTCAACATGGTTAGAATTTAAATTTGAGACTTTAGTGCAGCATTCAAAGAGATGCAGGCTGTGATTTTTTTTTCTTTTAATAAAAGGTTTAGTCATTTTTACTTTTCAGTACAAACATCACAATACAAAAAAATGAAAATTATAAACCTAAAATTACCATCTGTAACATACAGCAGCGTGTTAACAGTCATATGCTACCATCATTTTTAACAACTTTAATACGAAACTATAAAAATCAAAGAGTCAGCCAGAGACTCCAGCTGACAGGAGCAGAATCTGCCAAAGTTTTCTTTGGTCATTTGGAGACCATTACTACAGTTATGAATGGATTTTCTCTGCCTTGGGCTGATTGGCTGATTTTCTCCAACTTTTCCCTTCTCCCCACCACCTTCATGTTTTCTTTGCCTGAGCATCATCTTTATACTTTTCTTGCCTTCTCTTCATCTTATTGCCTCCTAACTAAACTCACAAAATAAAAAATAAACCAATCAACTATGACACTTACATGCTGCTTGCCATCACTTAGTTTCCTCTGCTTATATGCTCTACCTCTTCCTTCACCTTGTGTCACTCCTGTCTATTCAGATAACTGTTCTACTCTTGGGGTCCTGCGTCCACGACTACGGCTCCTGAGCACAACAGAAATACAAATAAATAATTCAGTGCTTTACAAATAACAAGGGGACAACACAGATAAGGTAGGGGTGGGATGTGTGACAGCAAGGGAAAATGAAGTGGGGGAGGAGTCAAGGGTGATGAAGAAGAGGTCTGGACTGGCCACGGAGCCTTGGGGTTCCTTAATTAAATGTTTCTAAAAGCAGAGTCCAGATTTCTTTAACTTGTACAGTTGATCCCTGTGGCAAATGTGGCCCTGTCTTTGGCCACTTGGTCAGAGAAGTCAGAGTACCATCATGCTATTGTGTGCCTTGATTTACTTTTCCACCTCTGTAAAAGTATTTTCTTTGTGATCTTGGATGGTATCAGATACCATGAACACTCTTACTGAGAGGCTCAAATTCATCCTACCATGCCGTTCTCGACCAGTGTTTGATTGCTAAAGCCCCAAATCATTAGTAAAAGGCGAAAGATTTATACGAACTGAAGAGAAAGCAGAAGTCTTTCCATAGATGTTTAACTGCAGGAATTCCCACGTGTCAAAATGTGCCCTTGTCTTTATCATGTAACTGAAGGAAGAGCTACAATCCTATCTAGTTTTTGCAGTGTCTAATACAGTCTAAATATTTTGTTGTTGCTGAATTAAATTAAGTGTAAATCTATAGAAACATTTTGAATTATGGCATACAATTGACTATTATGGAACCTTTATAGAATGTGCCAATTCTTTATCCCAGGACTTAGAAATATCTTCAAGACCCCAAGAGTATTTTTTTATCATGAAATAGACATGGGTCTCCACTAAATTTTGTACATCAGGGTGTCAGGCAGTGTCCAGCACACCTGAATAAAAATAATAAGTCAATACATATTTTAGCTGCATATGTTGCCATATTGCTTGGCCAAGAGGTTAAACTGATGTTGTGGGACCTGGAATGGAACTATCCCGCACATCGTCACCACCTGATCATTATATACCTCTGTGACATTATTGAGGGTACAATTTGGACTTATGAACAGCTTGTGTTCCCTCAATTCTCCAATCTGGAGTGCACTTTACACTGTTTTGGTATGAAAGCTACTACTCTTGGTCTGCTCACACACAGCCTCCAGCACATAAATTACTCCCAGTTATACTGTATGAGTGCTATGGCCAGCCACTCATGAATTATACTGCAGAGAAACACCAGCAAATTCCCAGTCCCTGACTTTCCTCCAGAAATGTATTCCTTGTCCTGCCCAGCCTTCTCCTGAACAATACATATAAACTCAGTCATTTATTAATAGAAAATGATATGACCCAATTTTGTTATCTCAAATGACATTTCCCAAACACTGGTTTAGATAAATCAGTAAAATAAGTTTATTAACTACAGATAGATTTTAAATGATTACAAGTAATAAGGCATAAAAGTCAGAATTGAGACAAGAAAATAGAAGTAAATTGATTGATTGGTGATCCCTCAATTTGAGGATGATCTCTACCATGGATTTACATGTGGGTCCTGAGATGACTCAGGAGTCTGATCCTGGAACCGCAAATCCACCTGCAGTAGGTACCGACATTTCATAGCAGATCAGCTGCCTTCTGAGAGAGAGTTCTCTCTTTTTCCTTCCTTCTCTCTCTCTTTTCAGCTTTAAGGGAAAGGTGCTTTTCCTTGAAGCAGACCACTGCCTGATGGAAGATATGGCACCACGGGGGTTGGTTGGGGGCTTGCTCCTCCCAGCTTGTGATGTCCACATCAGTTTTCTTAAGATACGCTTTCAGTGTGTCTTTGTAGTGTTTCCTCTGACCACGATGGGATCTCTGACCATGAGTGAGCTGAGAGGAGAGGACTTATTTTGCGAGGCAAAAGTCAGGCATTCGCACACAATGTCCCACCCTGCGGACTTGGTGCATCAGGATCATTGCTTCAATGCTGGTGACATTGGCTTCAGTGAGGATGTTGGCATTAGTGCGGCGATCTTGCCACTTGATGCGAAGGATCTTCCAGAGGCATTGTTTGTGGTACCTTTCCAGACTCTTGAGGTGCTGTTGATAGTCACCCAAGTTTCGCATCCATAGAGGAGTGTAGGAACAACAATTGTCTTACAGATCTGGATGTTGGTGTCCTGCTATAGGTCACAGTCCGTGAAAACATGTCAAAGCAATTTGCCAAAGGAAGCACTTGCGCATTGGATCCTATGCTGGATCTCACTATCGATTTTTGTGTTTTGAGAAAGTTGGCTACCAAAAATGCTCGACTCAATGGTGATTTGTGGTGGGTCATGTGCAAGACCTGAAGCAGGTTGATAGGGCACTTTAGTCTTCTCAATATTGAGTGAGAGTCCTAGGCTTCAGTAAGCTTGTGCAAGAAAATCCAGTATGGACTGAAGGTCATTCTCAGTGTGCATGAGAATGACACAATCATCAGCATACTGAAGATCAGTAATGGATGCCCTGAAGACTTTAGACTTCAAGCAGAGACATGGAAGATTAAAGAGCCGCCCATCCATTCTGTATTGAATGTCAACTTCATTGGAGAGGTGATCTTCAATGAGGACCAAAATGACTGCTAAATAGATGGAGAACACAGTTGGGGCAATAATGTATCCTTGCTTAACCCCAGTTTTGATGACAAAAGGTTCCATCTCAAGGCCATTTCAGAGAACCGTAGCAGTCATCTGATCCTGGAGAAGCCTTAGGACCTTAAGAAATTTTGTAGGGCAGCCAAATCTGCCCAACAACTTCCACAGAGCTTCATGACTGACAGAGTCAAAGGCCTTTGTCAGTCAGGATCTCTCCCTCAGTCCAATGCTGTTTCTTATGTGCTTTGGATGTTGTTGATGTCGTGGATAGAAAGACAGAAAGAAGTGATTTGGGGTGCCTCCTCTCTCCATTTATAGTTCTTTCTCTTCTTCAAGAACCATCTCCAGCTGAGGTTCAGGAGACAAAGTCAAAGGGAACCCCATTCTGTTTCTTTGTCAATATGTAGATTTTAACCCACACCCTCTTTCCTGACAAAGAATGGCCACTTAATCAGGGGGTGGTCTATAGGATTTCGCTGACACCTAGCTGAGGCACTGGCTAGCCTTTCATCTCTGGGGAACTAATTTCTGGCCACACAATTTACCAGGCCAATAATGATCAACAAGTTATGAGTTTTCAAATGATACCTCACAAGGCATACTTTGTACAAAATTTATCATAATCCTGTAAAAGTCTGTCACAACCTCCCTGTTGATTCTCTCCATATCATTGGTTGGTTGACAACCTGTAAATCAGAATTACTCCCCAGATAGTGGCTTTTTATATGGGGTCAGGGATGAAAATAGAATCTGTTGGACACAACAATCCATATTCTCCTGGTTGCCACTAAATAGAAGATATTCTTTTCTCTGTAAGGTAGGATGAGTATCCTGAAGGCCCCAATATGGTGATCAGTTTCATTAACTTTCTTTCAATTCCCATCCATGAAGGGGTGTTATTGTTTATGTATTGGAATCACAGTGAGAGGCTGGGACATGATACAGACAACAGTATAGTTCTTTTAATAAGAAAATCGAATGCCATTGCAAAACAGAAGAACAGGAAACAAGTCTAGTGACAATTTGAAGTATTTAGTGTTTGTAGTACATGTACTGTTTTCTGTACAATTAGGACAAGATTCTGTAATGCTCTGCTGTAGCTGTAGTCAATTGTAACTGTGCGGAGTGCAAAATAGCCACAAAATAAGAGATTATGGTGGCTAGTTCTGCATACAATAGGAAATTAGGCACTTTCCTTGGTACCAGAAAGTTTGAAAAAGAAAAAGGCATTTGTAGCCCCATCTACACTTCCCCAACCATGGTCACAGTTTGATTACTTATTTTAATTTAGGCACCTACCTCTCATCCATATTCACAGGATAATGTTGCTCCCCATGAGCATATATGCTCAAGAACTCATCAACTAGTGACCATCCAACTATGTTGTTTTAAGACATTGTCACCTAGGCACATGTATACAATCAGAGGGAAAAAATAGTATGAAAAACATTGCTACAAAAAAGTATGTGAAGTACAAATATACCCCAAATGTGTAGCACTGTTATTCTGCATTTTTACCAGTTTTATATACACATTTGCTTCTAATGAGTATCTTTTATTGTAATAGTTAGCATATGCTAATTGATAATGCATTGCAGTGACACTGGGTGCTGCATATAGTCATTCTAAGGTAGAAGGTACTCCAGGAAGGTTGGTCCCTTCAAATCGAGGCTTGTTAGGTATACGCAACAGAGTACACTGATGTTGGCTCTCTCTGCCTGGCTTCTTGAGGGGATTTTCTGTCTAGGTTTTGTGCTCCATACACTGCAGACTCAGACAACTTTTCTGTGTTGTGCAATTCAAGATGCTGAACAAATGGGCACAATAGTCTGTTTCTGACCTTAAAAAATGGATTTGCAATCTTGAAAGTGAGTTATCATGTTATAACAATGTATTACGTGATAGTGATTTGTGCCAGATCATGTTGAGAGTTGCTTTGAGAATGAAGACCATGTTCCTGTTAATTGTTCATCAGGTTTGTCTTCAGACAATGAGACACTCATGTTCAGCCCTGGTATAAGACCGGAAATATCTCCAGCAGCCAGTGATTTGACAGTAGAAGGGGAGGGCTCTGTGTTACTACAGAGAATCTTTCCCAGGTGTCTGGCTGGTGGGTCTTGCCTACATGCTCAGGGTCTGACTGCCATATTTGGGGTCAGAAAGGAATCTTCCACCATGTCAGGTTGGCAGAGACCCTGGAGAATTTTTGCCTTCCTCTGCAGCGTGGAGTACATGTCACTTGCAGGTTTAAACTAGTGTAAATGGTGGATTTTCTCTAACTTTAGGTCTTTAAATCATGATTTGAGGACTTCAGTAACTTAGCTGGACGTTAGGGGTCTATTACAAGAATGCGTGGGTGAGGTTCTGTGGTCTGCAATGCGCAGAATGTCAGACTAGATGATCATGAAGGTCCCTTCTGACCTTAAAGTCTATGAGCTGGAGATAACTTCTTCATTAGTACTGAGCTTGCTGAAGATCTTCTAGGCAAAAGTTGAAACAATTCAATAAAATAAGCCAGATATACCCAGTGAGATGCATCCACATCTTACAGAGAAAAACGCAGTGTTTGGGTTTTCTGGGTTACTCACCCTGGTTTCCTATTTGTCAAAGAAGGAAAAGTCTGTAAAATGTTATCCACGATGCATCATGACATGATTGTGGAGGGAGACAAAAGGAAAGCCCACAGAATTCTCCACTACGATGACACTAAAAATGGTATCAATAACCTGGGCCATCTTGCAATAATTTACTCCTGAAAGTACCAGATAAGTAGGTGGCCCATTGTTCTTTTCTTCAGCCTGCTTAATCTTGTTGGTATTGCAAATTTCATCATTTGAGTCAGCAACAATCCTACTTAGCATCTCACTCAACCAAGAGAAAGAAGGTCCTTGTTGCATGTAATCTAGGAGAACAACTCAGAGACACACATATTAACAGAAGAATCCTTGGCACTCTTCATCTCACTACGCCCATCAAAGCAGCACTCTGATTTCTGGCTACTGCCAAAACCAGTCACCATGGGATCACTTAGCACTGCCACATTTGCCCAAGGCATCTGACCTGAATTGCCATAAACAATATGAAGAACACAGTGAATTTGTATGTGCTAATCACTCCACATTGATGCTGATATGTCAAAATTGCATATAGGCTCACACTGAATGAGACTCCTGCTACTTCTTTCAATTTGCTAGTTAAATAAAGGTTTGGTTTGGTTTTTAAACTTAAGATGTTAATGAGTTGTACTTAGTTTCTGAATGCATTTGGGGACAAAAGTCCCCCATACCTCAGTAATGTAACTTTTTTTCATGAGACTGGATGAAGGCTAAGTGGTCTGATTTTCAGAAGCTTTTCGTCTTTTCTCATAAGCCATTTCTTCTATCAGCCTCTTCATATTTATTTATTTGGTTCTTCTGAGTTTCATTCAGTTTGCAAACATTTTTATGGTACTGAGATTGGCTAAAATGATTGCAGAATGTTAGGTGTGAAGCCAGAATATGTTAGACTGTAATCCTCCAAAGTCTCTGGTGATGTCTCTGTATGACACCACATTTTTGCTTGATTTATATAAAACAGTTTGAAAACTTGAATGTCCACTGAAACATGGAAATTTTACACGAAGCGCCAAAGAAAATATTTAAAATCTATATACTGTAACAATGAGATGGAGTACTTCAGAATATTTACAACAATACAAGAATTTAACATGAACATTGGTAACATTGGGTTTGAAATAGATCAGAATATCCACGAGGGTAACACTAGAATAACATTCTAGAGGTGACTATGCTGCAAACTCTGGACTGGGAAATCCTGAATAAATCAAAAGAAAACAAGAAACTCTACAACTCTTAGCCTCAGCAGCCCAAACACCATAGAAATATCAGTAGAACTGACATGGTGAATTACTGATACTTAACGTCTTTGACAGGATTTACAATCTTTGATATTTACTATGCCTATGCCAACCACACACTCATTTATAAGTATTCTCAGGAAAGTCTACTGGTATGAATAGAAAAGTACAAGCCATACCGTTTTCTTGTGCTATAGAAAATTTAAGCAATGCAGCAACATGTTTGCTTCAAAAAATCCTGGTAAAAGTATACGCTAACAGGCATAAAGGAAACCAAAATAAATGTATATATGAGTGTATCTCTTCATGTGTCATTAATGTGACATTCTGTTATGAAAGAAACAAGACCTGTTTGCTAGAGCTGGTAGAAAAATTCTGAAATTCTGAAATTTCTCAAAAATAACTTTTGCATTCTTTTGACAGCTTAGAGAGCGGTCAACATTTCTCAAAAATGTCAAATTTCAACAAAAGAAAATTGAGGAAAATGGTCTGCATTTTCAACCAGCTCTACTGTTCACAAACTGTACAGATCAAAGTGTATCCTCATTTGTCAACCTTTGCATAGCCCTCACCCCCTCTACTCTGCCTGCTCATTACCTTGTTATAAAATCGCTTCCATGCCTTTTCTTCCACCTGCCCTTGTATGCTTGGTATGACCCTGAGCACCACTCGTACTTTGTTCACATTTAAGTTTCTCTTAAAGTCCCAGTTTTGCTATGCTTCTTACAATGAATTGACTTCATTTATGTTGCCTACTGTTGTTCCCCCTTTCTCTAGCCTCTGTCTACTGTCTGTCCTTAGCTTGTGAAATTATCCCTTTTGGGTGTTTGGAAAGTACCTAGAAGATCATGAGTGCTGTCATAAATAGACAGAAACAACAACAACTGCATGAAAAGTACTAAAAATCAGGAAATGCCAGAGCCAATGTTGTCTGCAGAATCTCAACACTCTACTCTAGTTTTTTTATGCAGTGATATAGTCTTCAACTACATAATCACATGCTAATTTCCCCCACCATATCCCTGCCTCATTTACCACTTAAATTGGATATGTTTTTTCATCTTGTTTATCATGTGGCCACCCTCATTGATTGCATATGCTTGTAACAAATCTACCACAGCCACATGAAACCATCTTCGAGTTAAAATGTGTGAGCTATTTAACACAAGCATTTTAAGGCTAGAAATTACAAATGCCACATCTAACTACTAATAGTCTCTTGATAACTTTAACAGTTATATATGATATATGATTATACAGCCTAGGTTTTAAGTAATTCTCTAGATTTATTATGTATGCCATTTAATTAATGAGTTGTTACTCTTTTTGATGGTTGTTTTTGTCCCCTGCTAAAGTCACTACCCTGATTTTTTTTTAAATTTCAATTATATTGAATGTATACAAAGATTAATATACATACTTAATCTATGGCCCTGCCTACAATAGAGAAATTTACACTGGCACAACTACATTGATATAAAGTAAAATAAATTAAATGCCTGTGTGACTTACTGGCTTTTGAATATTTTAACCCATAGTCACTCCAATGTAAACCCCTTGTGTAGACACTCTGAACTGATGTATAGATAGGTGTAGTGGTTTTCAGTGGTTCTTCCCCATCAACACCAGAGGGAGGCCATTCTGCCTCGCTACGCCACCTAGCAGCTGAGAGCCAAACAGCAGGGGATTAGCAAGGTAAATCAGTAAAGAGTCTAAAGCCCTGGTCCCTTGGGACAAGGCAACTGACAGTCTTTAGCCAGCTCCCTGGCTGGGACAGACAACCACGACAGTCTGCAGCCAACCCTCTGGTTGGCGCAGGCAGCATCCAGACACAGGCTGACCAGCCTAAGGTGGATAGGTTGCCACCCCAAGGGTGGGGTTGGTGGCAGAGGTTAGGGGAACCCAGGCCCACTCTATTCCACCATGTCCCAGCCCAGGGCCCTAATAGTGGCATGGAATCCCACCACTGAGTCAGAAGAGATCCTGCTGAAACATGCTGACTGTAGTTTCAACAACACAACCAGACTAATATCTGGTTTCTCTGGGCTACTTCATACCCCTACCTGTTCATAGGGCTTCATCGTTTATGGGACCTCAGGCTCCTCAGAGTACTCAGCAGCCGGCAGTTCCAGCAGCTCCTCGGAGTAGTTGCCTGGTGGCAGCTCCTCAAAGTATTCCTCCAGAGGCAAGGGTTGGTATAGCTCAGTCCCTAGTTCAGAGGCCGGCAGCAGCATCCAACGCCTTCTCTTTCACTCCATCAACTGAGCTGGAGGCCCTGTCTCTTATACTTCCTGTTCCACCCCTCGGCTTCCAGTTCAAGGGGCAGTCCTGGCCTAGTTCCATCCACCTGTGGGCATGGAGTGATTCCTCCCTGTCAGCATCAGAGGGAGGCTACTCCACCTCACTACAATACGGTTTATACCTATATGAATTAATCCAGTAAATTAATGATGTAAACTGCACCACTGTAAACCATTTTACATTGGTACATTTGGGTGACATAGTTAAAATAATGCAGATTTCTCTAATGTAGATAGGGCCTGTAGCCATACATCCATATACAACTCCCTTGCCAATAATTGTTAGCTTTGAGTTAACGTTACCAGAATATATCACATCAATGAAAACTGTAAACAAGGAAATAACCAATCAAGTCATTCAGCACCTCATCTATACTTCATTCGTCTGATGACATTGAATAATCTGCTTAAACTAGTAATAATTTGAATCTCTCTTGAGTCTGCTGCTCCTATGCATCCCCTTTGCCACAGTGTTTTCTCATTTCCTCAGCACTGACATCTGTCTATTGCTTGAAGGAGATGTCTCTTCTTCTCACCAAAATCATTAAATGAGATTTTTTAAAAGCCTTCAGGATAAGCAATTTTGCAATTTGAGACTGAGACTTGGATAGGCTCTCATTCACAGAAAGCCATGATGCCAGCATATTATAAGATGGGTGAAAATGCTTCTGTATGCATAGCAAGCCATTTATTGATCTTAAATTAGCCTTTATAAGTAATTCATTAAGTCTGACTTAACTTTATGAATGGTATGAGAAATTCATGAGGCCAAATTTCTTATTGCATCTGATATCTTTAAAACTGAATCTATTCCAATCGCCTTTCTTTTTAAAAAACTGTTATGAAATAACTTGTAAGATCAGACATTTGATCTTTAGTTTTCATTCATTTATATCCATTATAAAAGATGTGTGAAGAATTGTCTGTTTTCACAAAAAAATGACACTATCTCCCAAATCTACCTCATGCCAGTTGTTTTAAAAAAGAGATTAATAGTAGATAAATTTTACTGCAACATAATGTTTCTTGACTGTTTCTCACAATGACCCAAACACTAAGAGTTTTCCCAAACCAAACAGCTTAATTTCAAAAACTAGGCTAGGTTGCCAAGTCACAACAACATAGTTGTTACCTATCACCTCACATGTATTCCAATATTCATGTAACAAAACCTAAGTGCTTTTGAGCAAGGTAATGAATAGTTACAGACATTACAAACTTTACACTGCCCTGTAATAAAACAAACACATTATTCCAATAAAGTATAAAGAAATGCACATTGTTCAGTACAGAAGTTGCATGTTCATGTTTCTAGTTTTTACTGGCTTGGAAGATATTTACTACAAATGGGACAGAGTTAAGATTTTTGTCAGCTGTACACTTGTATACAAGCGGGAATAACAGCAGGCATGCAGCACCTGTGTAGTCCGGAGAAGGAGAGTAATAGCAAGCATGCATGATTGTATGCTCTAGAAAAGGGCATGGATACGGGGCATCCAGAGGCTGAGTACTCAGGAGGCAAAATGCCTTCTGGTGCTTTCCTTCTGGAGCAATATGGGATGCATCTCTGATGTTTAGGGAATCATCCAGACCAGTAAGGGGTTCTGTCACTGACCTGGCCAGTAACCTGGGGGTGCCTTAATGGTATGCTTCTATGGCTCAGATCCCTGACACCAGTAGCTTGCTCACAAGCACAAGGCCTCACCCTGGTTTCCACCAGCCTAGTTACTCCTTGCAGGTTGGCACCAGAACCCCTTCCAGTCTCGAGTCTCCATAAATCTACCCTCCCTGCATTCTTAGCTGTGAAATACTTGGACTTTTCAACTCTGGTTCATCATTCTCAAAAGCATGAAACCAACCCCTCAGTTATCAGTTTACTCTAGGCATGCACCCTCCACACAGTTTGCACAACAGGGACCAGCTTGGGGTAAAAATAAACAAAAGGTTTATTTAATAGAAAACCCACAGATTCAAGGGTGAAATAGTAAGGGAAAGCAAATATATACGTTACACAAAAGAAAGACACAACTTCAGGCTTTCCAGTTCTGTATTAGATAAAATCCCTTTTCTAATACAAGTTACTTATTGCCTTTGACCATTTCTCAGCATACCACACTAGCCAAAAGGGGGTGGTGTGTAACATTTACAGACAGGCTTTGACACTGTCTCTCAAGTCCTAGATGCCAAATCTCAGACACAAACTTGCTTTTAAAAGACATCTTTGGCTCTCTCTCTGTGATTCATAGTTATTCAGAGCTTGGAAATCCCCTCTTAACCCAGGAGGATGTCTCAGTGTCTTTCAGTTAATTCTAAAATGGCCCCTCATCATCTCTTCTTGGCTGGACAATGGGTTGCTAGTTGGAGCAGGTTTCCTGTAAACATCTGTCTTGGCAGGTGCCCCTCCCTGCTGTGAAATTGTAGTGCGGGTTATGAGCACAGTTTTCAATATAAATGAATATATGTATTTACAACTGTGTGTTATAATGACCATCAAGTTCAGAACATTATTAGATTTCATTAAAGACCTTACTCAATATACTTTTAGTTTTGTAGAACAATAATACAGTGTGCAATCAGTTGATTTAAGTGCTCATATGGGGGGTTTAAACTTTTCATTCTCCCCTGTAGGGTGACCAGATATCCCGATTTTATAGGGACAGTCCCAATTTTGGGGTCTTTTTCTTATATAGGCTCCTATTACCCCCCACCCCCGTCCTGATTTTTCACATTTGCTGTCTGGTCACCCTATCCCCTTGGGGTATCTGGACCCTGATTGTCGCAATACCTTGCTATGGCTTGTGTGCAGTTTGCCCAATCTAGACATATTCTCCCTACCCCATCCTCACTGCATTTGTTTAGAAATTGGCACAAAGCTGGACAACTCCTCCACCAAGTCTTTGGGAAAGTTCAGATTCCGATCTCAATCCACTTCTGCATTTGCAGTTTAGGGCATCTCTCCTTTCTATTTTCTTTTCGTGTGGCAACATATCAACTCAATGAGGCTGAATATATTTATTAAACCTAATCATGTGGAAGATTTTTCTCATATTATATATGTGACATCATTTTTCAATGGCTAATTCAAAACAGCCTATGTTTCTGAGAACTCCCACTGAGTTTCTGCACAACTGTGTGACATAGCAATGGGTTTTTTTCCCCTGAATAGGAGCCCACATCTTAATGGAACTATACTTTAGTCCACTCACCCTATCTCAGCAGAAGTTCCTGGAAAATAAAGCAAAAAAAGAACAGGTTACAAAGGACATGATTATATTTAGAAAAATATTGTAATTCTGCCTGTGTGTTAGTAAATAATGCCACTGCAGCACTGTAGCGCATTAGTAGCAGTAGTAAATAATACATTGCAGTACTGTAGCACACTATAGCAGCAAAACGTATGTACTGAGAGATGATAATTTGCTTGGTATATTGTTGGGATTCTCTTCCTCTAAGATTTTTTCTCATTAATTACAAATAGTTTTGTTATTTCAAGAGTTTCTTTAATGCTAAGATTGATGTGCTAGATAGATAATGATAAGGGTTTGAATTGTAGCTAGAACAGTGTCTTGCAGGCTATGGCAAGGCAGGCTATGAAACCTAGAGGGTCCAATCTCCAAATCATGTAGAAGATAGAAGCATTGGCAAATGAGCTATTCCCTTCCTCCATGACTGGAATTTTTTGAATTAGGAATGAGACATCCTGAGATCTGTGAGTAATGGATTCTATGTCATGAAGGCCACGTAAAGATATCAGTGAAGATTAAGTCTTGGAGAAGGATGGGCTGAGGGGATTAGGGAAGTGTTACTCAGACATTTTAGGGGTGGGGGAAGCAAGACTTTACAGCTTCAAAGAGTAGCTAGAGAAGAGGCTGGAAAAATAGCACAAAACTTGAGACTGAAGAGAGCAAGTCATGAATGGATTTGGTTCCAGAGATTGCCCTTTAACATCTTGCTTAAAAGTCATCCATTGGTTTGTTGGTTGTGGGGTTTTGGGGGTTTTTTGTCTTCCCCTCTTCCCCCGGTAATTTCATTCACTAATAAGTCAATACACAAGTAAGTGATTTGCTGAATCAGGTTTGTGCTAATGGAAAAGCCAAAATGACCCACAGATCAGACTACTGTTTAAAAGATAAGTCTGATGCACACAAAAAACTGTTTAGTTGGTTGTTTCAGGAATGTCTTCTTCAGCTGCTGGCTCCTGACATTTAGCTAAAGAAAGTTGCCCAGAGGAGGCATTGCAAGGGACTTGAACTTTTACAGCCTTCTGGTGGCCATTTTCTCAGCCACAGTCACCAGTCCCAGCCACTCTCTTCTCCAGACTCTCTCACTGGATCTTTTGTGCCTCAGTCCTCTGCCAAATCACACAACAGTTCAGTCTCCTTCCAGGGTAAGTAAAAGTCCAACTGAAAATCCAAATCAAATACCTAAACTAATAGGCCTGCCCTACTCAGGCTCCACTAAACTCCCCCATTTCTTGGCCCCTTCTCCTGTCCCCTGCACAGCTTCTCTCACCTTGCTTCTTCTCCAGCGCTATTCCCCTACTACCTTCCTTCCCCTAGGATTCCAAGAGCTTTCCTTAGGGATCTCCCTACTGCAAACCTTCTTTTATAGCTCCTCTACCCCTCCTGGGCTTCTCTCCTGTTCCCTTATCCTCATAGACCCTAGCCTAGAGGTCCCCCATAGGCTCTTCCCAAAGGGCAACTCCCCTGGCTCTTCCCCATCTACTGATTACCCAGTTCTATTTAAGTAGGGGTCTCCCTGCTTCACCATCACAGGCGGGATCAGTCTTTCTACTGGTGACCCCAGCTGCTTGTTATGGGCTTAATTAGCCCTTATGCCAGTTATCAGTGAGGCTGTGAGATAGCTAAAAAGTCATGGGTAAGACTGAACCCAGGTTGCCTCAAAGGACCAGCCAGCCTATGACAGTCATATTCAGGCCTACTTCAGTTCTAATAAAGTCAGCAGAGTTAAGAGCTACACTGGATTAATTAGATTTTTATAAAACCCTAAATTTTTACCATTTACTACAATCCACTTGATCACTGAAACAGTTCTGCATTCTCTTGTAATCTGGTCATATCCTTCCCTTTCAAACATTCGTTGGATCTGATTGGGTGGCATTATTTTGGGATAGATACACCTGGCCCATGCTGTATTTAGTGAAGGTTGCCACAGAGCAGTATAATTTCACTGGTAAAAATTTATCTCAATTTAGCCACTTTTTCTAGTTCAATATGCCCTGAAATTCTTGCTTTTTACCACATTTGTTAGTGATCACAAATTAGAAACTGAAAACACAGCGTAATTTAATACTTGTCATGAATTTTCCTGGGCGAGACCTTGAAGATTGTTGATCCAGAAGTAATTAATTTATCTTGGAAATAATGACTAATTGCTATAATAAACTATGCTAATCTTTCAACAATAATGAATATCACTACAGTGCATCCCTGGAAAATACTAACTCTGAAGCCTCACCAGTTCAAATTAAATCATCATCCAACATAATGACAACACACTAGAGATCAAATTCTGTGCGGTTGGGTCCAGAAGTACTTCCACTATAGCAGAGCTGCCATGATTCTTTTGCATGGATAATTCTGTACTTTTAAAAAACAGTTTTTATAGCAGAGGCACTGTGATTGGCAAGCAAAACAACCATGCAAAAAAACAAAGCATAGGAGGGAACATAGATTTTTTTTAAAAAAAATAAATTGGCAAATGTCTCTAAAACCCTTGAACACCTCAAATAAATCAGACTGATAAACCTTTAAAATCTAATAAAATGGAACTAGGACTAAATAAAACATATGAATTGGGGGGCGGGGCGAGAGGGTAGAATGAAACCCAGAGTCTGTGCATAAATGAAAAATACTTCATCACCCTCTCAGATACAAATGGAGTATGATGAAATGAAAGATGAAAATTCAAATCTAGTGTAATAAAACTCTTTCAAGTCTGAAAATAAAATAGAAAAATTCATGAAATCTATAACTAGAGTTCTACCAAACTCATCATCCATTTTACTCAGTTTCATGGCCATAGGATTTTAAAAATTGTAAATTTCACATTTTCAGATATTTAAATCTGAAATTTCACAATGTTGTAACTGTGGGGGTCCTGACCCAAGAAGGGGTTATAGGGGGGTTGTAAGGCTATTGTGGGGATGGTTGCAGTATTGTCACCCTTACTTCTGCACTGCTGGCGGCGGCACTGCCTTCAGAGCTGGGCTCCCAGCCAGCAGCCATGGAGCTACCTGCAGCTGGGGGAGGTTCCTGGGGATGGGTCTGACTCAGCTCCGGGAGCGGCCCCCTGCAGGGGAAGAGGAAGTCTCATCCCTTTTCAGCCCAGCTGGAACTAGCATCTGGAAAGCAGTGCAGTAAGAGCCCCGAGCCCTGCCCCTCCCCTACACCAGACAGATTTCCTGGGGGAGATCAGATTTCACAGTCCATGATGCATTTTCATGGCTGTAAATTTCATAGGGCTCTCCCTATAAACCACCTTAACACCCAATTCCCACACAACCTTACCAAAATTAAATTGTCATAAAATGAAATAAGGAAAATGAAAGCAGATGTTTTCAGTTTCTGCAGAAAAAAAAAACCCTGAAGTCTCCAGCATACTCATACATACATTAAATCCGTCTCTCTCATTCAGTAACACTTACCTATGGTGGGACAAATTCTGGGCCTCGCTTCTGTGACAGCATCGGGTTTGCAAGTCCCTCCCTCACAGCAGGTCACCTGACAACAATCAGTCCCAGGGCACAAAGGAGGAAGAAGACTTCTAGGAGGATGTGGGGAGATATCATGTAAATTAAGTCCCCGCGTCCTGATGAGTTGCCTTCTGCAGATACTCATCCCTCTCTCTCACCCCATTTAGGACCCATGCGAGTTACTGAAGCTCCTGCAAGACAGAAAGGCAGGGACCAGAGTGTGGTCCCCCTGTAGGATGTGTGTGGTAGAGGCCTTCTCTCTTTTTACCAATTTCTTAAAAGAGAGTATTTCTTTGGCTCAGTGGCCCAAGGTTCCAGCTGATAGTTCTATAATGGAGCTGTCAAGCCAGGAGTAGGCTTGGGCACAGTGGCCTGTTCTATCCTTGCCACTCAGATTGTAAAACAGAGGATGTGCCCTCTCATTGAGCTAAACCTGTAGAGGTTCTCCACTATTAATTTTAAGGTTGCCCCACTCATTTTCCTTTATGTCCATACTATGGAGACTCCTTTCTTACATATGCACAAGCAAATCAAAGTGCTCTCCATGCCCGCAGGATGCAGGAGTTACCCTTTGTGTCAAAAAATATGTGAAGTAGATTCTCTATGCCACTGTTTTCACTGCTAAGTGGTGCAATATCAAGTATGTTTCCGACACTACATTAAGAAAATGTGACAAAAGTCCTGGCTCACGTACTTTTACAATACACATTAGGCAGATTTACTCAGCCTTTGGTACTGGGTGAGCTAATCTGCAAGAAATACATATCATCCCAGTTCCTGGACACAACTGTGTTGTATTGCACATTGCAATATTTTTACTCAAACTGTTCTGTAATTATATAATTAGTATAAATAAGTGGCATGTTCTCTCCATCATCATAACCTATGGAAAAATATTGAGTTCTGTTGATAGGATCTGGGATGATGGAATACTTTGTTATGATGCTATTCATTATGGTCATAGTAAAAATAAAAGAAAAAACTTCAATCAAATTTTGAAAATGACAAACAATAATAAAATAATTTATAAGAATCAAGATCAAGATTTTCAAAAGTGGATGCGTAAAATTAGGTTCTAATTTTATTTTTCGACACATAAATAAGTGGCCTGATTTTCAAAAGCATTTGAGCTCCGAGTAGTGCCTATTGAATTTAATTGGGGGAGATGATAGTTCAGCAGCTTTGAAAAATCAGGCCACTTATTTATGTGCCTAAACATGAAATTGAGAAGTTAACTTTAGACTTTTGCAAATATTGGCCCAGATTTATAATTCAGCTAAGTTCAAGAAAAATTGAGATGAACATCTGCCATGTTATCCTTATATTCTTTACTGTCATCAGATATTTTGCAGATGTCCAGCAGGGATAAGCACTTTAATTTGAATTCTAGTCTGAGGATTCCTCTATTCAAGTGACATTAGAAACCCTAAATCCAAATATTGCCCTATTAGAAGTTCAGCCTATATTTGCTCCTCTTAATATGACTTTCCCTGAGAACTGGCCTCTTTTAGCTGAATAGCTGGAATCAACTCGCATCAAAATATTCTGCTCCCTCAGCGGTATTGATATATAGATTGTCTGAAAAATTTATTCTTCAGTTTGCACCTGCACAGAGTCCAGGAAGTACACACCAAGTCTGATGCTACAGTAGAATGGCATGGATGACACAGCCTCACCACAAACTAAGGTGCAAGGGAGAAGCAGTCATGAAAAGTTAGCCAGCCTTACTCAACCAAATGTGCTACAAAATCCAAGATATCTGTTGTGGAACTCATACCAATGCTCTTACTTTTTATTAAGTAAATATTAAGAAAGTTGGCCTCACCTAGTTCAGTTGGGAATGCAGATCAGATAGCAGTGCAGGTACTCAACAAGTCTTACAACATGCATAATGAAGAAGTTAGGTCTCATTCAGCAATAAGTTAGAGGAAAAATGCAAGTGATTAGGAGCAGCTGGCACAGATCTAGCACCAAAAACATTTTCACCTTTACTAACCTGCAGATGAGCCCTCCTGTCCTCCGTATACACCTGTCCATGTCACATGACTGAACAATACTAAGTGTGCTTGCCATACCCTTGATACTCACAAAGCCCCGTAGTCACCGACTTCCTGTCTTTCCCAATCACATTCTGCAATTTATGTGCAGTCGTTTGCCGTGAACCAATTCACATAGAAAGTGTTACGTTGTGAACATAAGTTATGCTGGTGGTGTCCATTTTAGGCCTGGCTCCTAGCAGCTCCACAGAATCTAAACAGATCTTTTCGGAAGGTTCGGATTCCCTTTTTTACTTCCACTGCTGCTGTGGCTGCCATATGTATTCTGATTCATTCTTGTGGTCATCAACACACACAATTACTTTTGGGACACTGATCAATAGTAATCATATGTAAGGAACAGGTTTGTTCCCCAGCTTCCTGGCACAGGCTAGTTCAGAGGTCTGAGTACATCATTCACATCTAAGACTCAATTTGCACACACAACTGTTACGATGATAAAGTGCTGGAATGAATAGGGACAGCATTAGTAGTAACATTCAATGAATGAATCTGGCAAACAGATCTTATACCTCCCAGCAAACCACCTGGCTTGGACAGTATTTCTACAGTTACTCCCTTTTTCCATCCTGCCTCTCCTATACTTATGCACATTTGCTACCAGCCTGGCCAATTCCCACTCTAGTTCCCCCACCAAGAACTGGAGTGGAAAAGTCAGCCATAGGCAGTAAAGCATGTAGAGAGTGGAGCATGTTATGGATAGCACTGAATGATTTCTTGGTGGGAAGGAACAATTGGATTGCGTACTGCCTGGATGAATAGTCTCAAGAGGTGCTGTCACAGCCCTGGGAATTGCTCCCTAGAGCTGGCAGGAGCCAAAGCTAATGGGGATAAGAAGGGCTGTTTTGCCCATGTATCACAATATTAGACCCATCCCTAAACTGTTCACAAACCGTAAGAGGAATACAATTGATGGGGATAAAACTTGGAAAACTGAGTCAAGTCCACCCTATTTGGTTTAAACAATTTTTGCCTTTATTTATACAGTTTGAGACAGAATTATTGTCACTTACAGTGTCTGGACATACATTTATTCCAGACAAATAACAGACAAGATGGAAGTGATAAATGGGACCAAGTTACCACATTCCAGGGCTCCATAAGTGTTACCACCTTCCAGAATAGTTCTTGCCTTCTCTGATCTCCTGGTCCGGTCCTTCAGTCTCTGGTTTTTTTTCCAGTTTGGGCCCATGTTCACTTAGGCCTTTTACTCATTTTATATTAGAGATAACTTAAACTTTATCCAGTTAGCTTTTAATATGGGTTTCATATATTACACAAATACAAGATTCAGTTATGCAATTTCGGCATTTTTTTCAGCTTGTTTTGCAGTTTCAGTGCGATGTTTTTCTGTCACATTGTCCTGGATCTTCCCAGAAAAGGTTGTTGTTGTTGTTGTTGTTTAAATCTCTTACTTGTATCTTCCAATACAAAGTTACCTTTGTTTTGTCAGCAACAACATTTTAAGCAGATTAGCAATTCTATGTAAAAGAAGAATTGGCAAATCCATACTCACGCCAGCAAGGCCTTGGTCTAAGAGTTACCTCATCTGTACTCATTCACTATCCATAATTACAAATCATTAAAAATATAACTATCAAACCCCTTAATCTTACCATTAATAATAGTCATTTTATATTTCAATCTCATAAATCAGTATATGTACGTTTTCCTGTGCTACCCTTTTAACATAGGGTGGTGGGAATTATGGAAAACATGGTGGTTCTTTAAAATTGATATTATCTTATCATCTTTAAAGATGCATTTTTCGTTCAAAGTCCAGTTTTGTTAATCAATCATTACAAAGAAACTTTATTAGAAATTTTCCAGTGAATGCATTTTGAAGGATGTCTTAATTTTAGGACTTTCATATTTAATTGCTTTTCAAAAGGTACCCCACCACAATATTGCATCCTACTATTTGGGCAATAGAACAAAGTGTTATATCAGGACAAGGATGTGGTCAGTCTGTGTCTTGATGCTGAAATTTCAATGCATTTCAGCTGTTCAGTGTGGTGTCTTCGTATACTTTGTGCCCTTCAGAAATGCACGTGCCTTGAACTATATGCTGAAAAGCACGCTGAAAGATGGGGAAAGACCGTAGGCAAAATCCTGATCCCACTGAAATCAATGGTAAAACTCCCACTGACTTCAATGGGGCCAGGATTTCACCATACTCCTTTTTTGTTTTGTTTTACAGAGTGAAGACTCCCTACTATTTTATACCTTTGAAAATGCAGACTTCAATCCTAACCATTCAATGGCCCCATTGAAGTCAGTGGGAGTTTTACCATTGATTTCAGTGGGATCAGGATTTTGCCTACAGTCTTTCCCCATCTTTCAGCGTGCCTTGAACTATGTGCTGAAAAGCACGCTGAAAGATGGGGAAAGAGACTGTAGGCAAAATCCTGATCCCACTGAAATCAATGGTAAAACTCCCACTGACTTCAATGTGGCCAGGATTTCACCATACTCCTTTCTTGTTTTGTTTTACAGAGTAAAGACTCCCTACTATTTTATACCTTTGAAAATGCAGACTTCAATCCTAACCACATTGTTACAGATCTATAGATAGAGCTAGAGTGTGCCCTGCCTCTGAGCAGGGGTGCAAAAGGAGAGCGAACGAGAGAGGAAAAGATGCTTCTGCCACTGGCCCCCATTCAGGAGCCACAATCACCACAGACCTTGTGGTCACCTGAACACAAGCACTGAGTGAAGCTAGCAACTCCAATGGGACAAGGATTAGTGAGGATGAGACAGAGCTCTTCAGTGGAGTAGAGCAGTGCCTATGCTCCGTGTGAGTGCGGAAAAGGTCTCCGTAGGATCACTTGAGCTTCAGTATGAGAGATTAAAAAAGACTCACACTGTTCAGTTTGGAAAAGAGATGACTGAGATCTATAAAATCATGAATGGTGTGGAGAAAGTGAAGTGTTGTTTACCCCTTTACACAACACAAGAACCAAGGGTCAACCAATGAAATTAATAGGCGGTAGAGTTAAAACGAACACAAAGAAGTACTTCCTCACACAGTGCACCATCAGCCTATGGAACTGTTGGCCTTCATAACATCCCTAGGCAACAGGTATAACTGGCTTTTAAAAATAATTAGATAAGTTCCTGGAGGACAGATCCATCAATGGCTATTAGCCAAGATGGTTAGAGACTCAACCCCATACTCTGGGTGTCCTAAATCTCTGACTGTTAGAAGTGGGGCCTGGATGACGGGGATAGATCATTTGATAATTTATTCTATTCACTCTATCAGAAGCATCTGGTACTTGGCCACTGTCAGAAGATAGGATCCTGGGCTAGAAGGACCATTGGTCTGACCCAATTTCTTATGTTCTTATCCCTTCAGTGTGTCTCATCACTACCTCTGACAGAGAGCAGTATTCATGAAGGACAATCTAGCACTAAATGTGACAGCTGAGCAATTGTTTCTATCAGAATAAAATAACTGCTGTTAGTTTTACCACAGTTGAGGCCTCTGTTATCTAGTGTTTAGGCAGTTGCAGATGTAAGATCTATTTTTCTTGGGTGGCCTTGTATGCAAACTTTATCACATGTACAAGAATCAGCTTTCATTCATGTGCATTTGGCATTCTTGTAATCTTTAATAGTGCAAGGGAGCTGGCAGTAAAATATAATAATAATAATCATAAAAAATCAAGGTAGGTAGACTGAGTGCTTTTCAAGGTTCCTGAGGCTTATTTGCTGGGATTTATGACTGCTAATTAGTCCTCCTCAGCTTTGATTTTAAACTTATTTTTATACTCAAGTGCTTTGAGGTGTCATTCCTCATTGGAAACTGCCTGTATTGTGGAGAAAGAGAATGTTTTAAAAGTCTATCACAAACGTAGGCTGCTGTCACAAGTGCCACTGCAATATTTCATTTTTATTTCTATTAGGACCAGTTCATACAGGTATCTCAATGACTCCTAAGTCAATGATTTTATCTTGTGGATGATATGTACGTATATCTTTTTAAGCAAAAATGTCATGATGTTCAAGCAGTTCAAGTAATAAAACTTTTTCCTTTAACAGTGATATGTTAGATTATAGGAGCCATCCACTGAGAATCTGACAACTTGTGTTGTGTGGGACACATCAAGATGCAGTGTACATTTGTCATGAAGTTCTGTCTAAAAAAAGAAACAGCACGCTGCCATGAAAATTTACAATTTAAACACTGCAGGATATTCATAAATAATAATGTGACAGCATACACAAATGGGGAATAAGTAAATTCTACCTAAGAATTATGGAAAAAGAATGCCACTTACATGGAAATAGAATAAATGCTTGACCCACTGTATGGATAATATAGGTTTGCGAGTGCAGGTTTTGAGAGGTGTGGGTTAGGCCCAGAGATCTGCTGCTCTGTGGTTCTTTCAGTCCCATTCCCCATAGCAAGGATATATAAAGATCCATGAAGGCCCTGGGCACCACTTAATTTCCAGTGAATCCCTTAACTCAAGTCTTAAGCAAAGCAATCATTAAGGGTATGTCTACATGGGGATAAAAAACAAAAAAAAACAAAAAAAAACCCACAGCTGTCTCAGGTCAGCTGACTTGGCTTGCAGGGCCTGGGCTGTGGGGCTGAAACATTGCTGTGTAGATAGACTTCACGCTCTCCGCAATTTTTCAGCTCCAAAGCCCAAGCCATGCAAGCTTAAGTCAGCAGACCCAGGCCAGCTCAGCTGCAGGGCTTTTATCCCCATGTAGAGATTCTCAGTGTGACTGCAGGCTTCATTTACTGTGATAAATTTCACCCTGAATATAACAAGCTGCCTTAGTAGCTGTGATTCCCAATATCAAACTATAGGTCCAAGTTTTCAAACCTGGCCTCTGAATTTACAAGTGGAATTTTTTGCATGTTAGTTTTGGGGTGCACAATTTTATGCATGTAATTTGTGTGCCCCAAGACATGAAAAGTTGCAAATAAATGCATTTTGCAGCTATAAGTTTGGTAGTTAGCTGCTATTAGCCTCTCCTTGGGTTATGCAAAATTACCGGTGAAGAGTTAGCAGCAGGTTGAGATCCCTTTGAACTAGACAAAAACCCAGCAATGGTTGTAGGAGGAGAAGGAGACAAACAGAATGACAAGGCAGGCCTTACTGGTAACTGGAGAAGCAGAGAGGAGGAGTGGGGATGCAGTTGTTTACAGGGATAAATAAGAAGGAGCAGGGTTAGGTTAGGATGTACCAAAAATGCTGTTGTAAATTTAGCTATTGTAAGTGGTGAATATCATTGAATGGTACTCCTTTCATGAAGAACATTAGAACAGGTGTAAAGCACTGGTCAGGGTGTGTGATCAGTCTGATTCACAGAAGAGGAAAGTCCATTACGATCCCCAGCTAGAGAGCCATATGTAAGCCACTGGTCAGTGTATGCTGTGCATCCTCTCTGTGTCTGATCCACAGAGCAGGAGAGTCTGTTATACCTTACAGCCAGGGCCGGTGCTACCATTAAGGCGAACTGGGTGGTTGCCTAGGGTGCCAAGATTTGGGGGCACCAAAAAGCGATGCCCCCAATTTTTTTTTTACAGCGGTTCCTCCCCAGGCCCGTGTTACTGCTCCACTTCTCCCGCCTCCCAGGCTTGCAGCGCCAATCAGCTGTTTGGCGCTGCAAGCCTGGGAGGAGAATAAGAGTAGGGGCAGCATGCTAGGGGAGGATGT
This sequence comes from Chelonoidis abingdonii, assembly GCF_003597395.2. Taxonomy (NCBI): domain Eukaryota; kingdom Metazoa; phylum Chordata; order Testudines; family Testudinidae; genus Chelonoidis; species Chelonoidis abingdonii. The sequence continues at coordinate 78,481,807 of NC_133774.1, forward strand.
GGAGCAGAGGTGAGCTGGGGTGGGGAGGTGCCGCATGGCTCCTCGGGTGGGGGGAGCTGCCACGGGGGTGCCTCAGGGTGGAGATGGGAGGAGCTGCCACAGGGCTCCCCACCCCAGCTCACCGCTGCCGCAGGGGGGCACCTCAGGGCTGGGGGGAGGGTGCAAGGTGGAAGTTTCGCCTAGGGCGTGAAACTTCCTTGCACCAGCCCTGCTTACAGCTGTTAACTCTCTTAAATTTAAGATGTTGTTATGCATCCTTTTAACTCCAGAGGTCCCTGGTTCAGCCCTCAATGTGGGTTAAGATGGCAACAGTCACAAAGGCACAGTTCTGATCCTAAAATTACCTAGCACATTTAGTCCATTTTCCAGTTGTCAATTCCTTCCAAAAAATTGGAATTATTCACAAGAACACTTGGCAGTAGATGAAACAAGGGGCTCTAATTCGAAAAAGTTCTAATTTTCCCAGCAGTGAACATATGTATTAAAAAGATCATACCAACACAAGGTACACCAAGCCCAATGTGCAATCCAAGTAGCTATCTTTGTTGTTCTTTAGAGATCATGCATTCCAAGTAATGCATATTAACAAGCCTATATGATTAACTGATACTAATATTTAAAAAATAAAGGAGATGGCTAGTATTGAATATTTTATAAGGAATATTTGGCCATATAAGACTGAGGTCTGCTTTTCCTTTATTTTATAACTGTTGTTTATTTTCGCAGGAGTTGGGAAGAACCAACCTATGTAGATTACTACTAACTTGTATGTAAAATGTTTCAATAATTAAGATTGCTAAGAGCTGACACAATAAAGGCTACTCTGAACATCGGCTCAAAATAATGAGTAGCCAGCTTTAGCCTTCTCTGAACTATTGAAGAATATATTGTTTAGTGCAAGAGGCTCTTTCTCTATCCCTCATAGATAAATAATAGTAATGTTAAATGAATATCCATCTTTTTATTATTCTTGCCTTTGCAGCACTCTTCCATGGGAATGGTTTTATCATCTAACTAAAGACAGTTAATCCTTCCCCCTGTAAGAAAGTTGATACTGGAATTTCTGGGGCAATATATAAATGTTACAGTACACATCAAAGCACAGCTTGCTTTTTAAAGCCATTTATTAGTGTTACATTATTTATTTAGAAATGCCTGAAAGTGTGAATAGTACTGTTTAAACTCTATATAATATTATGATTTTTTTAAATATGCTATCGCCATGCCTATTTAGCTTTAACGGCACTAATGAGTTTAACAAATAAAACTATGTTCTGCTTCCTTTGGCCCCATGATAAGCATTTTACGCAACAAAAGATTCTTGAATATGAGTAAAAAATAAACTTATAATAAAACCCACTGATACATAACAGAAAAAGAACAAGGTTGGTAGAACAATACAGCATGTAGTGTGTATGCATTGCTATATTTCCAGATTTGTTAATCTTGATTTCAGAAACCCGGCACTGCTTCATCTTTTGATGTCAGACTCCAACTCTGTCCATAAAATATAATAAAAGCCCTGCAACGCAAACTTTGTATTCTGGTTGCAATGGATATTTGAACACTAGAAGTACAAACTTATGTATCTAGAATGCTTTTCCAGATCACAGCAATGTGGCAGTCCGAATCCCAAAAGGAAAAAAGGCATGCTTGAGATGTAGGCTCTGATCCTGCAATGAGCTCTGTACAGGCACCTCAGTTCACCCATGCAAAGCGCATTGATTTAGTCAGTCTAGCTTAATTCACAGAGCTTCACTTCTAAAAATAAAACAAACAGGTTCAGAATAAAATGGTTTGAAGTTTTTGAAAGTTTTTTGTTGGAAGTCAACAGTATCTTTTCATTTGAATCTATAGCTTTGCTTTTGTGTAACGAATACATTGTGATTGCTTATATTTCACTTAGGCAGTGATCCATCAGCTGGTGAGACAGATAGTCAATCCTGCCCATGCCCTTTTTCTCTGCAGTAATTACTTAGATAAATGGAAGAGATATCACTGTGGAAACAGAGAAGAGGAAGATTTCTTTTGTTGTTGTTGAGAACTAAAGATTTTATAAATGAGAACATTTCTGATTTTTCTCCTTCCCATGAATCACAGCATAATTGAATATCTACTTGAGTTTTAGGGTATGTCTACATTACCCGCCAGATCAGCAGGCAGTGATCGATCCAGCGGGGGTTGATTTATTGTGTCTAATCAAGACGCAATAAATTGATCCCCGAGCGCTCTCCCATCAACTCCTGTACTCCAGTGCTGCGAGAGGCGCAGGCAGAGTTGACGGGGGAGCGGCAGCAGTCAACTCACCATGGTGAAGACACCATGGTAAGTCGATCTAAGTACGTCAACTTCAGATAAATTATTCACGTAGCTGATGTTGACTAACTTAGATTGATCCCTCCCCCCAGTGTAGACCAGGCTTTAGTTAAAAAACCCAGCTCAGATCATGTGGTGAATAACTCAATTTTTTATTATTCTTCAAATCTGAAGATTCACTTTGACAGTCATTTATACACATGCTTGACTAGTCAATTTAGAAAAATTGAAGTGCAGTTCTATTCTGAGAAGTGACTGTTTAATAATGGTACCATCTAGCTCAGTGGATCTGCTTCCTTTGTGTACTCAGTCATATCAGCTTAAGTACTTCACTGACAAAACAACAAACAAACAAGCTTTTACTGATTTTTACTTCTATAGGCATTGGAGAGCCAATACACCTATACTTTTCTTTTCTGTTCATTATTAACAGATTTCTTTATTAAGAATATAATATAGTATAACCTAGTACGTTTTTAAGAAGACATGTCATGGCCAGGTCATGGGCTGCTAGAACTGGTAGTCAGAGCCAGGGTTCACAGTCACAAGACACGAGTCAAGAGTCGGCTACGTCAGGATGCTGGGAGGTCAGAAGCAGAAAACGAACTAGAGATCAGAACCACAAGTTGGGAACTAAAGTCAGATGAGAATAACAGGCGGTCAGAGGCAGGAGACAATTGTAGGTCGGGAACCACAAGTCAGGAGTCAGGAGTCAAGCCAGGTCAGAATTCTAAGAAATCAAGCCAGGAGAGCAGGAGCAAAGAATGCAAGGCATACAGTCCAGAGCAGGATGGAGCCCAGTTGTTCAGTTTCCTGTTCCTGCTGCTGGCTCAAGTAAGGCCAACAGGCCAATCAGATGCTTTGGGACTCTTATCAATTGGACTCAGTGCAAAACCTCATGGTTTTCAGTTAAGCTGTTATTAGCAGGCTCTTAAGTGGAAGGTTGGAATGTGGCTTCTCTCCTGAACCTTATGGGCCTAGGCTTGAGGTGCATAGTCATGAAAGGACAAAATTCGAAGTACATTGGGGTTGCACGAGTGCAGGGGCAGCGAGTTACATGGGCCCAGGCTCCAGCAATATTCAGGGTTGCGGGCCCAGCTACACCAATGTTTGGAGTCAGGTCTCTCCCCCGGCCCTGTATGGAGCATCCCCCAGCCCTTGCCTGCCACCCTTTGTGCACCTCCCCTGGGCCCCAGAGTGTCCCTGCCTGATTAAAAGCAGGAGGCTGCCTTGCTGCTTCGTGCTGCTTTCCTTTGCCTGTGCTGCCACCTAAGGCTAGGCTACAGCACAAGAGCAGGCTGAGGCCGCTGGCTGCTACTGCACCAGAGGAGGGGAGGAGGTGCAGATGATTGGCAGCCCTCCCCTCCCCAGCACCCACTGGGAGGAGACGCCAGAAGAGACCTTTGGATCTCACTCACCTGCGCAGCTGCTGGGGCTTCCTTGAGTGTCTGACCCTGTGATCCTTTGTCCTCAGCCATGGGGCAAGGGATAGCCCCCCCACACACCCATGATGCTATGGTCTGGGGCAGCAGGCTGCAGCAAGCAAGGAAGCCACATGTGATGGCAGACCCTTCCCCTTCCAGCGCCCACCCACCATGGGGGAGTTGAGGGGGCTTCCTGGACCTGAACAGCTGGGATTTGGATGAGTGTAGTGACACCCTGTACGCCCAATGAGGCTAAGGTGAGAGGCAGCAGCAGTGGGGGAGAGGGTTGGGGAGGAGTCCTCCTCTCTGGCCCTAGCCCTGGGGCAACCTGTCTGCACCGCGAGCTCCTCATCCCCGGCCCTGCCCCACTCCAGAGCCTGTGCCCCCAGCAAGCGCCCTCACCCAAAGCAACCTTCAGCCCCAACCCTTTGGCCTCTCCTGCACCCCTGCCCCCACCCAGAACTCTCACCCAAACGCCTTCCCAGAGCCCACTCCCTGCCGCAGCCTAGAGCCCACACCCCGCACCCAAATGCCCTCCCAGAGCCCAACACCTTCCCCCTTCCACACCCAAACTTCCTCCCAGATCCTTAAGAAGGTGAGAGGGGGCACGACTCAGACCCGTTCTGGGTACCACTAAAAATTATACAAACCTACTGCACCTGCACAGGTGTCTGAAAAACTTTCATTACTTTTGAGGAAAAGGAAAGAATCTAACCTGCCTCTTGAAGACCCAGCTGAGTTGGCAAGGCTAGCAAACACAAAAAACACTTACTTGTATCATAAGCATAAGTCCCAATTTTGAACTTTAGCGTCCAAAATGTGGGTACCTGCATGAACCCTCCAAGCTTAATTACCAGCTTGGATCTGATAGCGCTGCCACCAGCCAGAATCCCAGTGTCTGGCGCACTTTGGTCTCCCCAAATCTTCCCTGGGGGACCCCAAGACTCAGATGCCCTGAGTCTTACAACAAAGGGAAATAACCTACTTCCCTTCCCCCTCTTTACCTCCTCCCAGATCTTCCCGCCTTGGGTACACTAGGAGATTACCATGTTTCAAGTCCTTGAAATGCAAACACAGAGAGCGCAAGTTTCTTTCACCCTCAGTCAGAGTCCCTGCAAAGGTAAGCTTTGCAACTCTGACACAAAGAGATTTTCCCTTCCCCCCTGTTTCCTTCCTCCCCACCAATTCCCTGGTGAGTTCTAACTAGCAAAAAATCCAACAGGTCTTAAAAAGAAAGAAAAAGACATAAAAATGATCTCTGTATCAAGTTGACAATATACAGGGTATTTGGCTTAAAGAAAAATGAATAAACAGCCTTATCCAAAAAGAAATACAATTTAAACTATTCCAGCAAACTACACACATGTAAATACAAAAACAATATAAATATCTATTGTCTTCTACCTTTTTACTTACAAATTGGGGAACCCCCAGAAAGAATTGAGGGGAAGTGTTCTGAGTTAGGAGACCTCTCTCAGAGCCAGAAGAGCACAGACAGAACAAAAACCACACCAAGAACTGTCCTCCCGAGCTTTGAAAAATCCGGTTTCCTGATGTCCTGGTCAGGTGTCTGGTTCCTTTGTTAACGCCGTTACCGTAAAGAAACATAACCTAGTATCGTTGACAACTCGTGATCATCAGACATAAAACGGTTATGGTCTGTAGTTTCAATGAACTTTCAGATGACATGGACTAATTTGGGGCACTGACACTACCAAATACAGAAGTTAACTACTTAGGTTTGATAGTGCAAGTGTAAAGTGTGAATCACAAAAATTATAAGCAGACAGGAAAAAAGGAGTGAATAGATATCGTGATAGGAGAATGCCTATCACTTTGAAACTAAGATCTCAGGACAGAATTAAGGTCGTGCACTTTTGTATATTTAATCATGAGGAAAACAGGAGCAAATCCTGAATAAACATAAAAGATTGTTACAAGGAGGAGGGAGAAAAATTGTTCTTCTTAAGTTCTGAAGATAGGACAAGAAGCAATGGGCTTAAATTGCAGCAAGGGCGGTTTAGATTGGACATTAGAAAAAACTTTCTAACTGTCAGAGTGGTTAAGCACTGGAATAAATTACCTAGGGAGGTTGTAGAATCTCTATCATTGGGGATATTTAAGAGCAGGCTGGACAAACACCTGTCAGGGATGGTCTAGATAATACTTAGTCCTGCCTTCAGTGCAGGGGATGGGACTAGATGACCTCTCGAGGTCCCTTCCAGTTCTATGATTCTATGATGCTAGTAGAGAGGAAATTGAAAAGTTAAGATGGATGTTTGAAGTTACAAGGATGAACCATGTTCGGAATGAAGTGTGAATGTGTGAACGTAGTACCAAATATAGAAAAGCTCAGGGAATTCAGGTTTAGATTCTTTGGGCACGTGAAAAGATGATCAGAAGAATTTATAGGAAATCACAGTGGAGGGTAACAGAAGGTTTGGAAGACCCAAAAACTAGATGTATGGATGTCATACAAAACGATTTAATTAGCTGTAGTGTTTCCGAGGAACTGCTTCAAGACAGAATGGAATGAAGAAGGAGGTCTTAGAAGGGATGACCTCATTTAGATAAGACTAAGGCTAGAAGAAGATGAGATTTGGGAACTGAGTACAGTTCACAAGAAAATAATTGGGACGATAAACAGGGAGCCCCTAATGCCACTTTTACAAAGTCACATTTTAGAAAAGAATCACACACCAAGCTCTGACTGGGCTAGCTGAGGTCATATATACCAAATCAAGGGAAAGAAAGAGTTAAAGCTCCATTGCAGTGATACTGAACCAGTGGCTAAAGCCACTTGTGGTTCCTCAGGATTTAAATTCAATTCTAGCAAAGTCCACCGGTCTGATGGAGTCTGCTCTCTTCTTGGCCCCTGGCACTCATCACCAGAGCACTCCCCTTACTTCTTGAGGAGTGCAAGGCAGTACAGGGAGAGCTGCACAAGTTCAACAGAATCAGCCCCCTTCTGAAGGTGCCAGTAATGTAGCATTATCAGCGCCCTACCACTGAGAGATGTCTTTTCATACAGCTCTTTGGAAAATGATGGCTACATCATACCGGTGGCTGGAGAGTTAACACAAAAAACTATTATATTTTTAAATTGCATGTGGGAACACCACACATTTTAGACATGTGCTGCTTCTTTGACTTCATCACTCCTACACATTGCATAGAAACTCTACAAGCGACCATGAGGAGTACTGTCAGATAGAAAACCTGGACTGAAACTAGATATAGCTGATCCATAATCATGTAAACAGGGAATGAAGTCAGCAAAATAATTAAAAGAACTACAATATATAATGGTGAGTAACATCAGTGAGCACAGCTAACTGCAAGGCAAGAGGCAAAATACTGATTATTTCCATAAACTAGCAGATCTGTATTTGCAAATCCTCCCTTTCCCCTTACAGGGGCATAGACCCAATACACAGGTTCCTAGCACTGCAGGCTGGTGCAGATTGTGATACAATCAGTGGCTGTGTAACATTCAGCTGCTGAACACATACAAGTGTCATACAGGGGAGGGCATAGTAGCTGCAAAAGGCAATTGTAACTAGGATAAGTGTCTTTCAGCAGCTTAAGGGAGGAAGAAGATTTTATTTCCAGCACCAAGGAGAATTTCCCCATGTTTAGCTCATACCTCTTTCCCTCAGACATAGTGCAAGAACCAGCTTTTGCCCCAGAATCTTCTCAACAGATCACAGTGTATAAGTAACACTTAGTGACAGTTTTATAATGAAATATACAAGAACAACATTAGTGTAATACACTAACAAAAGAACAGTATGTTGACCTGGGAATACTGTCGGCACTACCATGCATAAATGGAGGTGTTCCGGAGAGCATTTCACTGAATGAGCTGATGACTGTCATTTTTTCCTTATGGAAATGTAGCATTTTCCCTGTATTAAAGGAAAAAACAAAAACAAAACACACAACAAGCTTACCTAAAACTCCACGACTTTCTCAAAAGGCAGAAACAATCATTCTTTGCCTCTCCCTCCCCACCAACACAGACCCAGACTTCAATATACTGGAGGGAATATTATAATAATAAATGGGACCTTATGTCTTGTAGGTGCCTACCTATTGCCAGTGCCTCCTCCCTGGTTGTACCGTACTCATGGCCAGTGGTTCTCAGGGGTATGCATCTCCATGGGGGTACACAGGTGTCTTCCAAGGGGTACATCAACTCAACTAGACATTTACCTAGTTTTGCAACAGGCTACATAAAAAGCACTAGCTAAGGTAATGACTTGTTTTCATAAAGACAATGACCTGTTTATACTGCTCTATATACTATACACTGAAATGTAAGAACAATATTTATATTCCAATCTATTTATTCTATAATTATAAGGTAAAAAGTAAGTTATTTTTCAGTAATAGTGTATTGTGACATTTTGTATTTTTATGTCTGATTTTGTAAGCAAGTAGTTTTAAAGAGAGGGGAAACTTGGGGTATGCAAGATAAATTAGACACCAGAAAGGGGTACAGTAGTCTGGAAAGGTTGAGAACCACTGCTCTTGGCCACTGTTTCTGCTACCTAAATCATTCTTTCAGCTTCAAGGTTCATTGCTGTAATGGTATTTCCTTGGGAAAGTCTACTGGGAAAAAAGGTTATTCCTCCTACACAATTCTGAAGAGAGTTCACGTCCATGAAACAACACTGTGTCACTTTGAACATGCTGTCATAAATAGAGAGCTAAGGGTTAATGTTTCTTTCACCTGTAAAGGGTTAACAAAGAGAACCAAACACCTGACCAGAGGACCAATCAGGAAACAGGATTTTTCAAAGATGAGGGAGGGAATGTTTGGGTCTGTGTCTTTTGTCTGGCCTCAGCTATGAGAGGGGATTTTCTTATCTGTAAGCTTCTAACTTCAGTTCAAAGTTGTGAGTACAAGGTAGAAAAAAACATAGGCGTTATTGTTTGATGTATTTCTGTGTGGTTGCTCGAATGTTTTGAATGGATACTTTTTGAATAGGCTGTTTATCATATTTTTCTTTAAGCAATAGCCTTATGTACTTTAATACAGAGATTAATTTTTTTCTTTTTCTTTCTTTTATTTATAAAGTGTTCTTTTTTAAAATTGTTACTTTTCTTTTTCTAGTTAGGCAAGGGTAGAATCTCTGTGCCAGGGATACTGCCTCTCTAGGGAAA